>NC_047630.2:0-316250 GCF_009650485.2 Drosophila albomicans | reverse complement strand
TGATATGGAAGCGCATCGCACAAAATTATCACTTCCGTATGCCAAGAGAATACATACCGGCAAATACACCATCAAAGCTGAAAATGAATCGGGCCATGATGAGGCCTCCTTCGAGGTAACTGTTTTAGATAAACCAGCTTCACCAGAAGGTCCATTGCGTGTCTCAGATGTGCACACGGAAGGATGTAAGCTAAAGTGGAATCCACCTCTGGACGATGGTGGATTGCCCATTGAGCACTACGTGGTTGAAAAAATGGATCTGGAGTCTGGTCGCTGGCTACCATCGGGTCGCTTTAAAGAGCCATTTGCTGAATTAAATAATTTAGAGCCCGGTCACGAGTACAAATTTCGAGTGCTGGCAGTCAATACGGAAGGTGAATCGGAGCCACTTAACGGTGATCATTCAATTATTGCCAAGAATCCATTTGATGAACCAGGCAAACCCGGCACTCCAGAACCTGTTGATTGGGATAAGGATCGCGTTGACTTGGTATGGCGACCGCCATTAAATGATGGTGGCTCTCCCATAACGTCTTATGTTATTGAAAAACGTGAGAAAGGCGGAAATAATAAATGGTTGAAAGGAGCTGAAATACCTGCACCGCAATTTGGTGAAGAGTGTAAGGCGTCGGTGCCAAACCTGGACGAAAACTGTGAATACGAGTTTCGAGTTAAAGCTGTTAATGCGGCTGGCCCGGGAGAACCATCCGATGCTAGTCGATCCGTCGTCACAAAACCTAGAAAACGTAAGTAAACATTACCATAAAAAACTTACAAATTTCACCTGTACAAGAATCAACCTAAGCAAATCAACAGAAACAAGATCTAAATAAAAATGTGAACAACTGTACATCAACACATTTAAGCGAATGAATAGAAAGGAATTATGAATTTAAAATTATTCTGTTCGTTAGCTAAGTACTCAAGAGTAGAATTTTGAGTCACCCCTTTAGTTTTAAAAGTTATTATTACCTATAATCATATTGAATGGAATGTCCTGTGTGTATTAATTTAATTTTATTTTAATTTTACCCAGTTGCACCCAAAATTGATCGCCGCAATATTCGCACGTATAATGTGAAAGGTGGTGAGCCAATATTCTTGGATATTAACGTTAGCGGCGAACCAGCTCCCGAAATAAGTTGGACTCAAAATGGCAAAACAATAAGTCCCACATCTGTATGCCACATCGAAAACGTGCCTTACAATACGAAATATATAAACAATAACCCAGAACGCAAAGACACAGGGCTTTATAAAATTGTTGCTCATAACCTTTATGGGCAAGACCAAGTCGAATTTCAAATAAATATAATAAGTAAGTATTTAATTCGCGAATGCTACTGGAGTATGCGGGGTTTGTCATGTGAATCAATACTAACGATCGACTGTTCATTTCAGCAAAGCCAAGTAAACCTGAAGGTCCCTTGGAAGTATCTGACGTTCACAAGGACGGCTGCAAACTGAAGTGGAAAAAACCAAAGGATGACGGCGGCGAACCAATCGATAGTTATTTGGTCGAAAAATACGATCCTGATACTGGCATTTGGTTACCTGTGGGTAAGACCGATATACCTGAAATTAATGTGGATGGATTGATACCTGGTCAAGAGTACAAGTTCCGTGTGAAAGCCGTTAACAAAGAAGGCGAATCTGAGCCATTGGAGACTTTAGGCTCAATCATCGCTAAAGATCCATTCAGTGAGTATTGTATTTTCATTTAAAGTTAAACTTAAGTTAAAATAATATGACAATGAAGTTTTATTGTAATAAAAAAAAATAATTTGAAAAATATAAAACCATAAGTTCCCAAGATTTAGTTGTTAAAAACATATTTTTGCTATCGTTCAATTGAAAAAAGATTATTTGTAAATTGAAAAAGATCTATTCCCTAAACAATAACGTATTGTAGATTTTTTTCTTATATATGATTTCTGACAATAACATCCAATTTTGTTATGCTAGAGACTATAAAATCATATTTACTGTCATCTGTTTAGCTACACCATCGAAACCAGGAGCACCAGAACCTACAGATTGGACTGCAAATAAGGTGGAATTGGCGTGGACAGAACCAGCTACTGATGGCGGCTCACCAATAACCGGGTACATTATTGAAGTCAAGGATAAATATAGTCCACTATGGGAAAAAGCACTCGAGACAGACATTGCAACTCCAGTTGCAACCATCAATGGATTAATTGAAGGCAATGAATATCAATTCCGCGTAATTGCGCTTAACAAGGGCGGACAATCCGAGCCATCGGAAGCAAGCAAAACATTTGTAGCTAAACCACGGTATTTGGCTCCTAAAATCGACCGCAGAAATCTGCGAGATATAACTATATCAGCGGGAACTGCTCTCAAATTTGATGCAAATATTATTGGCGAGCCAGCACCGAAAGTAAATTGGAAATTTTCGGATTATCCACTGCAATCTGGTAAAAACGTTACAATTGAAACTCCCGACTATTTTACAAAATTAGTGATACGTCCGACACATCGCGCCGACTCTGGCGAGTATTTAGTTACGGCTACAAATAGTTCGGGTAAAGACAGTGTGTTAATTAACGTGAACATAACGGATAAACCAACTCCACCCAATGGACCGCTTCAGATATCGGATATTCACAAGGAAGGGTGTCACTTGAAATGGAAGCGCCCCAATGATGATGGTGGTACCCCCATAGAATATTTTCAAATCGATAAGTTAGATCCGGAAACTGGAAATTGGACACCTTGTGCTCGTTCTTCCGAGCCACAAGCCGATGTTAATGGTCTAACACCTGGTAGTGAGTATAAGTTCAGAGTATCTGCTGTAAATGCCGAGGGTGAATCCGCTCCCTTAGTTGGTGACGAATCCATTATTGCTAAAAATCCATTTGATGAGCCCGACAAGCCTGAGAATCTTCGTGCTGTCGATTGGGATAAGGATCACATTGATTTAGCCTGGACTCCGCCGTTAAATGATGGTGGTTCTCCTATAATTGGCTACCTTGTAGAAAAAAAAGATAAGTATGGCAAGTGGGAGAAAGCATTGGAAGTTCCAGCTGATCAATGTAAAGCTACTGTACCCGATTTAATCGAGGGTCAAGCCTATGAGTTCCGCGTCAGCGCTATTAATGCTGCCGGCCCTGGGGAACCGTCGAATACCACAGGCCCAATTATCGCCAAATCACGCAACAAGCCACCCGTCATTGACCGCAGTAGTTTAATTGAGGTTCGCATTAAAGCGGGTCAAGCGTTTGGTTTTGATTGCAAGGTCTCGGGCGAGCCAGTCCCAAAAACTAAATGGCTACTAAAAAAGAAGGAAGTCTATACGAAAGACAACGCAAAGGTCACTCATTTGGAGTACAATACTAAACTTAAGATAACAAATGCAACACGCTCTGACTCCGGTTTATACACAGTGCATGCAGAGAATATTAACGGTGAGGATAGTGCTGACGTTAAGGTCATCATTATTGATAAGCCATCGCCACCCAATGGACCGCTTAAGGTGGAAAATGTACATGCCAATGGTTGCACTTTGAAATGGAGTCCACCCGACGATGACGGAGGTCAGCCCATTGACAGTTACATTGTTGAGAAATTCGATGAAGCAACTGGACGTTGGGTGCCGGCTGGAGAAACAGATGGACCTAAGACAAATCTGGACGTTAAAGACTTGATACCAGGACACAAATATAAGTTTAGAGTGCGTGCTAAGAACCGTCAAGGCACATCAGATCCACTAACTACACCCCATTCAACTGAAGCTAAGAATCCTTACGATGAACCAACTAAACCAGGCACCCCTTCAATTAAAGATTTTGATAAAAACTTTGTTGATTTGGAGTGGGAGAGGCCAAACAGCGATGGCGGCTCCCCAATTAGTGGTTATATTATTGAGAAGCGTGATAAATATGCACCGGATTGGGAAACATGCGCAGAGATTGAAGGCGATGTTACCAGCGGTCATGTACCTGAATTAATTGAGGGCGTTAAATATGAATTCCGTGTGCGAGCTGTAAACAAAGCTGGGGCAAGTACGCCAAGTGATCCAACAGCGCCTCATTTGGCACGCGCGAAAAATTTGCCCCCGAAAATCGATAGGAGTTTTATGGCAGATATTAAGGTACGAGCTGGCAATGTTGTTGAATTCGATGTACCGGTCAGTGGAGAGCCAATACCAAGCAAGGACTGGTCGCATGACGATAATATTGTCATTAATACGGATCGCGTGAAAATTTCAATTTTTGATGATCGTACAAAATTACGCATTCTTGACGCCAAACGGATTGATACGGGAACATACACGCTACTGGCGCGCAACCATAACGGTGTGGATAAGCATTCGGTTAAAGTGACGGTTCTGGATGTTCCCAGCGTACCAGAAGGACCTCTACGTGGCGATGACGCTACGAAGAACTCTATCGTATTACGATGGCGACCACCCAAAGATGATGGTGGCTCAGAGATCACTCATTATATTGTAGAAAAAATGGATAATGATGCGATGCGTTGGGTTCCAGTCGGCGAATGTTCTGGCAACGAGTTACGTGCCGAGAATCTTATCGAAAATCATGATTACAATTTTAGAGTACGGGCTGTCAACAAATTGGGCCAATCACATCCACTGACAACATCACAAGCCATTACAGCCAAAGACCCATTCACGCGTCCTGATAAACCAGGACAGCCTCAGGCTGTGGATTGGGGCAAGACCTTTGTTGATTTAGAGTGGGCAACGCCAAAACGTGATGGAGGCGCGCCAATCACTTCTTATATTATTGAAAAGCGTCCAAAGTTTGGACAATGGGAAAATGCTTTGGTTGTGTTAGGTAATGAACTCAAAGCTCACATCCCTGACTTGACTGAGGGAGGTGAGTATGAATTCCGTGTCATTGCAGTAAATCGTGGCGGTTCAAGCGATCCCTCAGATCCGTCTGGCACTGTGATTTGTAAGCCACGCTTCCTCGCGCCATATTTCGATGCATCTCTATTAAATGACATTACCGTGCACGCTGGAAAACGCTTGGGTTGGACTCTTCCCATTGAAGCATCACCTAGGCCGAGCATTAAATGGCTTTTTAATGGCAAGGAAGTGCTCGGTAAATCAAATCTCTTCCAAAATGAACTGACTTTTGAGATATCATCGGCACGTCGCAGCGATGAGGGACGATATACTTTGATATTGAAAAATGAACATGGTTCGTTTGATGCATCGGCTCATGCTACTGTACTAGATCGCCCATCTCCTCCAAAGGGTCCTCTTGATATATCGAAAGTTTCTCGGGATGGCTGCCACTTGGCCTGGCATGTACCAGACGATGATGGCGGGTCTCCTATACTACATTACATAATCGAAAAGATGGATCTGTCCCGCGGCACTTGGTCCGATGCCGGTATGAGCACTCATCCTGTTCATGATGTCATACGTCTGATCCACAACAAGGAATATTTATTCCGCGTGAAAGCGGTCAATGCTATTGGAGAATCGGAACCATTGGAGCTCGCCAAGAGCATTATAGCTAAAAACGAATTTGATGAACCAGACGCTCCTGGAAAGCCACTTGTTACCGATTGGGATCGCGATCATGTCGACCTACAATGGACACCACCGAAATCTGATGGCGGTGCCCCACTCTCTGAATACATCGTTCAAAAGAAGCAAAAGGGTAGCCCTTACTGGGCGAATGTTTTACATGTCCCTGGAAACAAAACAAACGCCACAGTTCCCGAACTTGTTGAGGGACAAGAATACGAATTTAGAGTGATTGCCGTTAATCAGGCTGGGCAGTCTGAGCCGTCAGAGCCAACAGATCCCATCATGGCCAAGCCTCGTTATTTGGCGCCAAAGATCATCACGCCCCTTAACGAGGTCCGCATTAAAGCTGGACTTATTTTTCACGTGGATATTGATTTTATTGGCGAGCCTGCTCCTGAAGCTATTTGGACGCATAAATGTAATCAATTAAAATCAAATGAGCGTTCGACAATTACTGCAATTGGACACCATACTGTTGTGCACACTGTAAATTGTCAACGTTCAGATTCCGGTATCTATCATTTACTTTTGCGGAATGATTCAGGCATTGATGAGGGAAGCTTTGAATTGATTGTACTCGATCGACCCGGACCACCAGAAGGTCCGTTGGTGTATGAAGAAATCACTTCAAATTCCGTCACAGTATCATGGAAGCCACCCAAAGACAATGGCGGCTCCGAAATTTCGGCATACGTTATTGAAAAACGTGATTTAACGCATGGTGGAGGCTGGGTTCCAGCTGTGAATTATGTGAACGCAAAGTATAATCATGCGATTGTTCCTCGTTTGCTCGAGGGAACTAAATACGAGTTTAGAGTTATGGCTGAAAATCTGCAGGGTCGATCTGATCCCTTAACATCCGAGCAGCCTGTGATTGCTAAAAATCAATACACTGTACCAGGAGCACCGGGTAAACCTGATTTAATTGACAGTGACAAGGATCATATCGCTATTAAATGGAAGCAACCGATTAGCAATGGTGGCTCGCCGATATTAGGTTACGTCATTGAACGACGTGAGGTCAGTACGGGCCGTTGGTTAAAGATCAATGGTGAACCAGTGCCAACCACCGAATATACCGATAATCGCATAACACCAAATCATCAATATCAGTATCGCATATCGGCAGTCAATGCAGCCGGCAATAGCAAACCTTCTGAGCCATCAGCAACACTTACGGCCCGCCCTATGCGCGAGAAGCCAAAACTTTATTTGGATGGGTTGGTTGGCAGACGTGTTAAGGTACGCGCTGGCGAACCAGTAAATATCAACATACCCATTTCTGGAGCACCAACGCCGTCAATTGAATGGATGCGTGGTGATCTAAAATTGTCGGAGTCAAAGAAAATCTCTTGCGATACAAATTCAGAAAGAACTATTTTCCGTATAGATGATTCTGCTCGAGAAGATGCTGGAATTTATAAATTGAGTGCCAAAAATGAATTTGGTCAGGATTCAGCTGATATTGAAATTATTGTTGTGGACAAACCATCGCCTCCTGTGGGACCACTTAACTACACGGAAACTGCTCCTGATCATATCTCACTACAATGGAATCCTCCCAAAGATAATGGTGGTAGCGATATAACTGGCTATATTATTGAGTTCAGTGAGTTTGGTGTTGGCAATTGGAAACCCGTGCCGGGATATTGCCCCAAAACCAATTATTGTTGCAAGGGACTCATAGAAGGCAAGAAATATGTGTTCCGCGTACGTGCTGAGAATATTCATGGTATCTCCGACGCATTGGAAGGTAAGCCAGTTGTGGCCAAATCACCATTTGATCCGCCTGGTGAGCCATCACAACCCCAAATTGTTGCATACACTCCGAACTCAGCTTCATTGGAATGGCATCCTCCAGATTATTGTGGAGGAAAACCGATTTCAGGTTACATTGTTGAGCGGCGAGAGCGAGGCGGTGAGTGGCTCAAATGCAATAATTATCCTACACCAAATACCAGCTATACCGTGCCCGATCTACGTGATGGTTGTCGCTACGAGTTCCGTGTGACAGCCGTAAATGATGCTGGCCCAGGAAAACCATCGAAGCCATCAGAACCAGTGACAGCGGAGCTACAACGCTATCGTCCTGATGCTCCAGAACCACCAAAAGCCGATCGCATCACAAAAGACAGCGTTACACTTTCATGGCGCCCTCCACGTAATGATGGCAAGTCGAAAGTCAAGGGCTATCACGTTGAAGTGCGTCCAAAGAACTCCAAAGAATGGCGTCCCGTTAATGAATTACCAATCAATGCAAATGTTTTTACTGTTCCTAATTTGAAAGAAGGCGAAGAATATTCATTCCGAATTATTGCTGAAAATGATGTTGGTCGCTCGGAACCCTCAAAACCATCGCAGCCTATCACAATCATGGAGCAACCTAATAAACCATGCATGGATTTGGGTGGTGTACGCGACATTACTTGTAGGGCCGGCGATGATTTTAGCATTCATGTGCCATATGTGGCATTCCCGAAACCAAATGCTTTCTGGTACTCAAATGATACTGTAATTGATGATGTGCTAGATCATCGTGTGCATCAACGTTTAACAGATGATGCGGCTTCATTTGTTGTCAAGAATTCCAAACGCTCCGATTCAGGCCAATACCGTTTACAGCTGAAGAATCCTTCAGGGTTCGATACGGCCACAATAAATGTGAAAGTTTTGGATAGACCGGGCCCACCACATAATTTGCGTGCTGATGAATTTGCTGGGGACTCCTTAACCCTTTATTGGAATCCTCCGAAAGATGATGGTGGTTCACCAGTGCAAAATTATATAATAGAAAAGAAAGAGGCTCGTTCCTCCACTTGGTCTAAGGTGAGCAGTTATTGCACCGTGCCTTTTGTACGAATTCGCAATCTTGTAATTAATAAAGAGTATGAATTCCGCGTGTTTGCTGAGAATAAATATGGTACATCGGAAGCAGCAATTACAACAGAACCAATACGTGCTCGCCATCCATTTGATGTACCAAATGCACCTGGTATTCCCCGAGGCATTGATTCTAGCGAGGATAGCATTACTATTGCCTGGTCTAAGCCCAAGCATGATGGTGGTTCACCGATTACTGGATACGTAATCGAAAAGCGCTTGTTAAGTGAAGAGAAATGGACAAAGGCAATGCATAATCTATGTCCGGATTTAACGTGCAAGGTGCCCAATTTAATAGAGAATGCAGAGTACGAATTCCGTGTAGCGGCTGTTAATGCTGCTGGACAATCCCCGTATAGCGCATCCAGTGATTTAATTTATTGCCGCCGACCACCGCACGCACCAAAGATCACTTCCGATTTATCTATACGGGATCTCACTGTGATTGCTGGAGAAGAATTCCACATTACTGTGCCATATCACTCAAATCCAAGGGCTGTACCGAATTGGAGTATTAATGGTATTGATGTTGTTCAGGATGAACGCGTTAAATTTGAAACAGATGATTACAGCTCGATATATAGAAATGTAAGTGCCAAACGATCGGAAACTGGTTCATATACAATTACATTAAGCAATACTAAGGGTTCGGACACGGCATCTTGCCATGTGACTGTGGTAGATCGTCCTGGCCCACCACAAGGACCATTAAATGCTTATGATATTACACCGGATACGTGTACGTTAGCTTGGAAGACTCCTTTAGATGATGGTGGGTCGCCCATTACTAACTATGTTGTAGAGAAGTTAGACACGAGTGGCACTTGGGTAAAAGTCAGTAGTTTTGTTCGTAACACGCACTACGATCTAATGGGCCTGGAACCCAATCATAAATACAATTTCCGAGTGCGTGCTGAGAATCAATATGGCCTGTCTGATCCACTGGATTTGTCCGAGCCGATAACAGCCAAACATCAATTTACTGTGCCTGATGAACCTGGACAACCCAAAGTCATAGACTGGGACTCAGGCAATGTGACTTTGATCTGGACACGTCCAACAAGTGATGGTGGCTCTCGTATTCAAGGCTATCAAATTGAATACAGAGATGTTGTGAACGACTCTTCATGGAATACTTATGAGTTCCTCATCAAGGATACCAAATATCAACTATATAATTTGATCAATGGCAATGAATATGAATTCCGTATCAAGGCAAGAAACGTCGCTGGTCTTAGCAAACCGTCGCAACCATCAATGAGATTCAAACTTAAGGGTAAATTTAATGTGCCTGCGGCACCAGGGACTCCACAAGTGACGAAAGTTGGCAAAAATTATGTCGATTTGAAGTGGGAAAAACCAATAAATGATGGAGGATCTCGCATCACCGGTTACATAATCGAGAGACGAGATATTGGTGGTGCAGTTTGGGTTAAGTGTAATGATTATAATGTGCTAGATACCGAATTTACAGTCATTAATCTTATCGAAATGGGCGATTATGAGTTCCGCGTATTTGCTGTTAATGCAGCTGGTCGTTCTGAACCCAGTTTATGCACCATGCCCATTAAGGTGTGCGAAATTTTGGGCGGCGAGAAACCTGATTGGATTAAACGCTTACAAAACCGAGTCGCACCTTGCGGTAAAGATTTTACTTTGGAATGCGCAGCATCGGGTAAACCAATACCTACTGCCCGTTGGCTACGCAATGGCAAAGAAATCCAAATGGGCGGAGGACATATCTCAAGCGATAGCAAGGATGGCGTATTTAGATTACACTTATCTAATGTACAAGCTAATGATGATGGGGATTACACTTGTGAAGCCATCAATTCTTTAGGATTTGTACATACCTCTGGTTATCTAAAAGTGGGCTCGCCACCTATTATCAATAGATGTCCCAATGAACTGTATTTACCAGAGGGCGATAATAACAAATTTAAAGTTTATTATTCTGGAGATCAGCCGATGTCAGTGAGACTAACGCGCAATAATGAGCCCATAATTGATTCAGGCGATAATTCACATTTTAGACTTAACATCTTCGATGATTATATTGCCATTTGTATCAGGGATATTGTGAAAAACGATGCAGGTCAATATCAAATTGAATTATCTAATGATTCTGGCAATGCAAACGCGAATTTTAATGTTTTTATTACTGGTCTTCCTTCAATACCAACTGGTCCTTTGGGAATATCTCACATTAATAAGCACTCTTGTACATTGGCTTGGCGTCCACCTAGTTATGATGGCGGACTAAAAATTACTCACTATGTGGTGGAACGCAAGGATCTTACTTCACCTCATTGGATTACAGTATCGAGCTCATGCAAGGATTTGTCGTTCAATGTGCAAGGTCTGCTCGAGAATCAAGAATATATATTCCGAGTGATGGCTGTTAACGAGAATGGTATGGGTTTGCCATTGGAAGGCTTAAATCCGATACGCGCCAAGGCTCCAGTTGATCCACCTTCACCGCCCGGCATTCCACAAATTACCGAAATCGGCGGAGACTTTGTTCACTTGGAATGGACCAAGCCCGAATTCGATGGCGGTGCCCATATCCAAGGCTATTGGATTGACAAACGCGAAATTGGCAGCGATACTTGGCAACGAGTTAATCCAATCATATGTCTACCCAATCAAATTAACTGCCACAATCTAATTGAGAGTCGTCAGTATGAATTCCGAGTTATAGCGCAAAATATTGCCGGGCTTTCAAAGGAATCATCTGCATCGCAGACCGTTAAAATTATCGATCCAAAGGCGGCAACGCCACCCATTATTGAGAAACCACTGCGCGATGCACATTGCATTCAAAATCACAATGCGCAGTTCACGTGCACCATAACTGGTGTACCTAGACCAACTATATCCTGGTTTAAGGGCGCCAGGGAAATAACAAATGGAGCTCGATATCGCATCTATTCAGAAGGGGACAGTCATTTCCTCAATATTAACGATATTTTTGGTGAAGATGCCGACGAATATGTTTGCCGTGCTGTTAACAAAGCTGGTGCCAAGTCCACACGTGCTGCTCTCGCAATTATGAGTAAGTAAACATTTTAGCTATCTCGAATCGCGCATTAAAAATGGTACAAAAATACCAAATATATATGCTCTTGCCACACACACGCCACTTTGACTTGAACTCCATTACTATTTTGTAAACAAATAGTGAAGTGAATAGACCCCTGCCCTGAGTGTCTTGGCTCGAAATGCGATTGTCTAAAAGAATTCAATGAAATCGAAATCCCAAAAATATGATTGGTTCTTATGATGTGTCCCCAGTAGAAAACTTAAAAAGTGCAACAATAGTTTCAATTAGTAGTATTAATTTATTTTTGTGTACAGTATTAATGAATCTTCCTCTTCTTACTATTATGAAAAACATAAATTACAAAAGATCTATTTAGTAGTAAATTATTATTTTCTATTTTTATCGAAGCTTTTCGTAGACATACACAACAATTTGCTTAAAATTTATTTTCATGCTTAAAGATTAAATACATACATATTTATTCATAGAAAAAGCTCATGAAAATATAGACATTTTAAAAATTATGATTTAAAATTCTCGGTATTTAATATTTTTTTTAATTTTTGTTATTTTTTTTCTACTGATGGTGTAATAAATTTCTAACGAATTATCTGTATTTCAAGCTGCCCCTAAACTAAATGTGCCACCAAGATTTAGAGATACTGCCTACTTCGATAAGGGTGAAAATGTTGTTATCAAAATACCTTTCACCGGTTTTCCCAAGCCTCGCATACATTGGGTTCGGGAAGGAGAATGTATCGAATCTGGCGGTCACTACAATGTTGAAGTGAAGGATCGTCACGCTGTGCTGACAATACGCGACGGCTCTCGCCTCGATTCAGGGCCATATCGAATTACAGCTGAGAATGAACTTGGCGTCGATGTCGCCAACATCCAAGTGCAAATCAGTGATAGGCCAGATCCGCCACGTTTCCCGTTGGTAGAAAGTATCGGGACTGATTCGCTGTCTCTAAGTTGGAAACAACCTGTTTGGGATGGCGGTAGCGACATTACAAACTACCTGGTAGAACGCCGCGAGCATCCATTGTCTTCGTGGATACGTGTGGGTAACACACGCTTTACTTCAATGGCTGTCAGTGGCTTAAGCCCAGGCAAGGAGTATGATTTTCGTATTTTTGCCGATAACGTTTATGGACGTTCGGATTCATCGGAAATAAGCACTTTGATCAAAACGAAAGATGCAACTAAGAAGAAGCCAACAGAACGCAAATGGGAGTTGGATGCGAATGGCAAGAGAATTCGTGGCAAGGCCGATGGACCTATTAAGGATTACGATTCTTATGTATTCGATATTTATTCAAAGTTTGTTCCACAGCCCGTGGAAATATCACAAACTAGTGTTTATGATAAATACGATATTCTAGAGGAAATCGGAACTGGAGCGTTTGGTGTTGTCCATCGATGCCGTGAGCGCAGCACTGGCAATATTTTTGCAGCAAAATTCATACCTGTATCGCATTCCGTCGAAAAAGAGTTGATTCGCCGAGAGATTGATATTATGAATCAGCTGCATCATCAAAAACTTATCAACTTACATGACGCTTTCGAAGATGATGATGAAATGGTACTCATTCTGGAATTGTAAGTAGAAAATATCTTAAAAAATTGTTTCGATCGACTCCGCATAATAGATATTATGGTAAAATTATATTATGGTAAAATTAACAATAAATATCCCTCATGTTAAATACAATTCCTGCTGGGACAAAGTTATAACACATAGTTATAAATATTAACAACAATCAGAAGGTACCATGTTTGACCCCATAAAGACTTCATATTTTTGATTCTTGGTATATTTTTGATACTTTTATATAGTTTATAGCGATATACCAATTATATATATCTAGTAGTCTTAAGCATCTCACACACGATGCAAACAATTTGCGGCAAGTTGAAAAAAAATTTGCAATTTGTTTTTGTTTTGCAAGTTCTTCTTCAAATTTGATTACAGCAATCAACTTGCTGCATTTTTTATACCCGCTACCCATAGGGTAGAAGGGTATTATAACTTTGTGCCGGCAGGAAATGTATGTAACAGGTAGAAGGAGGCATCTCCGACCCTATAAAGTATATATATTCTTGATCAGCGTCAACAGCCGAGACGATATAGCCATGTCCGTCTGTCCGTCCGTCCGTATGAACACCTAGATCTCAGAGACTATAAGAGATAGAGCTATAATTTCGACAGCATTTGTTATGTTTGCACGCAGATTAAGTTTGTTTCACTTCCGCCTCCGCAAATAAAAAAAATCGAATAACAAGTGTAATTTTAAAGCTAGAGCTACGAATTTTGGTATATACAATAATTACTGTAGTAGTTATGATTCCTGAAATTTGGTTGCGATCAGATAAAAATGTGGAAGTTATTAAAGAAATACTTTTGTATGGGCAAAAACGCCTACTTACTAGGGGTCTGAGTTGCTTTGGCCGACAATCTGGCACATTGTGCCGTTTATGGTATATTTTGAATGGTGTACTATATCGATATACCAAACATACCATTTGGTATATTTTTAGTATTTCTTAGTATTTTCGGTATATTTTGAAAATGATACCGCAATATTTTGCCTTTATTAAAAATGGGTAGCGGGTATCTCACAGTCGAGCACACTCGACTGTAACTTTCTTACTTGTTTTTTCATCGTGTGTACCAAGCCTTAGGGATGCTTTAGTATTTCTTCCGAATATTAATTTGCTGTATATTTTTTTAGATCCAAAATCATATATATCATAATTCGAAAATATATATACAATTAATATATAATTATACAAATGTTTGCACGCAGATCAAATTTGTTTTAAATTTTTGCATAACAAGCTTAATTTCAAAGCTAGATCGAATTTTGGTGTATACAATAATAACAATAGTAATTATGATTCCTGAAAATTTGACTGATTTAGTCAAAATTATTATGTACATACTTAACAAATATTTTTTATTGACTAGTTTATCCGGTGGTGAACTCTTTGAGCGCATTACGGCTGAAGGCTATGTGATGACCGAAGCTGAAGTTATCAACTATATGCGACAAATATGTGAAGGCATCCGGCACATGCATGAGAAGAACATTATTCACTTGGATATTAAGCCTGAGAATATAATGTGTCAGACTCGTAGTAGCACATGTGTTAAGCTCATTGATTTCGGATTAGCCACACGATTGGATCCAAATGAAATGGTAAAAATCACGACGGGAACAGCTGAATTTGCTGCTCCGGAAATTGTCAACAGAGAACCCGTTGGCTTCTATACTGATATGTGGGCCACCGGAGTACTTGCCTACGTTCTGTAAGTTGATTTGAAAATAATACTTGAAAATAGCTCTTAACCTTTAGGTACCGCTTTTAACCATAATTGGATTATAAATCTATTATTTAAGTATAAGTTTGCAGTCTAAGGATGCAAAAAACTGAGACCCTCTAAAGGCGGTCAAGTATTTAAATTCACCACTTTTGCTTTTTTAATACAGATTAAGTGGACTTTCTCCATTTGCTGGAGATAATGATGTGCAAACACTGAAAAATGTGAAGGCATGTGATTGGGACTTTGATAAGGAAGCATTCAAACATATTTCCGAAGAGGGCAAAGATTTTATAAGGAAACTTCTTCTTGCCAACAAAGAGAAACGAATGACCGCGCACGAATGCCTGTTGCATCCCTGGCTGACGGGAGATCATAGTGAATTAAAACAAAAAATTGCACGCGATCGTTACCTCGCATATCGAGAGAGACTAAGACAAAAATATGCCGATTTCGAAAAATACTTACTGCCAATTGGACGATTATCCGAATATTCATCATTGCGCAAATTACTCATGGAGAAATACAAGATACACGAAGCGGTCTTTGATCGAAGACAAGCTGCTCCACGATTTGTCATTCGACCATCTTCTCAATTTTGTTATGAGGGTCAAAGCGTTAAGTTTTATTGCCGATGCATTGCAATTGCTACCCCTACATTAACGTGGTCGCACAACAATATTGAGTTGCGGCAGAGCGTTAAATTTATGAAAAGATATGCTGGTGATGATTATTACTTTATCATAAATCGAGTTAAACTCGAGGACCGAGGGGAATATATCATTAGAGCCGAAAATCATTATGGCTCACGCGAGGAAGTCGTTTTCCTCAATGTCCATCCCCTGCCAAAAGAACAGCCCAGATATCGAATTGAATCGACGCCGGTTCGTCGCCGTGAACCATTGCCTTACACATTCTGGCAGGAAGAATCCGAGTCGGCACCCAGTTTTACATTCCTTTTACGTCCACGCGTAATGCAAGCTCGTGACACATGTAAGCTTCTTTGTTGCCTCAGTGGTAAACCAGTTCCTACCGTCAAATGGTATAAGGATGGGCGTGAATTAAGTAAATACGAGTACGCCATGACCCATTCAGATGGTGTTGTCACAATGGAAATAATTGATTGCAAGCCTTCGGACTCCGGCAAATATAGTTGCAAAGCAACTAATTGCCATGGGACTGACGAAACTGAGTGTGTTGTTATAGTTGAAGGTAAGACGACTAATCCGTTTTTTATTTTTTAGTTGTTAGATGTTAATATATGGAAGTTTTTTATTCTACACTCTTATTAATATTATTTAGTAAATTGTTTGTTAATTTGAAGATTCTTTTCGTAAGATGTTGCACTTAATCAAAAGTTTTCAATATTTTTGGGTAATAAATCATTAATATCGCTTAATAGTGCTGCTTAACCAAATGTTCCAATCGAAGGTATTATTTTGAATGTGTTTTTAGTATTTTAGAAAAATATAAACGGTATCACAGAAGAGGTACTTTAATACCCGATACTGATTATTGATATTTATAAAAAAAAAACTGTTGGAGTCCTGCTACATATTCCGTATGTACGTTATAACTGGATAAATTCAATTGTGTACTTTGCAGATTTTTTTTTGTTATTTATTAACAATTAATTAATATTAAATTAACAGACAACAGTTTTCCAATGAGCCGTGCTATTATATATAACATACATTATAATAGCTACATGAATTGTTTTTCGTCTTGAGCGCAGTTCCCAGATGCGTAAAATCGTTTTTTTCCGAGCAACTCCATAGCGTTTTCATAGTGTTACATCTTTATCCACATTTTTGTATACCCGCAACCCATAGGGTAGAAGGGTATTATAACTTTGTGCCGGCAGGAAATGTATCCAACAGGTAGAAGGAGGCTTCTCCGACCCTATAAGGTATATATATTCTTGATCAGCATCAACAGCCCAGACGATGTAGCCATGTCCGTCTGTATAAACAGCTAGACCGCAGAGACTATAGCACTTGTTATGTTTGCACGTAGATAAAGTTTATTTTAAATTTGTCCACGCTCACTTTCGCCCTCGCAAATTGACAAAACTCGAATAACAAGCGTAATTTTAATGCTATATCGTATCGGCTGTTTCAATAATAAGTGCTAGGTAATGAATGCTATTTTATCTGGTGGCCATACATTTTTTAGTGATTTTGTTGTCAACATTTTCTATTATAGAAAATTTATGAAAAATTCGACAATGGTTTTTAATATGTCGAGGTAGTGTGGCGAATATTTCGGCAATCAGCTGATTATTGCATTTTTAAATTTTTTAGCTCACAATTATTTGAAATTGTTTGCCATTCTTTCAAATGCAAAAAAATAGAGGAAAGGTTAAGAGAAAATAGCCGAACTGATCAAATTCACCACATTGATCTTTCCAAAACGAGTTCTTTAATATAATAAAAAACACAAATAAATATAGTCAACTAATAAATAAGATGTTAAATAAGGTATATAGACCAAAATACTTTTTAAATGCACCCAGTGTCGCATTGTTTAATAAATCGCTAATTTTCCGTTGATTTTATTTTACGTATGATATTGTTCTTTCTACATCCGTTTGTCTAAAAAACAGATGGTTGAATCGCATTATTCATGTTTTAGAGTTTAGGTTTAAGTAGGGTATCACCACTAACCATAAATACATACATATATAGATACTTTAACTCCTGAAGCAATACGTATCATTCGTCGAATGCTGCAATTAGAACCGAATTCGAACGCTGCACGCAACGTTCAGTCGTATGAGAGTTTTAAATAGTGTGTGCAAAAAAGAATTACGGCTTCATTAATTTAAAATTATAATTTAAAAACCAAATATGTATATGTACTTATTTTCGATCCGGAATCGGACTCGCACACCACTTGCAAACTATCAGCAGAGCCAACGCAGACCTTATTCAGGCGCCATTTAACTGCAAACATCTAAGACTCGACCAATTGCTGTCGTCTTCATCGTCGAGACTTGCGATGCAACTGCACGTTGCAAAACTTCACATGCATACACGTACCAATATAGATTGGCGAGCATGTATTGTAGATACATACACACATACATACAAACGAAAGCACAGCGCAAAAAATACGCTCGTGCTCATCGTTCCGCATTCGATCTACGAATGAACTGATTGTGTGACACGCTGCGCGCTGCGTTAGAACTTCGAATTTCGAAATGAGCCAAAGAGACTCTGCGGTTTTAATCGCAGCGTTCGGATCTTCTGGGGTCGCAATAATGGGGATGCGAATGATATGTTTTTGCTTCAAGACATGAAGTATCTATGTATGTATTATATGGTTAGAGCTTACGCATTTAATTATTTCAAAATGTAGCTTATTATTTAGCATAAACTGATTTCTAATGGTTCATAAAAATTATAGTATTACTGATTAAAGGTTGCTGACTTCTACATTAATATTTATACATAAGTTCTAATTGCGCACTAAAAATTAAGGAGGTTATATGTTTTAACATGAGATATTTCTTGCAAATGCTAATACATATACCATCTCAATTTGAATGAAGTTGAAAAAAGTAATGTGCATGAAACTACTCCCATCTATTAAATTTAAATTTTAAAAAATGAGATTATGACTATATATATTTATCTATTATTTTTATTCAATACGAACTATTCATAGGAGAATGGGTAACGCCTGAGCAGGCTGAACTTGCTCACAATTTTCTATACTCAGGAGGTAATTTATATTTCTGGAATTTTTATTATTAAATACAAATACAGCATGAAACTACTTATAGATGTTATTAGTTTTCAGATATGCATGTAGAATATGTACTTGATTAAATTTCAGATATCACATTTTACTGAAAACAAATATTTACCAAATTTCATAATTACATAATTAATTTAAATATAAAGCTTTTCGTCCTGACTGGCACAGTATTTTATTGAGAAGACTTTACTTAATTTAGGACTTACCTTGACTTTTAATTTTGTTTTTGCAATATAGTAGGTATTTGCTACGAAAAAACAAAACTTTTTTGGAATTAGAATAAAGTTAATAAAACCAATCAAAGACCTTAAATTATGTGTAAACATTTCATACAACAACATTTGTCATTCATTATGAGGGATGGTAAGAATTTAGGAATTTGAAAAATTACAGCCCTATTGATTTCAAATATTATTAAAAACGTTGTGTAGAAATAGCATACAGGGTAAACTAATCAGTTATATCAAACTTGTAAAAAGTATAAAAACAAAAATAAATGTCGATATTTCTTATCGGTGCAACCTCAACACCCATTTTAGCAAAGCTTACATATTAGTTTGTTCTTTGTACAAAAATATTAATAACATGTATTCAATATTCCTTGTGGATATAATTGATTAAATTCACAATAATTATATGTGCATCTTATCTCTATCCTTTTTCCATCAAATTGAATGGTTACACAATTTCTATGTACTTTACCAAATATTAATATTACCAAATCATACATATCTCACTGAAATATTGATTATTTCCACAGATCGTAAGTACATTGAACAGCCCATCAAGCCATCCCCAGCACCAATTATCACAAACCGTCAATTTACATCATCAACCAGTAATGCGCAGACGGCGAGAACCAGCTTAACTTCTGATGGCAAGGTTGGTTTTTTGTAAAGATAAAACAAATATGTAAATGATTCGATTATTTCATAAATAACAGACTGTCATCAGCACAAACAGTAGTTCCTCAACAACTCAGAATAGCATTTCAAGTAAGAAGAAATATGCAGCCAATTCCTTACAAGCGCCAGGCAGCCCATCTAGATCTCGAAGTGCCACCAAAGAGCTAATACGTAAGTATAGTCACTAATCGAAATAGTGCAATGCAAGACATAACTTTGCAAGACAAGTGAGTTCAAAATGTGTATCAGGAAAAGTGTGTGTATATAAAAAAAGTTAGATATGAAGACCATCAAAGACATACCAGAAGAAAAAGTTGGCGAAGTCTTAAACTCTCCTATCAGCAATATACTAATTTTTCTAATCGATTTTTGACTTGTGATGGGAAAGATGGAGACTTCACTTCCTTTACTTATTATTATTTATATCTGCAACTGAAGAAATGTGAAAGAATATGTACTTTTTCGATCACTCTTTTCAAATAAACAATAATTTTGTAATCTAAAATAATTCGCTAGTCATGCCTAAACTAACATTGTGCATTTTTTACAAATTTTAGCTTTTGAGCAAATACTGACGGACTGATATACAAAAATAATAAACCGAAAAAATACTAAATTACACTGAAGGATATATGTGGTATATCGATATTATGTGGAAAATATATCTTCGTGTATAAAATACCAAAGACATTAAGTCCCGACATCAGCAGCACTTTTTTTAACATACTTTAAATTAATTTATGAATCTATATTCTATATTCTTCTATATTAAAAAAGTTCCTCCGGATGACTCGTTAATGTGCAAGCCGGAGTTTACAAAGCCTCTTTTTGATTTGACTGTACACGATGGCGATGAATTAGTATTAAGTTGCCATGTAAAAGGCGATCCAGAACCACAAATCACATGGTCCAAGAACGGCAAGACTATATCTTCCTCGGAAATAATGGACTTAAAGTATAAGAATGGTATTGCCACTCTTACCATTCATGAAATTTTTCCGGAAGATGAAGGCATTTTCACATGCACTGCAACAAATTCAATCAGTGCTGTCGAAACCAAATGCAAACTAAGCGTTAAACGTAAGTGATTGTTATTAAATAATAATAATGTTATTAACATAAATCACACAATATACAAGAAGTAGAAAGTTAAAAAATCAAAAATCAATATGTACATAAATAATACAACAATTTATGAACTTTCATTTATTATATAAACAATGAATAATTTATTATATAAATAATGAATGAACATACTATTAATTTGCATAGTTTTTTGATAAAAAAAATAATTTTTGTAAATAGAAGGTTATTTAATCATAATTTCAAGCAGAATGAAATCAATTATCAATCGAAATTTTTTTTTCCAGCTTCCAAACATTAGTAGTATATTAAATAACTGGACCCAAATATATCTATACATAAGTGTTACTTATTTCCTACATCACTAAATGTACTTTTACACGACTTAATCCGAGTTATAAGTAGTAGAACACTTGTTTTATTCCAGATAAAACCAATATTCAATACTTGTAACTATAAATTTATGTTAATTAAAGGAGCAGCTCTGTACATCGGGAACTGTCCCTATATATAGATCGTCATAGATAGCAGCACCTTTCCTTTTTTGAGTTTATTTATCATTATTATTAATAAGATTACTTTTCGTGGACATTTTCAGTTTTGGACAAAGTGTCGAGCAACCGTAAGGTACCGGTTGGAAGCGATAAACAACCCAAAATTGTAAGCCATTTGGAATCAAGATTTGTTAAAGATGGAGATGCAGTTACTCTGGCTTGTCGTATTATTGGCGCCAAACATTTTGACGTAGTATGGCTGCATAATAATAAGGAAATCAAACCCAGCAAGGATTTCCAATACACGAATGAGGCGAATATCTATCGCTTGCAGATCGCAGAAATATTTCCAGAGGATGGTGGTACTTACACATGTGAGGCGTTTAACGATGCTGGAGAAACTTTCAGCACATGTACCATAAATGTCGTCGTACCTGGTGACGAACCGAAGTCGCCAACTTTTATCAAATTTCCTATTTCTGTTTCTTTAACGGAAGGAGAGAAAGCTAATTTTGAATGTGAGCTCGACAGCGATCTGTCCAATCTGTCTTGGATGAAAGATGGCAAGCCTATTGATGAGTCGCATTCGAGATACTCATTCACCAAGGACAACAATCGTTATACGTTTACAATCATCAAATGCACATTAGATGATGTTGGCCAATATCAGACGAAGGCAATGGCTACGAAGGGTGAAAGCCTGTGTGCATTTTCGCTTAATGTGCAGAGCCCTGATACCTAAAGCACATGCAACTATTTAGACTGCTCATTATTTACTAAACATATCTCATCTAAATTTGAAACAAAATTAAATATCAAAAATCAATTATCAAAATGTAACCAACGATACAGATATTCTCTATCCTTCATTAGTGATTATAACTACAACCTCAATTACATTTGGACTGACAATAATACGAAGATCACCTATTATTTATAGAGATAAAAACAAAAATGTTTTGCTAATATTTAAATAATAGTAACATTTAGGCGAAATGTAATTTCATATTTTATTGTATGATGTATTCTATGTACATTAATTGACAATTGACCATTCTACGAAAATTCTATAGCGGTCCAATCAAACTGTCGTTCGATCTGTGGCACTTATGCTGGCATCCTCACTTAAAATCTTCACTGCATAAGTTTCACATTTTAGTTCGCCATGATTTTTTTCTGCTATTTTCATATAATATTATTGCGATTAATTGAACCAAAAATAGATTACAATAAATCTGAAATATCGAAAATCGAAAAAATAAACGAATTGCAAATTTACAAACTGGTTGTTATTTCAATGATTTAGCATCTAACTGCAGGCTGTTGTTCTTGCTAAAAAAAAAAAATTAATCTGGTTCCTCTTAACCCATGCTAGCAGGCCCTGCACATACTACCGAGATCATCGCTGACAAATCTCTCACTTAAGCGACAATTGCTTTAAGCAGCTCGGACTCTAAGATTGAAAAGAATACTAGTTTTTCAAAAACTTGATGATATTGAGAAGAGCAAGAAAGAGAGAACATATATATGTTGATCTACAAGAACCATTACCACCAATGAGCCAGTATGAAAAGAATGTAACCGAACACTTCACGAATATGTGGAACTCATCGACAAAAGTGGGAAACGCATTAGGACTATATGTACTTACCTCAATGTTTTAGAATAATATTGCCATGTTTTGAATGACAAGTGAGAAGCGGAGAAATACTGAAAATATCAATTAACACCGGATCTAATAGAAATTATATTCAACTCAAATAGGCCGCAAGTCCGTTCACATACATACATTTAAAACCGTCACCAATATCTCGCCAATAAAGCAGTCCACCAATAACTCATAACATTATTCTTTTAGCAATCCAAAGTTAAATTCTTCCTATTAGTAGCACTGATAACCTTCGGTGCAATTTAATATTCTAATTGTTATTAATTAATTGATACTCTAATCTATCTCTTTCAATGACGCAAGAGTTTACACCAAAACTGCAACCCGCGAACAGCTGATTAGGGGTGAAAAAGTAAACGAATTCAAACAGGAAGAAGAAGCGTAGCAAAGGCAATAGAAAAAAATCAACTGAAAACAAGTGAGAAAGCTACAGTCGAGTGTGCTCGACTGTGAGGTACCCGCTACCCATTTTGAATATATATATATACTTTATAAGGCTGGAGATGCTTCCTTCTACCTGTTTCCTGCCGGCACAAAGTTATAATACCCTTATAATACCCTATGGCTAGTGGGTATAATTAAGCTTGGTTTGCGGGGGTGGAAGTGGGCATGGCAAAAATTTGAAACAAACTTGAATACGTACAAACAACAAATTCTGTCGAAAAATAATTATAGCTCTATCTATTGTGAACGGACAAAGTTAAAATACCCTTATACTCTATGGGTAGCGGGTATAAAATCAGATATTTGGCAAACCAAATTCTAGACAATCAAAACAGAATGATTTAAAAAAGAAAGTAAATGATAAAAGACACGCAGCAGCTGTAAAGGGAGGAAGAAAAAAAAATGATTAGAAGTTCGAATATAAAATTCCCAAAATTCATGAAAAGGGAACTTTCTGTCCCATTTCTCCGTATTTATAAAAATATTTTCAATAATAATGAATTAACCTATGTATATCGGAAATGGTCCAGTCATGAGAATGTGTACAATTGTGACGAATCCGTCCATTCTTTTACAAAGAAATGCTTTATACCAATGAATTTCTCATTAATGGATTAGGGAAATTATTAATTAGATTATATTCCTAATACGCCTACAAAAAAAAGGAACTCTTGACACATCACAAGCGATTTAAGAAGTTACATCTTAAACACATTAACATTTCCTTTAATAATCCTTTATTTTAAAAATAGAACAGTGAATTGGATAGGATCAGCATGGAAATTGTTCGCAGGGAATCCAGATCAAAAAGATTTCGCTTTTATACAATACAGCCTAATCTACAAAATTTCTAATAATAATCCAAATAATCAGAATAAACAATTTAACATCAGTCTCAAGCATGCTAAAGACCACATCCAGGCATTCGAGAAAATCGACAACAGCTCAATATTATTAAACAACACAACCAGTCAACTTAAAGGCACTTAACATATCTTACATATTTCTGGAAAGATTTTATCTAAACAAATAATTAGGAAATTATTAATTTACTTGTGGGAAAATTAACTAATCAATTTACAAAACACAAACGAGTGGCATAAACATCTACTAGTCAAGGTTTATACTGTCAAGCGAATATGGAAACCAACTGACAATTTGTCAATTCAGCAAAAGTAAAGCGCACCAGCCTATGCCACCAAGATCAGAACAAGACCTAGCTAAGCTAGCTTAGGGTAAACCCTAATTTTATAAATATTCATTCAAATAAAAGCACGTCGTTTCCCTGAACTTTATTGAACTTGCCAAAGCTTAAAAAGGGTGTGGGCGGGTTTTTTGAGGTGAAAACTCAATTGGCGCAAGTGTCAGATGACCTTGATACAGGTGGAGCATTTGATCAAGCTTAATCTTGCTATTGATGGATGGATGAGTTTTTCGCAGAGTATTTCATATTTCAAAAATATTTCTTATATCAAAAATTAAATAAAAAGTATTACAGAAAGTATTGATAGTATCCAATTATGCAACAGAATTAACATATATCTTATTTATTTACATTTCATTTACATTTAAATTTTGTATCTATAGGTAAACTATAGTGATTTACATAAAATAAAGATATGACAAATATTTTAACGAGAGAATTTAACAAAATGTAATTTCATGTTCATTTTTAAAAACAAATTTTATTGTGAAAAATATTTATAAGACTATTTTCTTTTGCATATTAATAAACAAAAACAAATTTTAATTTGATTAATTTATGAATTTTAACCAATCTAAACAAAATAAAATTATAGTAGTAGAATATCTGTCGCCCATTGTGAGTTTAAGTAATATCTAATGTTAATAGTAAAAAATACATAAATTTTTCATATATCAAATTGATTTATAAATAAAATGGAAACTGCTTATTCAAGCACAACATATGGCAAAACTATTAATGGTTCATCATTATAAGACTGCAACTGTAGAACTTCATGCCATTCCTTAAACTGCTGTATTTGGAAGATACTCGAATCATCTTTCATAATAGCTCGAATACCATTTTTATATTCAATATGTGGTTGAACCCTATGATTTGAATTATTATAACTTGTTTGAAATTTTGGGGAATCATTATTTGATGATCCTTTTAGTACATCACTACTAATGGGCATAGTAAGAGAATCTAAGTTACTTGGTTCAATTAAACTTATGTTATTGCTATTATAGCATATACTATTAACATCATCACAATTCTTAATTTCCAGTCGTTTGACATCTTCAATATCATTACCATAAATTGAATTGAATGATAGCAGCATTCCATTGTTTTTTAAGGGTGATTTACTTTTAATTATATTGAGTTTTGTACTATCATCATCATGTTGATTGAAGTACAAAAGCTCATCCTTAACTGATTCATCACTAGAAGATGAGCAAGACTCTACTTCATCTTCATGGCCAGATTTTTCAGATATTAAATTACTTTTAGATGCCGCATAAGTGGAATCAGTCTCAACCTTTATCTCAACATTTTTTGTTAAAACAGTATTAATTTTTTTCGCTTCCGCTTGCTCAGGCTCGCTTTCTTCGTCATAATTTGAACTGCTGCTACTATAATTCATTATACGCTCTTTTTTTCCAATATTATCTTCTCTATATAATTCATTAGAGAAGAACAATTTTCGGTGCGGTTTAACTTTTGCTTGGATTGATCGTGTTCTATTATTATTATTGAATAAATGTTTAAGTTCTAAATCTATGGTATCCTCCTTTCGGTTAATTTGGTGCTTTCGAGAACGACGATAATGATAAGGTCGACATTGACATCGATTGCGACAAAACTTTTGAAGGCATGCGTGTGGTATATTTGAAACTCTCCTAGTGTTATATTCACTTGTTTCATTGGTGCGGCATGAAGGCGGTTGTACGGAGAACTTATGAAAATCTTGTTGAGAATATAGCATTTCAGATACCACATTATTTTTATTGTTAATGATGTTCAAATGGTCTATTTCAACGTCAGAAGCAGCGACTCCTACGTTAAAATTGACATTAATAGGCGAAGTGGTTGACGTTGAACTTGCAGGGGAATTCATTTTGTTGGGAGTTTTTTTTATTGTCAATACGATGTGATTGTGATTATTACTACCACTCATCATAGGCTTTTGAACGATTGCATACTCTTCATTGCTATTCTTATCATCGTTTTCACTTCCCAAATTGCCATCATCCTCATACACAGGAATGCTATCAACTGATGAATGACTTTGAGTAGTGTAAGCTTCATGTTCATCCAAATCGTTAAAACTGGGATCTGAACTTTTTTGATGAGTGTTTCTAGAGCCAGTGGAAATGTGTTCACCTGGTTCTTCACTGCTATTGTTGTTTCTACTTCTGCTTGGCAATGATATCTCTCGCTGAGCGGTAACATTCCCATTCACTGCAATTTTAATTCGTTTTATGAGGGGTTCATTAATATTATCTTCATTTTCATTTTTAATTGTATTAGTTGCTGACAATAGTTTGAATGATTTTCTACGTTTTTTTCGATTTCTTTCGACAAGATCACGTTCAATTTTATATGAAGTTGTCTGTTGATTGCATAAACTTATTCCATCAGCTTTCCAAGCGGATTCTTGGTTATTGGCGAACTTAAGTAGATCGCAACTGAGAACTGTGCTGTTATTATTACTAGATTTAATGACATTTCCTCCGGCAGAGCACTGATTTTTGTTTTGGTCGACATCAATATCTACTTTCAAGGGCATAGAACTATCTTTAATCATCTCCAAATTTTCTATGCTTACGCTTAACGATGATTTAATTCCACCATGCTTTGCCCGTTTTGCGGCCAGTCGACAAGATGGTAAGCACTTTGCAATACCCAAAAATGGTGGTATTATGCGAAAATTTCGAAATTTTCTTGTAAAATTCTTATTGAATTGCAAGGAACTTAATTCTTTTGGGATGCGCTCATCATATGTTAATGATCCATACTTGGGAACAACATCTGTACCGTCTTTTACTGAATACGAGTTGTATTGTTGTTGAAACACTTCTGATATATTCGATCTTAAGATTGACGGCGACAAGTTATTCTCAATAATATTCCAATTACCATTAATATTTGGAACGTAAAAATTGTGTAAAGCGTTAATGTGGAAGTTCGCAACTTGGTTTGTTTGTATCATGAACCGCTGTTTTGCAACACAGTTTGGGTTCTCAATAACAGTGAAGATCGAAAGTGTTTCTACGACCTTTTCACCATTTTTATTATTATCGTGATCATTATCAAAATTATTACCAGCATTTTGTGCGAGACTAGTTGCGCAGAGTAATCTAACATGTTGAACGTTATTATTATCATTATAGGCCGTATCACTTTGTTGTTGTACGTTTTTGGTCGGTTCGACTTTTAAGACGTTTTTCATCATTGAGTGTAACGGATCGTACTCCTCGTCGAAATCTAAATCAAATATTGATTTGATGGGTTTCGGCGGTATCAAGTTTGGAGCTTCTTCGATTCTGTCATTGGGTTTAACCGTTAGACTATCAAAAGCATTTTTTTGACATGTTTTGAAATGATCATCAATAGCTTCGTGCTCTTCTTCTTCAGAATTTAACAGACTTATTGACTGACTTTCGTTCACAAACTTTGTTTCTTCGTGAATTACACATGTGCAAGGAACTATTTGAGCCTGGTATAATTTTTCAGTTTCGTCAACACTTTGTGGCGTGCTTAATCCGTTAACCAGCTGCATTAATTCAATTGCCACGTCATTTGAATGATTGAATTTTGAGGTTACTATTGTATTATTAAATGATGATGGAGCTTGAATAAAGCTACTGATACTTTCCAGCGAAGTGCTTCTCTTAATTTCGACAGACTTGATGCTATCGTGTGATGGGTCCGATGTTATAGTATCACTATCTGTGTTTCCAACATCTAGAAAAAAAAACAAAATCTTATTTTTTCTGGTAGAAATTTATGTAGGATAAAAAAATGATTGTATCTATATATTATATCTATATATATAAAAGAAAGTCGTGTTATGTTAGACCACTTATAAATTAAGAACGTCAGAGCAGATTTGAGTGAAAATTGGTAGGGAGGTAACTTACAGCGCGAATTATACTTTGAGTCTTTTCGTAAAGAGTCAGAGAGACACTTATTTTCGGACAACGGTCGACAGTTATTTGCAAGCTCTGATCAAAATCATCGAAAAATTGACGCATTTTTATACCCATAACGTATCACAATTTTATGACAGCAAAATATGTGTGTAACGTACAGAAGAAAAATCCCTCCTTCGACCCCATAAAGTATATACATATGTATATTTTTGATCAGCGTCAACATTCGAAACGATATAGCCATGTCCGTATGTCCATATAAACATCTAAATCTCAAGGACTGTAAGAGATAGATTTAGATTTTTTGGGTTTGCAGATCAAGTAAGTTTACTTATTTAAAATTTTTGCCACGCACATTCCCCGACAATCAATAACAAGTAAGAAAGCTACAGTCGAGTGTACTCGACTGTGAGATACCCGCTACCCATTTTGAATAAAGGAAATATATTTTGCGGTATTTTTCTGAAAATATACCGAATGTATTGTAAAAATACTAAAAATGTCACATGGTATATTTGGTATATTGATATAGTACCGCATTCAAAATATACCATATACGGCACAATATACCAGATTGTCAGCCAAAGCAACTAAGACCCCTACTAAGTAATCGTTTTTGCCCATACAAAAGTATTTCTTTAATAACTTCGACAATTTTTATCTGATCGCAACCAAATTACGCTTGTTATTCGATTTTCTTTATTTGCGGGGGCGGAAGTAGGCGTGGCAAAAATTTGAAACAAATTTGATCTGCGTTCAGTTCAAACATAACAAATGCTGTCGAAAATTATAACTCTATCTCTTATAGTCTCTAAGATCTAGGTGTCCATACGGACAGACGGACATGGCTAGATCGTCTCGGCTGTTGACGCTGATCAAGAAAATGTATACTATAGGGTCGGAGATGCCTCATTTTACCTGTTGCATATATTTCATGCCGACAAAAAAGTTACAATACCCTTCTACCCTATGGGTAGCGGGACTAGTACGAGGGTAGGCTGATAAAAAGTCGGCCTTACAAAGAAAATACGTTCTTTTCTTTTTGCTTTTTTTTTTCAACATAATCCTTTTAGACGTATGCACTTGGACCACCGAGTTTCCCCAATACCTTCCATAAAATAGGATTTGTCCAGGTCCTCAAAATAGGCGTTTGTTTCACAGATTACCTGTTCACTTGACTGAAATTTCTTACCCCCAAGCCATTTTTTTAAGTTTGGAAATAAATAATAGTCACAGTGTGCTAAATCTGGAGAATAGGGTGGATGGGGTAGAATTTCGTAGTGCAATTCACACAATTTCGACATGGCGACAACGCTCTTGTGAGCGGGAGCATTGTTCTGGTGAAACAAAACATTTTTCTTCGCCTTGAGGCCTTTTTTTCTTCAGCTCCGAATCAAATCGTCCCAAGAGATTGGAATAGTATTCTCCCGTAATTGTTCTGCCTTTTTCCAGATAATCCACTTTCCAGATAATCCGTTTATTTTCCATTGTGAGCAATCGCGGCACCCATCTTGACGAAAGCCTACTCATGTGTAAAAATTCGTGTAAAATGTTTCCAACGCGTTCCCGAGAAATGTTTAGAGCATTTGCAATCTCTCGCAGCTCGATTCGGCGATCATCCAATAGCATTCCATGGACTTTATCCACAATTTCTGGTGTTGTCCCCTCTCTTGGACGACCCGGGCGATCGTCAAAAATGCTTGTCCGCCCGCGTTTAAATTCAGCAGTCCAATATTTAATTGTTAAAAACGATGGATCTGAATCCTTATAAACTTTGTCTAACTCCTGTCGTCCTATCGTCGTTGGATTTCTCTTTTAAAAACAGAAATCTTATGACAGCACGATATTCGATTTTATTCATGTTGACGACAATGCAAAAGTGAATGCGCTAAAAGTCCCGCCAAATTAACAAGTGTTGATAAAACACTAATCGAATAAAATATTTACGAATTTTTAAAAAAATGTTTTCTTTGTTAGGCCTACTTTTTATCTGCCCATCCTGGTAAAATATAGAGATATAATTTTCGAAAGCATTTGTAATGTTTGCACGCTAATCAAGTGTTTCAAATTTTTGCCACGCCTACTTCCGGCCCCGCAAATTGACAAAAATCGAATAACAAGCATAATTTTTAAAGCTATACAATAATGACTAGAGTTTTCGTGATTTCTGAAAATTTGGTTGCGATCAGATAAAAATTGTCAAAGTTATTAATGAAATACTTTTGTATAGGCAAAAACGCCTACTTACTAAGGGTCGTAGTTGCTTTGGCTGACAATCTGGTATGTTTTGCACTCTGTAGAATATACTGAGTGTAGTACCATACCAATATACCAAATATACATTTTAGTATATTTTTCGGAAATGTTATTATTTCAAATTTCGAACACAAACGTACTGTGGAAATATTTAAGTGTTTTTGAAAACACTGTAAAAAAGGGTCTGTGACACCTACAAGTGAAATTCGATTGGAAGCGTTTTCTGTGGCACCCCCTGAATATTTAGTTTTTATATAATCGATAGATTAAAGTATTTTGTATGTCAATATGAATAAGCGACCTTTATCGATATTGAACGAAATCTATTGCTTTAAAGATAACCATTGAGTCTTCAAATAGTGTCTCGTATTAAAAATATGCAATTTAAAATAATACAAAGATATCTTTGATAATATAAAGCTTACCTTCAATAAGATTTGAAAATTTAGATTCGATGCCACTTAAAGAAACATTTGCTGAATTAGTTTCCAATATATGAGGTGAATGCATTGATGTTTCTAAAAGCCGTAAATTAATGTCAGAATAATACACTTAAATATATATAATAAGACGATAACGAACCTGAGCAAGATGATGTTGGTCTAGGTATTAAAGATCGGGAGGATTCTCGATTTCGTTGGCTAGGATCATTTGAAATTTTGTTAGCAGTTACTGGAGAATATACCACATTTCGATTGTAAGAAAGCTTACGGCTCTGTATTTCATTAAAAAGCTCTTTTGTAGTCTTCACTTTCTTGACCCCACTTCCAAGAAAAATTTGTTGAGACAGACTAGATTCTTTGGCAATCAGTGAATCAACGCCTTTTGAACCTTTCTTTCGTCCACGCCTTTTTGGAACTTCAGTCGCAAGATTTTCATTACGCAAATCCGCCTTATGACTATCGTGTGACAGCAATTGCTCTGGCTTGTTTGGTTCAACAAATGATTTTAAGTGAATCTGTTGGCTTCGTTCTTCAAATGATGACAGCCGACTACACGAAGTGCTCGAGTCATTATTTACATAGTCTTCATATATTGTCTTTAAAATAGGTTGCTCCACTTCATTAATTTGACAATTAGTTTTTGGACCATTGTCATTGTCGTGATTTAAAGTAACATCCTGTTTCGCTGTCTTGAATCGGCCTGCAAATGTTAAATCGCATGTAGCGCGGCACTTTTTTTGCGAATTTGCAGACATGGAAATGGCATCTCCAGATAAAATCGAGCTCATCGAGCTATTTGACAGTGATAAAATTTCTAGATGACATGAATCAGAAAATAGAAGAGATTAAGAAATTCTTACATGAAATTTTGTAGACATACCTGAATCATTGGGAAACAGTTTTGTCGCCTTTTCGTCTTTAAAAGAAAGGTCATTAAAATCGCTTGATTTTTTAAAAGAATTTTTAGTTTTTTGTGAATACGTCTCATGTATTAATGAATAGTTTTGAACTTTTTCCTTACGCTTTTTATCTTTTTTTAGTTTTTTTGGCTTTGTGTAGTCTTGGGTAAGAAATGTCGAAAAAGATGAAGTCGTAAACTTTGGTTGAGTTGGCAATTGTCTACCGCAATCATTTTCATCGGAATCAGACTCAATATCTATGACAATCGAGCTCTCGTTAAGTTTATCAGCACCAGACCCAGCTGCTAAAGTTGAATTAGTCGAAAGTTCATTGATTAATGTTGTTGATTTTTGTTGATTTGAATTTAGCGGATTTTTCGTTAACTTGCAGGATTCTTCACTATCGGCAATACTTATATGCTGTATCAAGTTTGAAAAACTTGTTTGCTGTTGCAATGTGTCGTTTTCAAATTGAGGAGGATTAGATAAATCGATGTTAGGTAGTGTGGAGTCAGGCTGATTTGAATAGTACGGATGACCCGCACTTATATTGTTGTTATCACTTATGGTTGATTCCGTTATATTAATGACAGCAATAGGTTTCGTCGGTTGCGTATCACCGACAGTATGTTGAATGCCAACCATTTCCCGCCATTTTTTTAACAGCGATTTTGCTCGACGTGCCAGTTGGTCATTTTTAGTCCTGCGGCGCAGTTGATTGATGTATTTGGCCAATCTGGTGGCCTCCAGTTGATCCTTTGTAATTGTAGTTCCTTCCAGTGCACAGATAACGGATAGAACAGCTTCCATATTAACGACCTGTAAATATTGAAAACGATATAAATAAATAGAGTTCTCTTTAGGTATGATGTGGTATAAATTATCACTTACATCATAGTTTTGATCAAGTGCCTGTGATAGGTGTAAGGTCAGTTGTTGAATTTGGTTTTGGTTCATTTATATAGACAAATAACCAAGCCGGCCCGATCCAAGATCCAAGGGACGGCAAAGTTCACGTATGATATCTCAGTCAATTATGCATGCAGTGATGTTGCCGTAAGTTACTAAGTAAAAACATTTTTAACTTGAGTAAATAAATAGTAAATAGAATTAATGTGTACATGCACATATCTTAATGTTAAATGCTGGTCATTAAATTTACAATTTTTTTGTTTGCATACTTATGTACACACTGGTCCTCTCTACCACATACAAGATATACACAGCATATACATATGTATGACCACATTTTAATACTTCCAAGAAATATTCTCACATTAAATATACTTTTTTAGCCTGTTATGAAATGACCACATAATATGTACTCCATCACTGTATTAAATTTATATATTCATATTCTTTTAAAATTTGAAATACATATCATGTATACATGAATGCATACCTTATAAGGCACACACACATACATGAACATATTAAAAAATATTTTTGTAGCCACGGATCACAGTTTTTACTTACAACTACCTCCAGGGAGTAGCAATAGTTGCTAGCACTTTAAAAATAATATTTTTTCAGAAAAAAACCGTAACGATAATCTATATTTTATTAAGGCAATTCAACACACTCGACATTTTCTGATAAATGCGATAGTGATGGAAGAAATAACGATACATCGAGGACGGATGCATTGCAGAGTTGCACATCGATAACGATAAAAATGCTAATACTGAATAAATAGCTACCATGCGAAGTTTTCTTGTGTTTCCGCGTATTTCGACCAGGCGCATCTGTTGCTTGATGCGATTCAAGTGTTGACACCAACGACTCATCATTCAAACAACTGAGTGTCTGACCAGTGCTTTTTTTTGATGGTCAAAAGTTGGCAGCACTGGTCAGACACTCAGTTCAGTGACTGAAGTTCAGTCGCAGATCGAATGCGGAATGATTGGCACGAGCGTATTTCGTTGCGCTGTGATTTCGTTTGTATATATTCGTCTATATATCTACATAGTCAGGTATGTACTTACATAGCCAGGTTGTAAATTAATTTATAATCGATGCCTTATAATAAATAAATAAATAATAACAACAAAAGTGAAAAAATCAATGTAAATATGTATATAGAGTCTTAAGAAAATGTTTAAAGATAAATAATTAACATAGCTTGCAAATAACTGTCGACCGTTTTTTTTGTTCGACCGAAAAAGTTCGTACTCTTTCGCTCTCGCTCTGAGCAAGAGACTTTTGCTGTCTTCATTTCTGTTTTCTGTTGAGCGCTTTTCGTTGAGCTCTTTGTATTTCGGTCGTTCAATGAGCAGTGCGTAAAGAGCGGAACGAGAAACGCTCGCACAAAGAGAGTCAGCAAAAGACCGATTGACCGAAAAACTCAACGCAAACGGTCTTCACACTTACTTTCGTTGTTGTTGCGTTCGTTTTGCAGACGAAATACAGTAGAATCCGGTTATAGCGACTTTCAAGGGACCGTCGTTATATCCGGAAGACCCACTAACCAAAAGGAGAAAAATAAAATTTTGTTTATTTTATAGTTGCCATAGGTTTTTTAAATACAATTAATTAATGTTTTAATCAATTTAATTTGTATGGGTCGTTCGAGTTTTCGTCACAATAACCGGACGGACACTATAAGCGGCTTCGTTATAACCGGATTCTAGATTCTACTGTATTTCGTCTGCAAAACGAACGCTTCAAGATTTGCTTGTCTATGCGTGTGAATGTATACCAATACGCAAAAGACTTTTATTTTCACTGAATACGACAAAACGGTCTTGGAACAACCGAAACAAAACAGAATAGAAAAAAAAAAAGGGTTTCGGTCTGAGCGCGAGCGATCTTATTCAAGAACCCATAAAACGGTTGCTCTCTGAGTCTTTTCGTAAAGTGTCAGAGAGAGACACTTATTTGCGGACAACGAGAAACGGTCGACAGTTATTTGCAAGCTCTGAAAAAAACTGTTTTTGACGGAATGAATGGAGAAAAAAGCTCAAAAAATTGATTAAAAAATCAAAAAAAAAGCTAAAAACAAATGTATAAAAAAAAGAGAAAAAATGTCTTCAAAATAACAATTTATTAAGTTCATTTTTGTTTAAAAGGTAAAGATTTGCATTATTGTATCGTTATCTCCTTAGTCTGTCTCATTTGCGTATGACATATTAGTGCCTATCATCTGCAGATATTTTATAGGCACTTCATAGTCGACGCAGCATTTTCCCATCCGTCACAATCCGATTCTCGATATTACAATAAAAATGAATAGACAGGCATGCTCCGGTTTTCACTTTCGGTTTTCGTTTTCGTTGTGAAATCGAAAACGAAAAAATTGGTGCTCCCGTTTTCACTTTCACAAGATTTTTTCGAATTGCAAAACGAGAAAATTTGACTTGCCGAAATAAAAAGTAAATGCCTTTTTCTATATTAAAAAAGTAGTTGACTGATTGGTTTATTGTCGTTCTTTTAAGACCGCCAGCAGATCAATTAGGCTTGTAATTATTTTTAAAACGACTAATTTCTGACCCCACCTCAAATTTGGATATCAAATTTTGCCGTCGGCAACAACAATTTTCGTTTTGGTGAGCGACCGATAAGTCGGACACCATGAGTTATTGCCTAAGCTGCCATACTTTTGATAGAATGAAAAAGCAAGTTAAAAATACTTGTATAATCAAACGGATGGCGATAAATTTGTTGAAGTTGGGTAAAATATGTTTTTTAAAAATTAATTGATTTAATTTAATTACTTATGCGTTAAAATTTTATAAAAAAAATTGTTGGAATAACCGGAATGAAATGCATTAAAAAGGTGGCATCCCCATTTTTTTGTGGGAAACAGCTGATTGCCGTTCAACTGATTTTTTTAAAGAAAGTTTCTAATCTTTCTTTGCAAAAAAGGCAAAAGGCAAATATATTTCATTCAGTACTGACCATATTAACACAATATTCTTGGAACCGGAGTGCTGGCGGGAAGGGTTATGCATTCCCGAAGCCCTCAACCTCTTCACCGACGGGTCGAAGATGGATGATGGTGTCGGAGCGGCCGTATACTGCCCAGACCCGGTCTCCAAACAATCCTATAAACTCCCAGACCATTGCAGCATCTTCCAGGCGAAAGTTTTTGCCATTGGCAAGGCTGCCGAATTGGCTCGGGGTTTACAGCGTAATCACACCTCTATTAACATCTTTGTTGACAGCCAGGCTGCAATAAGATCAATGCACTCTGATGTGGTCAAGTCCAAAGTTGTCCTGGACAGCAGAAGAGCAATAGAGTCGCTAAACGCATCTGCGGTCGTGCGTATCTATTGGATCCCAAGCCACCAGGGCATCGATGGCAACGAGATCGCAGACACTCTCGCCAAAGAGGGAGTGGGGCTCGATGTCGGTAACATGTGCAATGTTCCGATATCCCTGCGAACTCTAGGTAGTGAAATTGAGGTGCGCTCTAGACTTCAGTGGGACGCGAGCTGGCGTAATGCCAACTCGTGCAAAACTGCAAGGCTGATGTGTGCCTCTACTAACAAAAACTTAACCAAATTCGTCATGCAGCTTTCAAGGAAAGACTGCAGGCTAATGCTAGGCATTTTAACTGGTCACTGTCTGTCAGCTGTCCATGCTGTAAAGCTGGGCATCACGAACAGTGATCAGTGCAGGAAATGCAACGAACCCGGGGTTAAGGAAACGCTTGAGCATCTTCTCTGTAGATGCCCAGCGTTATCCCGACTCCGGTTGAAATACCTTAATTCGCCGTGCCACAACGATCTTCGGGACGTCTCACGGCTACCTCCTAGGATGCTGCTGGCTTTTGCCAAAAATGCATCCATACTGCGCGATTTCTGAGACGTAGATAAGCTACCGGTACAGCTACGGACCTCCACTGGTCTATGCTTTGCCCCGTACAGGGGCAGCCGGTCCTACCTAAACCTAAACCTAAGCTTGGAGCCTAAAATCTTTAACCATGCATTAATCTCTTAGATAAATTAATCAATGAAGTGCTTAAAGATGATAGAATTATAAAGCTGGTGGATAAGAAGAAGAACGATATTATCGGCGACAAATTGTTCAAAATTAAGTGTTGTCGAATATGAATGGCGGCAACTTTCGATAGTTCTCGACCTCTCCCAAATTTGTATATGTATATAATAACTATAATCTTTGCGATTTCTGAAAATTTGGTTGCGATCAGATAAATTTATAGAAATTGACCCGGCGAAATTTGTTCCGCCCTTATAACAATAAATAAGCAGATTGTGTTTTTTTTTTTAATTTCATTCTTTATTATTTCTGTATTTTATTTATTTATTAATTATTAATTTATTATTATTATTTATGTATAAATACATAATATCACAGCCTACTTACTATAAGTGCAGCCAAAACGTATACCAAAACGCGAACAGCGCTTTAAAAGAATCATATATCTATTCGCAACCAATAAAATCGGGAACCATAATTATGTATATAACATATATGTATATAGGCTAGACCGGCCGCCCCTGCTAGGGGCGAAGCATAGACCAGAGGTCGATAGCTGTAAATTATATAAAAAATATATACACAAAAATAATATAAATTTTTATTTTCATAAAATAATTTTTGGTATTTATTTACAAGCAACTTAAATTTTATTATAAAAATTAAAATTAAATTAATAAAAATTTAGTAATAAATATTGTTTGGTTATTTTTATTGCAGTATTTACTAGGGCCGATCGTGTACTGTCTATATAAGTCTTACTGTTCGTATAAGCTGACTTATAGGGACAATTTCGTTGCTTCAATATCGCAAAAACGCTAAGTGAGCTATAAGCTCTATAGGCGACCTGTTTTGACATATATAAGTATTATGGGTCACATTTATGCTGATGGCAACAACTGCCCAGCTGTGTGGTAACATTTACTGCCCTTATAATTATTATATTATATTATTATTATGTATATTACATATTTATATTTATTTGTATATTTATATTTATATATATCGTATACATATTTGCCAAGGAATTTTTCTCATTTTATCGAAGTTGGAGAAATATAGTATGGCGTTGTTGGCTCAAAATATGATAAATATGCACTAAGTTTGTCCACGTTTGATAGCTCAATAGTGTTTAAAGTAACACAACAATATCATAATTTTTGAAAATCCATTATTTACCAAAAGTTAAAATTCAAATGTTGAAAAAGTGCAAAATTGGATACTTTGAATTTTTTAAATAATCAATAATTTAAAATATAAGCAAAAAATAATAAAGATTATTGGGAAAAAGAAATTAAGGCGATTTATATATAAATATATATTTTTACGAATTTTACATCACCTTGAAGTCAGAAGCGACCAACATATACATGTGTATATCCTCATGTGCTCGCAATATAAGCTTTAAGCAGGCCATCCACAGGCGAGCATGTTGGCGTACATGTTGTGCTCGACGAAATTTTTCTCGTGGATGGTAGTGTTCCTCGTCAAATTTCGTGTTCGCCAAAATCCTCGCATGGAATTAAAATTATTCTATCTTGTCTATGTTTGCAACAACATGCTCGCCAATGGATGGCAACGTTTGCACGAACATCATTTGCGCAATCGTTTTGTAGAGAGAGCACGTATTTGCGCAGCGCAAAATGAGCAAAAAATTTATGCAAGAATTCGTTTTTTGTCTGTAAAATCAATTATATTATTATATTTCAATTATTATGCACCCAAGGCTCTGGGGAGAAATTCCTGTTAAGAATTTCAGGTCTTCATAACTTTGGCTACTACTAAATTTATCAGTTTTTATACCCGCTACCCATAGGGTAGAAGGGTATTATAATTTTGTGCCGGCAGGAAATATATGTAACAGGTAGAAGGAGGCATCTCCGACCCTATAAAGTATATATATTCTGGATCAGCATCAACAACCGAGACGATCTAGCCATGTCCGTCTGTTTGTCTGTCCGTCCGTCCGTATGAAACACTGGATCTCAGAGACTATAAGAGATAGAGCTCTAATTTTTTTCGACAGCATTTGTTATGTTTGCACGCACATCAAGTTTGTTTCAAATTTTTGCCACACCCACTTCCGCCCCCGAAAATAAAAAAAATCGAATAAAAATCGTAATAATAAAGCTAGAGTTTTGGAATATACATTAAGAACTATAGTATTTGTGACTTCTGAAAATTTTGTTGCGAACAGATAAAAATTGTCAAAGTTATTATAAAGAAATAATTTTGTATGGGCAAAAACGCCTACTTACTAGGGCTTAGTTGCTTTGGCCGACAATCTGGTACATTGTGCCGCCTATGGTATATTTTGAATGGTGTTCTATATCGATATACCAAACATACCATTTGGTATATTTTTAGTATTTTTGGTAATAATACCGCAATTTTGCTTTTATTGAAAATGCGTAGCGGATATCTCACAGTCGAGCACACTCGACTGTAACTTTCTTACTGTTTAGATATTGTCAACAGTCACCAACAATCGGCTGTATATAAAATATGGCTGCGTTTTCTTACGTTCACAAATAATAGCTACAGATCACTTTATGGGAACATGGTACAATCGGCTCTAAGAATATCTAAATTGAGATCGACTTATGTACATTCCACTATAGAAAATATCGATACCTTCTTTGTTGCTAAATCGCTGTTCCCCGATAAACTAAATAAATGATGTTTCGTTTTGCTATATATTTCGGAAGTTCCCCATGTTTTGGCATGGAAATAGTAAAAAGTAAAAATTCTTGGCCACACCACTGAATCATTTGCTTATGAAGCGCTATTCCCAAAATGACCGAATTCGCGCGAAAATGCCTGTCAAAAATTTTTGCGGGGGCATTCGTTCTACTGTTCCCATCAGAAAATCAGAAAATATATAAAGCGTATCCATACACCGACACTGGAATAGATGCGGATGTCAGTTGTTCAATAGACAACCTATTATTCCGCACTCATATCCGTAAAAAGAACAAACTTAAACATGGATAATTTTAAAAAAATTAAAAGAAGGCGATTAGAGGCATTATCTTGTAAAGAGCAATAGTAATTAATTCAAACAAAGCTGTCGCACGACTGCATTTGAAATTTAAACTAAAAAAAAAACAAATAAGAAAGCTACAGTTGAGTGTGCTCGCTACCCGGTACCCATTCTGAATAAAAGCAAAATATTAAAAAAAAAACTAATTGGAATATTTGATATGTATTTCAAATACCAAGATATACTATGGAGTGCAAAATATACCAGATTGTCAGCCAATTACTAATAACTGACAATTTTTATCTGATTGCAAACAAATTTTCATGAATCACAAAGACTATAGTTACTATTGTATATACCAAAATTTTATTCTAGATTGAAAATTACGCTTGTTATTCGATTTTTGTCGGTTTGTAGGGGCGGAAGTAGCCGTTGAATTTTGAAACACACTTGATCTGCGTGCAAACATAACAAATGTAGGCAGACGGACAGAGAGAAAGACGGACAAGGCGTGATCAGTTCGCCTGTTGACGCTAATCAAGAATTTATATACTTTATAGGGTCGGAGATGCCTCCTTATGCCTGTTACATACATTTCCACAAAGTTATAATACCCCTCTTTCCTAGAAAACAATCGATGGCACTATCGATGTTTCTCAAATTTTCTAAACATCGAAGGTTCCTTGACTACTATCGATTGTTTTTATTATATCTGTGCATTGAGGACAACGTGTGAGTAAATTTGGTTTTACGTCACATTAATTTAATTTTATTAAATTTTTGATACCTTGGAAGCGAACGATGGTTGAAAATGGACAACTTTGTGAGAAGTGTTGTTTCTAACTGACGTTCTGCATACAAGTGAAAATGTATACATGCGTATGTATTGGTAACTGAAAACTTTTAAAAACAAAGAAAATATCGAGGGTTTTTTTACCATTTTCAGGTCAAGTGTACGCACACAAATATTGCTAAGAATGGTCCTCTATGTGATGCTTGCGAAATATATAGCTTTTTCGCAGGTCATATATTCCGTTCACATTTTTATTTAAATCATTATCCATATAAAACTTAGAATTTCGAAATGAGCCGGTGATGCTATGGGGTTCCAATCGCAGCGCTCGGTTTTATTTTTTTGGGTTATAATAGTGCTGATAAACTTCAATATGAAATGAAATATGTATTTATTTCGAAAAATATAACTTTTCCGCACGTCAAAAATTTCACCCTTTAATTATTTAAAGCAACAAATTAACTTAGATTCTTCGTCTATTTTTATCATATCAGTGCCAAAAAATAGGTTTTCTATGTTTTCGTCTGTGGAACAGATAAGTTGAGATCCACATAAATTTTCGTTCATGCTTGGGCTGTGTAAATGAAATGCCGCTGCGAACATTTTTGACGGGCTTATACAAACGAGAGCAAGCTAAGAACAGGTGTATGGGAGTTTTCATCTAAAATGGGAAGTAGCTTTTAGAATTAAACTGCAGATGGCGTATTTCAATATGCATATATTTACAGATATGTATTTACTATGTATTACCATATATTGAAGTGATTTTTTAATTTTTGGATTTATTTTAAATAAGTCATTAATAAGTATGTATTTGTGTATTTGTGGTTATAGATACTGTCGGCAATTTCGACGTACATATACATTTTTATACCCGCTACTCATATGATAAAAGATAGTGTCTACAGAAAACGTAAATAGAAAAGGAATAACATTAGTCTCGTAGATAGAAAAAAAACGAAAGAGAATCAATTTTAAATTCAAGATTAAATTTTTGGTACATACAAAAATAGCTATAGTCTAACTTATCCCTGAAAATTCAATTACGTTCGGATGATTTTATTGCACTGGCATTGGGTGACAAGGTATGATGTATAACTTATAGTACATACACATACATATGTAACATTGTATATGTATATGTATTTAATCAATAATATAGTACATTGTATTACCAATCAACGTTCGCATTGTTGGTCACTCAAAAATGGGTAGCGGGTATCTAGCTGGCAAGCTGTTGGTTTCTCTGTGTTCCCTATATGCATCCAAGATTACTAACTACTAGTTAATTGCATAATTTGCTATGGCATTGGTGCGTGAATGGCACAAAAGTTGGGTTAACACTTCGTCTAATCATACTACTCAATCACTATTAAAAAATTAAACATGTGAATGTAATGGCACTTGAACTGAAACTTAAGTAACTATACATTGAAGCTAACCCATACTATATTTTATTTTAATTTAAATATTTACACTATGCAAAAGCAAGTGCTATAAATATGTATACTATCGGTAGGAACTATCGATGGCGTTTTTGAATGGTAATCAGTAATTGCCGTGTTCTAGAGTTAGTGGCGTTTTTAAATTTTGTTTGCAAAGTAACTTAACCTTGAATTTTAAATTATAATTTTTTATTTGTGGATTTCCAGAAAGGTATACTGAGCTGTGTCTAATGAAATATAGCAAATAACAAATAGATAATTCACATGTAGTGGAAGTCATAATTTTTAATATTTGTTTACGGCAAACTTGTTGATTGTGACAACTATCGATAGCTCTTAACCTTTTATATACATTAGCCTTGAATATGTTATACAAAATATGTTATATCCGATAATGGAACTCTTTGCTATATTTTAAATTTCTGAACTAATTTCTTAGTCGTCAATGTCACGCATCGATGAAATTTCCATATCCTCGGATGAAAAGCCAGACGGCGACAAACTTTCGGCTGGGTAATGATAGTTAGCATTTGGCCCGTTCATTGGAAGACTCGTCGTTGGTGTAGCACCATCGGTCTGGTCCATTTCCTTCAAATGATAGGCAGCAGCCGCTGCTGCAGCAGCCGCTGCTGCTTGTACTACACCTTCCGATGCAGACAACTCATTCGATGACGAGCTCGGACCGCCACCACGGCACCAGAGTTGACGCATCTCAGCACGGCGATTTCGCATTAAAACTTTGTACTCGGATATGCGCATCTTTTTACCATCGACAATGCAGGTGCGTTTTGGACGCGGTCTGTAACGATAGTCGGGATGCTGTTCCATATGCAATTTCGATAGACGCGATTGCTCCTCATAGTAGGGTTGCTTATCAGCGTTTGACATTGCTTTCCATCGAGCACCCAAAATCTTTGATATATTTGAGTTGTGCATGTCGGGACAGGCTTTTAGTATCTTTCTGCGCTCGTCTTTTGCCCAAACCATGAATGCGTTCATTGGACGCTTGATATGTGGCTTATGGTGAACGTGCTGGCGTTGAGACTGAGGCTGCGAAGCTGCTGACGTCTGATGGCTGTGACCCAGACAATCTGGATCTAATATAGTTGATCGCTCTGAACTTGTCCCGCAGCTGTTGATTGAATCGCGACTGGCTCTGCCCGCTCGCGAGCTTCCAACTCGAGTGCTGCTGCTACTAGACAATTTTGGATTACATAGATCGCCAATGCCAGCATTATTCGGATTCCACAACCGTCCCTGCAATAAATAATTAAAAGGTTACTCTTACCCTAAAAAGATGTAAGGATGTTAATTTTTTTTTTTTAGCGGCAATAGGATTGATTCCTCGGAACGGTATTTCAACATTGTGCCATTATAAAAGTATGGGAGAGCATAGAATACGAACATGGCATACCACACTCAATTTAGCGGTGCTCCTATTTAGTTCGACCCCTTAAAAAAATAAGATTATTATATAGAGTATTATAATTTTGTGCCCACAAAAATGTGTGTACCAGGCAGATGGAGGCATTTCCAACCCAATGAAGTATATATATTCTTGATCAGCGTCAACGAGACAATCTAGCCATGTCCGTTTGTCCGCCTGTCTGTAGGTCTATCAGTCCATCCGTCTGTATGAGCACATAGACTTCAGAGACAATGAGAGATAGAGATACACAGGCGTGCTCTGGTAATCACTTTTCGTTTTGGGATCAAAAACGAGATTTTCGTTTTTAGGTGCACCGTTTGCACGGAACATTTCATTTCCTGCTGCTGAAATAGCTGACTTGTGTTTTGGTTAGAAACAACACAAAAAATTCATTCCGTATGTCGAATTTCCTGCGTGGATAGAACTCACATAAATATATTTTGTATCCTGCATAGGTGATTTATGCATTTCCCCGAAATAAATATATATGCTCTTTGTCTTATTTGCAAATAAGGATTTAAAACTTATATAAAAAAACAGTGGAACGGCAATCAGCTGTTTCCCACAAAAAAGCGGATGCCACCTTTTTGATCGATTTCATTCCGGTGATTTCAACAACTTTTTTTTATGCAATTTTAGCACTTAAGTAATTATATTAAATAAGTACATTTTTAAAAAACATATTTTATCCAACTTCAACAAATTGCCATCCTTTCCATTATACAAGTATTTTTAACTTGCTCAAGGTGTCGGATTTATCTGTCGCTCACCAAAACGAAAATTGTTGTTGCCGACGGCAAATGACTGTCTTAAAAGAGCGGCAATAAATCAATAAGTCAACTTTTTTTTTTTTTTTTGCAATAAGATCCGATTTGATGTAGAAAAAGGCATTTACTTTTGTAAATAATAATAATAATAATAATTTTGCGAACTTACTCGTTTTGTAAATCGAAAGAATCTTTCGAAACTGAAAAGGGAGAACCAATTTTTTAATTTTTGTATTCAAAACGAAATGTGAATGTGAAAACCAGAGCCCCGCTGATAATTTTATTTCGACAGCACTAACAAGGGCCTTAGTAGCTTTGGCTAACAGCCTGCTAAATTTTTTATTCTATTTATATTTTCAATGTAGTACTATATTAATATAGCAAATATAGATTTCGGTATAATTTGAGGTATATTAATTCGGTATATTTTAAGAATAATACTGGACTGTTTTGCTTTTATTCGAGCATTCTCGATTATAACTTTCTTGTTTGTTTTATATGGAGTTGCACGAAAAAATAATAACCATATAATTTAGATGCTTTAAGTCTTAAGCAAAAACGTATCATTCGCAACAGTATTATTGTGACACAAGCCGATCCGATGCTTTAACAATTTTCGAAAATCGTATATTGGCAATAGACATGATGATGTATCGATTCAAATACACCACGTCTACCGCTCAGCGTGACCGAATTGCGTATTTTAAATACTAAAATACTATTTACCCTTTGCAGTGTTTCGGTATTTTCTCAACATTCAAATTAACTGATTTTTGTGGTGCGTTTGTTTGTACGGTGATCGAATGCCGAAAAATGACTCAAATGTATAAACAACAAATTTGCGATGCTTGGTTGAAAGATCCTTAATTTAAGCACTGGATTAAAACTGCTAGACCAACTTGCATTGAGCTGAAAAATGCTGTTTTAGTGTGACGTCCAAAGTATCTTACACAGATTGGTACTTACAATGGGAAAGTACTTAACTTCCGAGGAGGTTGGTCAAATTTTAAGCAATTTGCTTTATGAAGAAATACTGTACAATTGATGCCTTCATTTTTTTTACTTCTCTGGTCACCAGAGTCTGGTGTGACCACCAAGCGTTGGCAACACTGAACACCAGACCCTCTTCGGCTTATTTCGCGTGAAAAAAACAGGATCTGCGTACAAACATAACAAGTTCTGTCGACAAAGAATTACAGCCTATATTTTATTGTCTCTGAGAGCCAGTGTTTCATACGTACAGACAGACAGGCGGCGATGACTCCTTCCGCCTGTTACATACATTACATTACATTACTATTGGGGGCGGATATAATAAGCCCAAAAAATAATGTTGTCGATTAATGGCTATGACGCTTATGATGTGTTCGATGATTCATACATATACATATGTATGTATAAGCAAGACATGTAGCAATTTTGGTCGAAATCCTTAAGACAATTGACCTTTTGTCAAGATACTAAAACAACTTAATTTCGCAGGTTCACGGGAACCAGTCAGGCCAGAGCTGACCCAAAGCGCAGCACTCTAGTGTTAAATAAAAACTCTGGATTTTGGCCTTACTTTAAACACTTCTAGAAAGTTTATATTCAATTTGAATATTCGTTTTACATATATTTGATGTACTACAACTAATATTCATTATTATATTTTTATTTAGATAATTTTTCAGTTCATTTGACCTGAGTTCTGCGCTGTTCCCAAATGATATACATAAATGACTTACGAAAAAGCTATATATTTCGCAAGTTACACAAATTTTAAAGTGACAATTTTTAGGAGCGCATTTCCCACTGGTAATTTGTAATCGGCGATTCCTTTTTATGCAAGGGAATTTCACCATTATGGCAAGCAAATGCCGGTCATCGTAGTAATGCTGGAAATTTTGGCACGTGATTTGCTTTTGATTTGTATGTTAGCCTAAGTAGAGGCAATTGATTTAAAGGTATGCACAGAACACGAATGCAATAAAAACAAGTGAGAAAGCTAAAGTCGACTGTGCTCGACCGAGAAATATCCGCTATCCATTTCGAGTTAAACCAAAACAGTGCATTTGGTATAATTTTATAGTTCTGCGTTCAAAATATACAATAGAGTGCACAATACACCAGCTATGCAGCCAATGCAACTAAGACACGTAGGAAGTAGGCGCTTTTTCCCAAACAAAAGAATTTTTGAAATAACGTCTGAAACTTTTGTCTAATAGCAAGCAATTTGCGGGCATACTTTTGTTGATCACTGGTCTCAGTCTGTGTACTCAATATTTGGGATGAGAAAACTGGCGCAGGCGGTGACATTAATTCATGCTAATGGTGGATTTGACATCCGACACTGGACATCAAATTGATAAACAGTGATCTACACTCTTCAAAATAGATATGAGATATTGGACAAGCCAATTTGTTACCCTGACGATTCTTCGCAAAAGGTTCATGGCATTTGATGGCAAACTAGAGAAGATTATCTAACGTTTATGGTAAAGCAATCGCAAAGGCTTTGGTTGGTTGGCCAACCAAAGCATGATTATGATTATCTCCGACCCTGTTGCACTTGTAGGACTTTTCAACATACCCGCCAAAATCTTTCTGAAAAATGTTTGGAAAAGTTGACTCGGACGGGATGAGCCTCTTAAAGAATACGATGTAGACTGGTGTCATTGTTGCCAACGTAAAACAATCTACGAACAGCCCGATTTTGCGGCTAGTGTAGGTAGATGTCAGATACGCTACCAATCCATTCGTTTAAACTAAAGTAGATGATCAAGTTTATTTCAGTCTAGTGGTGTCGAATACAAGAGTTGCTATTAAAATGAATGGAACTCATGGCTGCTGTTTTGGGGCTGGAGTTGGCCAGATGTATCGAGTCAGAAATGTCAGTATTTTAGACAGACTTAAAAGACGTTATATGCTGGATACATTCGGATGTTAGTGTATTTCACCATTTTGTAGCACTCCAAATTGGCGAAATCTTAGAAGGATCGGACGTGAGCAATTGAAGATGGGTCCTGTCAGCTCAAGTTGTGGCCGACGATTGTCGTAAATGACATTTTGGCCCAAAAGAATTGTGGCAGATCTTCACCGATCGGGAGACAGTGATTTCCCGAGTGCCGCAGTACGCATATCGGAAGACATTGTAACTCGCCCTGCTGTAAACTGTAAATATTTGACAGACTATTTTTTTTAAATAGAATTGTGTGGAAAAAACACGATTTCGCCCATCTGGGAACAGCGCTTAACTTTGTACCAGCTTTGCAATTGATTAAGAATTGCCACGATCCCTTTCAAGTGGAAATAACATTAATTAATATTGTGGTCGTAAAACTATATATGGGTAATTCTCTGGTAAATGTCGCGTGCGAACAGCTTTACAGTGACAAAAAAAAAACATAAACTAAAACAATTTTAAAATGAAGTGAAGGTTTTTCTTAAAGCTTTGGATTAGCACTATTTTTACAGCTAAGATTGATTTTAGTAACTTATTCTGTTTTACGATAAAATATATAAATTCGTTCATTTTTTGGTTTTGCGTACGAATTTGTTAATTTTTGCAATTATCAGAACAGAAAACAAAACAGAAAAAAAATTCCAAAACCATTCTTAGCTCTAATTAAAATACTAATCTAGAGCTATAAAAATAACCTTTACTTATTTTTAAAATTGTTTCAGAATGTTTTTTTTTTTGTAACTGAAAAGCTGGTCGCACGCGACATCCCTCAGAGAATTTATAATGGAATTTAAAATCAAAAAAATATTGCAAACAAATTGCAAAAATATGTGCTTGGGATATTGACGCCAAAGAAACAGGAAATGAAAGTGATTTCAACTGTTTTTTTTAAATTGCATTTATTTAATAGACAAATGTTTGAACGATGTGGCCATAAATTTTTGTTTTTTACACTTTCCGGGCCAAATTAGGGGTTGTCAAAAGCGGTCACTCTAAAATTTGTAGATCCTGCGAAATATATTGTATTTCCGCATGTTCAAAATTTCGCTTAAAATTGCAATTTCTCTACTGCTTAAACTGAATGCGTCATTGAAATTTTCTATAAACGGTTGTGCGTAAAAGAGGAACGGGCCGCATCAGTGCTTGTCTTAAATTCAATTCAAATTATTTCATAGATTTATTTAAAATAGGTTTGCAATTCTTAAAAAAATTATCTAAAGAGCGAGTTGTTTATTATTTAAAATGGACATATGTAAAGTCAATTAATTATTAAAAACTAAAATTTATATAAGCCACACAATTTTTCGATGTCCTCAGTGTCGCACATTCTATTGATATGATTCTTCTTCCTGCCTGGACTGCTTACTTTTGCACCCCTCATCAGCTGTTAGCGTGATGCAATTTTGGTGTAAGCACTTCCATAGGTTATACATATAGCTTTGAATAAAACAAAAAGTAAACTATTTGATTCGAATACAACTGGAGTGGCCGACAAGTTGGAAGAATGTAATGAATAATTATGTTATTTAACACGAGCTTGCATCCCTTTGACTCGGCTCTGGCCTGATTAGTACCGATTTCAGCTGCTCAATGCACCTGCGAAATAAACATGGTTTGGTGGGTTTCTTAAGGATTTCAACGTTTTCATTTACAAGTGCAATAATTAGTTTACTGCCATGGATATTTTGTTTATAAAAATTGTTTATAAAAATATTTAAATATTAAGCCATTATGGTAAATTGCTGCGAAAGGTTCATTTTTTATAAATTTTCAAAATGGGGTTTTTTATGGATCGAAATGTTCGAGTTAAAAGCAGCACTGCCAATTTGTTGACGAAATAAAAAAATCTAAGCTCACCTTTGAAATATATGGCCATATATAAACAGAACCGCATATCTTATTGGTAGGTTTTCATAGTGCCAGAGACAACTAACGTGTTTTGCTTTTACAAAAGTAGAAAACGAAATCGCTAAATTCTACATTAATGCAAGATTTACAATAATTAATTGCAATTGAATTAGCCATCATCGGCTGTATCTAAGGACATCCCATCTTTAAATGCAGGGTCTTGCATATGAGCATGACGCAGCCTAGCATATTTTTTTTTATACATTTTCACTTTTTTCATTATTTGTGAACTATAGATGGTGCATCTATATTCTATTGATTAAATAGGTAAACATGATTCCAAAAAATTAATGATCTCTTGACTAAGTTTGGCATCGTAAAGCAGCCAATGAGTTAAAACAAAGATTTGGATATATAATACAACAAATATTGGGTACGTAGAAAAATGTTGATTTCATATTTTGCGTTAATAAATTAAATAATTGCGCTTTACTCACTCGAGACTGCAAGAAACTTGCTTCGACATCAGCAAATAATGGGGACGGCTGGTGCTGTAGGGACGTGATTGGAACGTGAGCGTTAACTGGGATTGAAGACGCGGTGGTTGCCATTTGTTGCCAGTTTAACGGTGGGCTGGGAACAATTGGTGTCAAGCGATCTCGTACATCCTTTGGGCAAGAAGAGGTAATCGGAGAAGAACCACGAGAACCTTTAGGTTTCGATAAATTCAGAGGTGCATCCATTTCAGATGCATGTCCTTGAAGACGTTTCGACTTGCTAACATCTTCAGCCGATGATGTTGGAAAATGTATTGCGATTGAGCTGTCTTCCGAACGGATATTTTGGCATCTAACCAAAAGGCGTCCACTTGCTTGCGGCGAGTCCGGTGGAGTGTGGTCATTGTACGACAATATAGTTGGTGATTCTGCTCTTGAAGATCTTACCTCAATTTCATGACTTGCGGTTATAATTTCAGGTTCTTCAATAGAACTATCAGTCGTATCATTACAGGATATGGCTTTATTGTTTCTTTTAATGTTGTTATCGTCATCAGTATTAATGTCATTATTGTTGTTACTACTATTCTTGTTTGTAACTGCCACTGCTGCTACGGCTAAAGCAGCTTGAATGTGAGCCGCTGCAACTGCTGCTGTGGGCCACATAGACTGCATTGAGATGTTACGAGCATGAATATAATTATGATTATTATGACTATAAATGTGCTGTTGTTGCTGACTCACATGACCTTGACCAGCGGGAACCATACATGTTGGAGGTATTGCAGATGCACGCAGGAAAGGAAGAAACGGCACTAAATTATTGCTCATTGTCTGGGATACACCATCATTGTGAAGATGTGGCTGCAATTGTAATTGCAAACGCGGAGATTGCTGAGGGGACTGCATCTGCAACTGCTGTTGACAAAGGACCCCACTAATCCCACCAAATCGTCCGGTTCCAAACTGTGCGCTCAGTTGATCGTGCAGCTCTTGTATACAATTTTCTTGGTGCAGACGCTGTACGTTCTGCAACTGTTGTTGTTGCTGCTGCTGAATGCCTAATGCCTCAATATCGGTCATGGTGTCGATTTGAGTCTAAAATGGAAAAAATATCGGACATTATTAATTCATGTTTAAGCAGTCCGAATAGTCCTTGAGGGGTTTTTATACATACAAATAAGCAGGCAACAGCCGAGTGTGCTCGACTGTGAGATACCCGACACCCATTTTCAAAAAATATTCTTAAAGTATACCAAATTAATATACCACAAAAATATAAAAATAATCCGAAGGCTATATTTGGTATAACGATATATTCATAATATATGTTAAATAGGGAACTAAATATAATAAATAAATATTTAAATTAAATAGCTTAAACAATTAATTTTTAAATGATTGCAACTAAATTTTCAGGAATCAATTATTGTATTCGACTTTATCTGCGTTCAAAAATAAAATAAAATAAAATAAAATAAAATAAAATAAAAACATAACCTGAAGGAATTTAAAGAATAAGAAAAAGTTATTTTTATAATTCTAGATTAGTACTTTAATTAGAGCTAAGAATGGTTTTGGATTTTTTTTCTGTTTTGCTTTCTGTTCTGATAATTGCAAAAATTAACAAATTCGTACGCTAAACCAAAAAATGGGCGAATTTATGTATTTTATCGTAATACAGAACAAGTTCCTAAAATCAATCTTAGCTCTAAAAATAGTGCTAATCCAAAGCTTTAAGAATAACCTTCACCTGTTTTTATACCCGCTACCCATAGGGTAGAAGGGTATTATAACATTGTGCCGGCAGGAAATGTGTGTAACAGGTAGAAGGAGGCATCTCCGACCCTATGAAGTATATATATTCTTGATCAGCATCAATAGCCGAGACGATCTAGCCATGTCCGTCTGTGTGTCTGTCTGTCTGTCCGTATGAAACACTGGATCTCAGAGACTACAAGAGATAGAGCTATAATTTTTTCGACAGCATTTGTTATGTTTGCACGCAGATCAAGTTTGTTTAAAATTTTTTCTACGCCCGCTTCCGCCCCCGCAAATCAAAAAAATCGAATAACAAGCGTAACTTTAGAGCTAGAGCTGCGAATTTTGGCATATAGAATAATAACTATAGTAATTGCGATTTCTGGATGGGCAAAAACACCTACTTACTAGGGGTTTTAGTTGCTTTGGCCGACAATCTGGTATATTATGCCGTCTATGGTATATTTTGAATCTGGTACTATATCAATATAACAAATATACCAATTGGTATATTTTTAGTATTTTGTATATTTTGAAAAAATACCGCAATATTTTGCTTTTATTCAAAATGGGTAGCGGGTATCTCACAGTCGAGCACACTCGACTGTAACTTTCTTACTTGTTAAAATTGTTTTAGTTTATGTTTTTTGTCACTGTAAAGGTGGTGGCACGCGACATCCATCAGAGAATTACCCATATGCCAAACTTATTTCGAAATATTTGCATACTAGGTGGATCATTCATTAATAAATTTAATTTCCTAGACATGTTGACTGACACAACATTAAATGCATTTAATCGTGTAAAACAGCGAAGATCAAATGTCCTATCTTAGCAATTTTTAATCATTTCCCCTTATATAATACACAAAGCTTTTCCAGTGTGGTAGTGTCTGTGAAATAGTTCGTCGAAGTTCTTTCCTATCAATAAATTGAAAATGGACCCTAATATGATCCAAAGCTAACATCTACATACATGCCACACAAAGGTGGGCAAATATACATATGTATATTTATACTTTATGAGGTCGGATCCTAATTTGATTATTATCGGAAAAAATAAATTTTGGTTTAGAAGCAGCAATATGAATGCATCGATTAACAGTTAAAAGAAGAGATTACAAAATTCATAAGATGCTAACAACACAAATACAACTTTTCAAAAGTCACCCTTTTTACTTGTTTTTTATTATAATTTAAACTAACCGAATCAATGTTAAACTCAATTTAATTGTATTTATTTAATTTAATTTAATAATTTATAGGAAAAGTGTAAGGCTTCAGTTAGATTTTATAAAAATTGATTTTATTGAATTACTTATTTATTATTTATTTTTATTATTATTTTTTATTTATTATTATTTATTTTATTACTGAGTTCCTCATCAATTTTTTAGGATTTATAACGCGTAATTATAACTTAAAACACGCCCAAGTTGTTATATACCGCCGACAACGATGAGAGTTGACAAAAGAAAGATATAGTATTTTGAGGCTGCTATCGAAACCAACATGTCACTTGTGTTATTGATAGCGACGGTATATACTTTGCGAGTCAGAGAGCACCGCACAGTTCCTCACGCGATTGGCTGAATCCGGATCGGGCCACTAACGTTATCGCTTTGTTTCGTTTCATTTTGGATTCGTGTGCCGCTTTTGTGTTGACCGACACAATGGTAGGCAAGCCACCCGAAGAAGGCAGGTAACGATGTTGTACCGAGACACGCTTCTCTTATTTTTGCTTTTTAATGTACGATTCTTCCACGTACCAGATTTCTAGAGCGACACTAGCAATTCTTTCTCGAATTTACTTATGGTATCGACGACGCATCGTTAGAAACTGATGCCCAGATGTCACTAACACATTTTGCTACACAGCCAGCCATTCACCAACTTTGCTGTAGATGTAATTGTGTAGCGCGCACTGCGCAGGGCTGTTTTGTGTTCTGGTGTTAGGCGTTCCAATCGCCAAAGAGTGTATGTAACACATTTTGTACGGCGGATACAGTAGTGACGTCACAACATCGGAAGAGTACGCTCACAAGTTGCTCGCAGTGAGCTAATGGCACTAGGCGTATGTGTGAATGAGCATTTATGCGCAGAGAGAGGGAGAGGACAGTGTTGCGCGGCCCAAGAAATTAGCAATCTGGACGTTTTTCTCAAACTTGGGGGGCGTGCATTCGCATTCAATTGTTATGTATGTGGACTTCGTTGCATACCTATATACATATATATATGTATATTGTTTCAAGTATTCTGTCGTTCTTACGTTTCTGCTGGCATGGTTTGGTTGGTGGTTGCTCGATAGTCGATGCTTCATGGGTCTTGTCATAAGTTTGTACACATGTATTTGGGTGTGTGTTCTATGTATTTGCTATAAACGTATATAAAGTATATAAGCAAGTCACGTCCTTTCATTTGCAATGTGTATATACATATGTATATGTAAGTTTGTAAATTATTGTACATCGTATAGCGTTCAACATAAAAAGGAACATCTCTGATGCTTCCAGTTTGAAAATCAATATAATGTAAAGGCAACGCCGTCACGGACGCTTATGTATGTCGGCGTAAGAGAAACGATGCGAACAAAAATCATTGTGTAGCACAATTCAGAATCGAGCAATGCAATGCACTCAGTACTCTAAAGCTTGAAGCTCCTCCCTCTATCAGAAAGAAGACAACCCTAAATCAGTCTGTAGTGCCCAGGCCACTGCGGTGGTTAATGTTTCGTTTCTCTGAGCCAATTGTCTCTTCAATAATTTGCTATTGTGACTGGATATTTCGTTTCGGTTGGTCGACGGACTTTCAATTGGAGTCTACACACATATGTACATACTAATACTGATAGACTTTAATAGGTTTCACACTTACATATATGTACATTTATGTATAAAAATAATATGTGAATATGTAAACGCAACAAGAACATTCAAATTACATTCATAAATACGTAAAAGTATATGTACATTTAGATTTGTGCACAATCAAGTGTATGTAGTATATCTTGCATACATATGTCGATACATATGTATATACATACATGTACATATGTACATATGTGCTCGTGAATAGGCTAACCGTTTCAATAAGTCCATACTAATGTTCAATGGGCTCTTACCGAACTGAGCACAAAGAATATCGAAGTCAAGACAAGATTTAAAGACAAGCTTTAAATTGAAAGTTTACCGTTTTGTATAGTTTGTAAAAGTTACAGGAAATACACATATTTATCCATAAAAGCTACCTTATTTTGTAGACTATCATGTCGGCATACGTGTTCGTGTAGTTGATTTTGTCCGTCCCTGAAAAAAGAAGCAATGATCTAAAATTCATAATTTTGGCGAACAATAATAACTACAGTTTTAATAATTCTCTAAAATTTGAGGCCGGTGATTGAAATAAAAATTTCGAATCTAAAAATATAGTACAACCTTTGTGAACAAGTATTTAATGTAACAAGTAACTCAATATATATTTTTTTTGGTTTATATTCTTTTTATGTTGTACATTCCGCCTCCCACCCAAGCGACGAAGAGGCGCACCACATAACCATAAATTTCCTAGATTATAAGCTAGGCAAATGAGATAAGATAGTAGTACGAAGTGACAAGGCGTTACTTATAATTGGATAGAAATTATTATATTGTGAATAAAAAATACGGAAAGGGTAGGGTATAGCATAATTGTCTCTAGAATGCAGAAAGGAAAGAGGCAAAAAATATCTAGTGATTCTAATGGGACTGATTTTGCTAGTCAATTCAGAGGGATCGATTTCACCATTAATTGATTTGTACTAAAACATTATTCCAAGCCTGGTTCTACGATCAGAGAGAGAGAGGGGAGATTTATAAAAAAAAGAGTTAAAGAGATAATACGGTGAGTGCTAGAATCCCAGTTCAGGGCACGAAAGGCGAAAAGTAAAAATTGTTTTTAGTCGAATTCTAATCTATCTTTATCTTGACCTTTATATTTTGGTCTCCCAATACAATAATTGGACGAACAAGAGAAGTTATGTAATGTAAGGATCATTACATTTTTTAGACAAACGCTTAATAAACCATTTACTTCACATATACTGCAATTAAGATATTATAAATTAATTTGGCACCATGATTGGAAGCTGTCGAGCTCAGTTTGCAATCTGTGCTCATAATGAGAATCGACAGCCGAAAGACATAGCTTTACATCATCAGCATACATTATAGAATTTTAAGACTAATGGAAGATCATTAATAAACAAAGTAAATAACAAGGAACCAACGTGGCTGCCTGAGCCACGTTTCAGAGTCATTATAAAAAGATATACTATTAAGGTATATTTTAATCAGTTATAGCCTAATATTTTATTAAATACACAAAGCATTTTATTTAATTTATATGTGTGTTTCTAAAGGAATGTAGAAACGAATATTGAATATAAGCATTTATAGTAATCATTTAAGAAAAAATAATTGAAATGTAATTCAAACACGAAGGTAATACATATATAAAACATTTTTTAAAAAAATCGAAACTTTATGCGCCTTTAGCTTTTATACATATTCTATATATTGTGGATATACATATATTCCTTATAACCACTTCTAACCACTTTTCGCTCGGATTTTTCATAACGCCAGACGCAAAAGTTGAACACGTAAAAAGGGAGTAAATATTTTTTAGGTAAATAAATGTGCAAATGCAAATATGATCATTTTCTTTGATATTTTGTCACAACGTAGCCCTCTCAGTTAGTAACCCTCTTACTAGAACACAAAATAAAATATCCCGTCAATACAAAAATGTATTTAATAATTTGTTATGCATTTAAGGTGTGATGACAGAGTTGCTTTGGCCGACAATCTGGTACATTGCACTATGGTCCAAAAGCCCAAATTTTTGGCATAAACGATTTTTTTTTTGTGAAATAATGCAGTTTTATTTTTTTTGGTATCTTTAATACTTATATGATATAAAAAAAAATTGATTAGATTTTTTGGGAATACTCCTAATTTTTTGCGCGCTTTTAAAGTCAGCTGTTCAGTGTCGTTTTGTTTTAGACAAAACACCCGCGAAAATTTTGACGATTTGCAGCTCATAAATCAATTGAACTAAAAGTTAAAAGTGTGTAAATGAAAAATAAAGGTCAATTGTATGTAAATTAATAGTTACTAAACAACCAAATTCTCAGGAATCATAACTACTATAGTAATTATTGTATATACTTTATTGTATACACTATATTGTATATTGTATATACTCGCAACTCTAGCTTTAAAATTACGCTTTTTATTCGATTTTTTTGATTTGCGGGCGCGGAAGTGGGCGTGGCAAAAATTTTATACAAACTTGGTCTGTGTGCAAACGTAACAAATGCTGCCGAAAAAAAATTATAGCTCTATATCTTATACATAGTCTCTGAGATCTAGTGTTTCATACGGACGGTTATATGGGGGCGTGGGGAAGTCGTGGTCAAATTGACACAAAATTTTTTTCGAAATTCTATCTTTCTCTCCCAGATATTTGTGCAAATTTTCAGAATCTTAGGTACATTTTTAGAGTTTATGCCAAAAATATGGGCTTTTGGACCATAGTGCATTGTGCCGTCTATGGTATATTTTGAATGTGGTACTATATCGATATACCAAATATACAATTTGGTACATTTTTAATATTTTTTTTAATTTTTGGTATATTTTGGAAAAAAAATATCTCAATATTTTGCTTTTATTCAAAATTGGTAGCGGGTATTTTACAGTCGAGCACACTCGACTGTAACTTTCTTACTTGTTTTTATACCCGATACCCATAGGGTAGAAGGTAGAACGAGGCATCTCTGACCCTATAAAGTATATATTCATGATCAGCGTCAACAGCCGAGACGATCTAGCCATGTCCGTCTGTTTGTCTGTCCGTCCGTCCGTATGAAACGCTGGATCTCAGAGACTATAAGAGATAGAGCTATAATTTTTTTTCGACAGCATTTGTTATGTTTGCACGCATCAAATTGTTTCAAATTTATGCCACGCCCTCTTATTACAAGCGTAATTTTAAAGCTAAAGCTGCGAATTTTGGTATATACAATAATTACTATAGTAGTTATGATTCCTGATGAGATAAAAAATTGTAGAAGTTATTAAATAAATACTTTTGTTTTGGCTGACAATCTGGTATATTGTGCCGTCGATGGTATATTTTTGAATGCGGTACTATACCGATATACCAAATATACCGTTTGTTATATTTTTAGTATTTTTGCAGTATATTCGGTATATTTTGAAAAAAAATATCGCAAAATATATTTCTTTTATTCAAAATGGGTAGCGGGTATCTCACAGTCAAGTACACTCGACTGTAGCTTTCTTACTTTTTTTTTGTACATTTCTCACGGATGTGAAAAACGAGTTTTTACATGGGGCAAATGCGACAGTTCAAATATATTAAAAACCGAGTTTTTGCTGCTGGGGAAATAGTGTATAAGATCGCGAGCGCTTTTTTGCATAATCTCTTAGTGCGTCTACTTTTTCAATTGCTTCAGCATATTTAAGAATGTATGTGTGAATGTACGTTGCTAAAAGAAAACAAATTTCTTATGGCAAGCACGCCTATTCCATTGTTGACATTGATCTTTGCAAGTACGTAAAGCGAAACCAATAAAGAGAGCAAAGTCAAGAGAGAAAGATCACACAAATATACAGTGATGCCAACTCTTAGTGGTCATTTATAGCAGGGATGATGAGAAAATACCTAAATACTACACAGGATAAATAGTACTTCAGCATTTAAAATACATACAATATTCGGTCACGCTGGGCGGCCATGTCTCTATTGCCAATAACAATTTCCGAAAATTGTTGGAGCATTAAATTCTAAGGTCGACTGTTTTTACTACAAATTATTTAAAATAGCTAAAAATAGCAAATTATTTTTGTGAAATAGCCAAAAAACATGTTCTTGCTAAATTGAGTGGTTTCCAGATCATGCAAAATAGCCAAATCTGTCTATAAAATAGCTAAGTAGGCAACACTGCATATAAAGACGTGCATACATATTGTGTGAAATCGTTTATGTCTAGACTTGATTTTGATTTAATTAAATCGCAAAACGTTAACTAAATGTACTTGCAGATCGAGCTATAAATAATCACTTCTTAGTGCGTTGAGTTACACTTACTGAAGGAATGAACTTCCTAAAATCCTAAAAATCAAAAGGTTATGGTCGTTGTTCCTTCTAAAGGAATTATTCATTATTTTCATTTGAACTTAAACTATTTGTACCAGTTTGGACTTCGGCATACCATGGTTGGTAAAAATGGACTCACATTTGTCGAGATAAGTAACATCTGCAAATATATTTTTTATATATGCATTACCCATAAGGTAGCCATCCATATGAGCACCTAGATCTCAGAGATTCTAAGAGATAGTTCGTAGTTCTTTCAAATTTTTGCCGCGCCCAGATTCGCCCCCAGAAATTGACAAAGCCCAATTTTATTATTAGAAATTTGGGTTTATAGAATAATATCTATACTCCTTATGATTTCTCAAAGTTTGATTGCGTTCAGACGAAAAATGTCGAAGATATTAAAGAAAACCTTTGTATATGGAAAACGACTATGTACTACGGATTTTTGCATGTATTATTATACACAAATTAGTCATTGGTAATTTATTTTTTTTTATTTTGTGGTATATTAATACGCTATATTTTAAAATTAATACGACAATATTTTAGGTTTAGTCAAAATGGGTTGGAAGTATCTCACAGTCGAGCGCACTCGACTGTATCTTTCTTGTTTTTTGGTAATATGTGATAACCTGCCTTTGGATTATATATATATATATATATATATATATATATATATATATATATATAATTAAAAACTATATAATTGTAAACTCTTCTAAGCATGTGATATTGTTTATTTGATAAATTAGTGCATGTACACAAGAATTATATAGCAACATATGTTTGTAAATAAAATTTAAATATTTTCAATAATGTAAATTGGCAGGATTGAATGGTTTTTGTTAAGTATATTGATTAAACTCGTGTTTATCTTACCAAAGAGCCAAAATGTAATTACAAATTATGCACATACTATAAGAATGTATATCACTTTGATTTTGCTTCGTTGTCGTTTTATTTCATTCGTTTTATTTGTTTAACTTGTTAATTTTGGTTATGGCATCAAAAGCGGCAAATAAGGACAACGTTGAGAATTACACCGGTGTGCTGTTGTTTGAGCTGATATAACTGTATGATGATGAAGGAGAATAGGGTAGGTTTCACAACAAAAAGATCAAAGGACAATTTCCTGATTGTTTTATTTTGTTATTTTATTTTGTTTGCTTAATGCTTGCTATGGGCGTGTGTTGTCTTTGCTTATTTATTTATCTCTGCTTACTCTTGCCCATCGTTATTTCTATCGAAAGCTCTGTGCCCTTTCTTTGTTATATATTGTATTCACCAAACCTAGGCGAGTTGCATTTATTCGCTCTTTTTTCTAGATTATTAAAAATATTGGCCGATTTTTAACCTTTTATTAATGTGTTAAGTTATATACATATATGCTATTGGGTTTTTTTTTATACCCGCTTTCCTTTTTAACTTTGTGCCGGCAGGAAATGTATGCAAAACGCAGAAAGATGCATCTCCCATTAAGTTACCCCCATTAAGTTTATATATTCTTGATCAGCTTCAACAGCCGGACCGATATAGCAATGTCTGTCTGTTTCTGATTTTCGCTTGCTTGCGCTTAAGGCACTATTCATGTGGCTCTTTCAACATAACATGCTGCAATACATCCATTTGGATTCAAATTCGAGCTATGTCGACGTTCATTATTATATTAAATAATAAACACTACTCGTATTGTTTTTATTTTATCTTCTCTGGTGTTTTTAATAAAAATGATGAAAAGTTGAAAGAGGAAGAAACCGAGAATATATGTATATTAGTTTTATAAAAAGAAATCTTGGGGCATTTCCTTTTATGCATCATCATAATTTTGTAACAAATAAACATGAGCACATCATTAACGCCACGAAATGGAACACAATAGCAAGATTTGAAGTGGACTTTAGGTTGGTAGGACTTAAGTGTGTAATCCAAATGAGAGGAGAAACATCATAAAGCCTTTGTTGTGAATCGCGCCTTGTTTGCGACCGCGAACCACAGTAAATATGCAGATGTCGATGGTACAGGATGCGGAACTCATTTTATATTCATTGACGAACAACAGTGGCGTTAGGGGGGTCGACAACTGTGTTACAAATTGCTCCCAAATGTTTCCACCTTCGTGTTGTTTTCATCACACTCTTGAAAATTTGCACAATGCAAGAGATGAACAACGCACATTGAAGGTGTGTCCACATATATATGTACATACACATATAGATTTTTGTTTTCGACAAGAAAAGAAAAACTCCCTAAGCATAAGCATGTTCTAAAAACGAATACTTGATACCAAAAATTTTTTTGATTTCAACCTCACATTTTAAGAATAATAGCATGCCAGAACGTAGTAGTTATATGATAACACAGTAAAGTTTACATGGCGTTGAACACTGCAGGCCACAATCCAAATATACTATCTCTTTTTGTAAATACTAATTTCATTTTCATTCTATCTTCAGAAACTTAAATCGGTAAATATATAGGTAAACAGATCTCTTTTGATATTCGCATTAGGATCGGATAGAGTAATTCATTTGTTCAACTACCATGTAAACTTTTAATAAGTTGTTAAGAAAAGTTTCATACTACTATACTATATATGTAAATAGCAGACGAAACTTATTTGAAAAATACGAGAAAATGTGTCTAAAAATGAATTACTCTGTATCAAGTTGTTGAGCAGTTCCCTCTGTGAATATACTTAGAAAAAAACACATACAAACGAAGCACATGATATGTATGTATTTGCTATTATGCATTCTAAGGCTGTGGATCATATAGAACTCTCAAAAGGGTTGTAATTCTGCGTTGCAGGTCTTCTTACACCTCGTGCATGGCGTTTTAAAACCATTGGGAGGAATTGCTTAATATCAATGAAATATTTTGCTCATGCATTAAGACATAAAAAAATAAATAAAAATTTGTATACCGCCTGTTGACGCTGATCAAGAATAAATTCTTTATGAGGTTGGAGTTGAATACCAAATATAGCTTTTGGCATGTTTTAATATTTTTCGGTATATTTAAAAAAAATACCGCAATGTCTACGTTGCCTATATTAAAAATGAGTGGCGGTTACTTTCTTAGTTTTTTATGAATATATATTGTAAATATTTTAACTTTCAGTAAGCCAATATACCCTATTTTCCCATTTTTATCTTTACAATATTTTCATCTCTCCGTTTATTAGGGTTTAGAGTATTGTACAAAAGTTATTGTTAACGAGCTTGTAAACCGGTCAATGTCGGTTTACGTTAAGACATGGCTGGAATAGTATTGAAATTTATTGACATGCCAGCTCTCATTCGGAGAAGTGTCTAATGTTATCTAACAACATCTATATATATATATATATATATATATATATATATGCTAGATATATAAGCTAGATTTAAAGACAGTGCAAAATTGGCAACACTGAGCCGCGGAGACTTAGGTTGTTATTGAACGATACGATTCCCAGTTGACCGCTTCTAATGTCACTGTCACCGTCAATGTCTGACACTGTAGACATTCCCTAAAGCAGTAAGGAAAACCATCATAAATACAACAATCCCCAAGGAAGTGAAAATCCTCTCCACAATCACCCTGTGGCTTTTTCGTGGCAGCAAATTACACCGATGACACGCTGCGTCATTGCTTCATTGACATAGTCGTGCCGCGTGGCGAGTTGAGGTGACGTGCGGCATTGGAATGAGTTTCGGTTGTAAGCGTAAGGTTGCTGTGAATATTGTTTAAGATTTTTGTTGTTTTTTTCTGAATATTTCGAGAAAGATATTGATCAATTTGTTTTGTACTACATTTCAGTATTGCCTGTGTTTCTGACGAATGTACCCCATGGATATTCCCGGTGTTTTCATTTTCATTTAAACATGGCAATTAATAAAAAAAATCAACTTCATCTCTCTGGCAATTAGCTACCAAGAACAGTACTGTAACTGTGAATGTACATACTACATGTACATAGGTAAGAGGAAAAAGGCATCCCTGTCGTCATAAATTATACAGCATTGAGAGGATATAGCCATGCGCGCCTGCCTGCTAGTTTGCGTCCAAAAGCTAGGCTTACATTTTAGATTGCGATGTTTTGATCAACCTTGTTTTCAATTTTGATCATACAAACAATGTCGGTCTATTTTTTAGTTATTGAATCGGCGATATTACATTGAATCGTATTGAAATAAATTAATCCTCAAAATGCCGAATCGTTGTTACCAGTTAACCGAGCACAGGTAATAATCATTGACGGCGATTATATTATTAAATAATTTAATTAATAAATAATTAATTGAATTAAATTATTGATATTGAAAAATATGTACGCTGACGTTGCACTAGAGCTTCTCCCCTGTGACTTTTTTGCTGCATTCTGAGCACTCATTCTGCCTACTGTGACGACAACTATAATACCTATTATTATTGCCCTGCAAGTTAGTCACAAACTTCAATAATTTGGTCTTTTATTTGACCGTCATATACCTTAAAATTAATTTAATATATGTTTAAAATTAGTAACATTCTAGACGCAAATTAATTTTTTTTTATATACAATGCTAGAATAAACAAGTAGCAAAGCTACAGTCGAGGAGTTCGGTTGTGAAACACCCGAAATATATCAAAGCTTTATCGATATACCACAATGTATATCCAAAATATACCATAGAATGCAAAATATTCCAGATTGTCAAGTGAAGCAAACCCGTTTTTTGCCATATAAAATTATTTCTTGAATAAATTCTGTGATTTGTAACTGATAACTATAATGTTTTCAGGATCGGCTTATTATTGTATGTCCCAAAAGGCTGACAAAGTTGAAATTTATTTAAGTCTTAAATTTTTAAATATAATGAGGATGAAAAGAAATTTTAGATTTGGAGTACTCTTAGAAAAGATCGAGAATATTTAACGCTGGGTAGCGGGTATATCACAGTGGAGTATACTCGATTGTAGTTTTTTTTGCTTGTATCTATATTTATCAAAATAGGCTTTTAATTTCCTGGAAATGCTAATATTTTTACAGTTTAAAGATATCAATGCTAAGTTTAACAAAAATTCAAAGTAAGTTTAAATGGTGTGATTCTAAATAAGCCAATGACCCATACACATCACTTGAGCCCATACATTTTGTACATTTGTATTGTATTATATGGACATTGTAATTAGAAAAAATGAAACAAATGTTTTCAGTGGTGGAAACAACGAGAAAGCTTTTCACTAGATTTGAGACTAAAATAATGCTTAAAATTCATTTCCTTATTTTATTAATTTTATTGAGGGTATACATATATTCGATATAAAACCTAGTATTATTATTAATTGAAAAAATGGTTTGATGGTGAATGAATAAGGATTATGTTTATGTTTATCTAAATCGGTCAGAGCGTAACACCAATTGTGAAAAAATAAATAAGAAAGTTATAGTCGTATATAGTATAGCGTGAAATACTCCCTACCCATTTTGGATATAAGTAAATCAGTGCGATATTATTTCTAAAATTAATCAAATTAATATATCGGAAAAAATAAAAGTATACAGCTGTATTTAGTATATTGATATAGTACTACAGTTAAATATACTAAACATACCAGATTGTCAGTCAAAGCATCTAAGACCCGATATCAGTTGGCTTTTTGCCACACCAAAGTATTTCTTAAATAACTTCTAATATTTTCATTTTTCTGATCGCATCCAAATTTACAAGATTCATAAATAATGTCTGTCTTCGATATATTTTACTATTTTTTATATGTTAATTTAATATATGGTTTTGCTTTTATTGAGAAGAGGTAACAGGTATCTCACAGACGAGCCCTCTTGGTTAATATACTCTTACTTTGTAATTTTGGTAAGTAGGACTAACTGAATAAAAATGTAACTACATAAAACTCTGGTTCATTTAGATCTTTCTTAACTACAGTTGTGTATTTTAGGTTGAATTTTAAACTACTCTCAATATTAATGTAATTAACATTAATTAAAAGAGGAGATGGGAGTTGAGAGAGTTTAATATACCTAAGTCCAATAGGATTGCTGTAATGCCTATCCTTTACGGTTGCAGGGCACGTGACGGTCATTGAAAAAAGAGTATTGTAGAATAGCAAGTAAATCCTTTAGTAGCAAGGGGTAAAATTAATAAAAATGAATTAAAAATGTGGTTACACCGCGCGTTGTTCACGACGTTCATCCACTTGACGTTGCCTTTATTCTAATTACAATACCCACTCAAAAATAAGCTTTGAAAGCAGCCACCGTGCGCTCACTGCACCTACTGCCAATGTCAAGTGCAAAGGTCTCTCAAGCAAAAGTCGCGGCAAAGCTTATGAGATGCTCTTATCGATGAGAAATGTGAAAGTAGGAATGGGCAATAGTCAACAATGAGAACAACAAAAACAGACTTCGCAACTTCGGTTTCGTCCCTGTGTTTTGGACCACCTAGTGCGTTGAGGGTAATTGTTTTTCTTTATTTGTCAGGGGTTTTTCTCTGAACGCTACCCTTGTCTTAATCGTCTTCGTTCTTGCTCAGACTTCGAATGTTCTGCATTCTGCATCCTGTGTCCGCGTCAATTCAATTACGTGTTATTTCACGTTCACACTTACGCTGCCGTTGACGGGACACGCATGATGTTGGCGGTAGCTTCACTTTTGACGTACATATGTAGCTTAGTACTATGTATTGGATGTATTCACAACCGGGAGAGAATAAAATCATACAGGAAATTCGTATACAAATTTGAGGAAATTGAAATTTGAATTGAAAACATGATTTTTTTTATAAATTATGATGCTGCTAGTGTGTAATGTGTTATTATAAGGTATACGACGAGTATGTTCTTGTTCCTATTGCTTCATTATGCTTCACAAGGTGACAATGAAAACAAAAGCACATGTGTTAACCCCTTTCTTTGTTTGTGAGCAAGGCACATCGGTTGTATTCGATCAAATATTAGTCACCCTGTTTGCCCTGCCGCCCACACACAATTTTCATGTGATGTGGCAGAGTAGGTTGGCAACAAGAGCTTGTATTCATATTATTCCAAAACAATGGCAACTCTAATGATGGGGAAAGCACCCAGTCTATGGACAGATGATTTAATCTGCGACTACAAAGGGCAATATAGCATTCAAATTAGATGCTCATTGTCGTACTTTGTTACCAGAGTAGCGACGATGGCAATGAAGGTCCTGAAAGCTAGAAGCTTTGTTCTCTCAAACAATGACCAACAAATGATTCTTACAGTCCACTGTACTTTGTACTGTTATCAGTGGATCATAAAGTCTATAAAATATTCTGGATTGTGCTCATACATACACGGGACGTGATTGCTCTTTAGCTGTCAATAATACAATACGAGTAAGAATATGATTATGATCATCAATCTTCATCCATTATCTCAAAACTATGAAATAATGTCTAATGATAGTTGAACTCTATTGAAATATGTATGTCTACAATAAAATTCACAATCGTAAATGTCCTCTAAAATACCATGGAAGACCCATAAACTACTTACCAGATGCTGACCTCGAATTAAAGTTTTATCATAAAAACATAAATAAACAGAATAACATGCGTATATTTTCCATTGTCCAGACGATTTTTTAAGCGTCTAAGTGTATTTGAAGAGATGTATGAAAAGCCAGCTTATGCTACGAAAATTAATAGATAGAAAAAGGCACAAAGTTATAATAATCTTTTACCCAATGGGACGCGGGGATACAAACAATTGCCTTAAATGCAGAGTATAGCTGCGAATCTAAAATATATACAATAAATTTACATTTTCCAATTTTTAACAAAGCAAAATCAAATGTCATCATTTATTATTTACGTTCGGTAAATTGCGATTGCTTTAAGTAAACATCGAGGCACAACGAATTATTGATGTTGTAAATCGAGTTTTCACCTTATATCTAAAGTACAAACTGTCACGACATGCGTCAGATGCCACAAAATGGAAGAAGAGAGCGGTAGAGGTTCCAGTTCTGAATTTATCTAGGGAAATTCTGTTACTTTTCTTTTGCCCATAATAACTTAAAATACAATCGACAAGGTCGATGCTGATGTAGACTTAACATTTAATTTTCATGCGTATGAGACTGTCAGAATTATTTCACTATAAATATTTTTCATATCTAAATATAACATTTATGATATACCCGAACGAATAATTTATAAAAAGTTCGAAACTTTTGACAAAATATAAAAAAAATTTCTAGAACAAAGGCGCAGCAAACATAAGCTATACGCACGTCTCCCTCTACTCAACCCAAATACCGTACCATATAAACAGCAACACACGGAGGAACTACCATTCATCATTAATAAAAGCATCACCATGATATATTTTTGATTTTTTCTGAATCTTTTTAACAATAAATGTGTTTCCAATTATGACTGACTAGGTATATACCCGTTACCAATCAAAAAAGGTACATATTATAGCTTTAGTAAGAATAAACAGCATTTTAGCTCTCCATGTAACGGAGTACATATATGTATATACATACATATTAAGAAATTAGATTGTATAATTCCTCAGGTCATATGCAGTTCACTTGAATAATTCTGAGCAGTAGTGGATTTTGGGAAATGTGAGCAAAGGGATGTTTTATAGACATTGCAATTCACACTTCTCGAACAGCTTAAGTGCCTTAAAGTCTTTGAATAATGAGTATCGAACGTGTTTATTTAGTTTCCAGCTGTCTAGTGTTATTAAAACTTTGACTAAGTCAGACAGTAATGAGAATAGTTATTAGAATTAGATATCCTTCATAGTATTTGCTCATAACCTCACCATAATTATATATGATACAAGTTTGAAGAAGAATAATTTGAAACTGTAGTGATAATTGTTGTAATACATTTTTGGAATTATCGACAGCATCATTATCGTGGTACATAAATTTGGAATCACTATTAACTACGAAATGTTTAATTAAGGGTGGTTCTGTTTGCTGTATTAATTATTTAGTTCTCTCAAATAAAAGTTCTATCTATCTACAATTTGAGCCAATATTTTTAAGCATTTTGTTGTGTGAATCGAAATTTACTTTAATTATTTTCGACAAATGCACCTTACGCATATTATTGAATTAAGATAAGTGTTAAAACCTGTGCAACTATAATGTGCTAAATTAATTAGAAGCATAGATGCATATAAAAATTTTAAATAAATAAAGTCATTAAAGTAATTTTTCGGGATTTTTAGCAAAAATCTAAAACGTATCGAAAAAAAATGATTTTAGCTCTCTAAATGGTGCATAGGTGGACAGGACTATATCCTCTCGGCTGTTGACGTTGATCCTGTCTTTTACACTCTATATTTCAATATTATTCAATGTCTTTATACCATTTATACGTTTTTAAAAATTTTAATATCCCAGCGCCAGCATTATGTTTTCTGTAAATTAAATGTAATATTCACTACTAGATTTAATATAATAAAAATAAAAATTATATTTTAATGCCATTTAAATGGATAACTGGTATTCGAATATTCTGCAAAAACACACTAGCTGACTCTTTAATAAGATAATGTTGTACTTCCAAAACTGATGTGGTAAGCTGCGTCGAATTCGAATTTAGTATTTTGTGTGTATGTGACATGACATAGTGGGAGTTAAACAAACATATGTACCAAAGTTTGCTTCTGTTGGAGTATCCAACGTACACAATATGATTGCGGCATTGCTGCCATCCGCTTTTGCTTTCGTTTTCATATTCATTCATAAATTAGAATTTTAAAAATAGAACAGTTATTCATGTAGAGAACTGCTGCCGCGACAAGAACTGCAACAGTGTCACGTGATCCCGAACTCTCTATGTTGTGGTTCCGATTCTTTTCCCCATGTCAGGCCAACGTTCCCGACGTTGTTATTTGCTAGGACTGTGTCTGAGTGTCGTCATGGAAACGCAAGGTTAGCTCAGTTTGATTAATATTAGAATTTTTGCGTGCAGATTTTGCATTTCCGGTGTAATTGAACATAATCGCAGAATTCTTTTCCTTTCCTTGACCGTCATAATGAATCATATCAATTTAAACATATTTTTAAGTGTTGCCCCTTTATTCGTAATGAAAACGTGTTTTTATTCCCGGTACCCATAGGGTATATAATATTTGTGCCGTCAGGAATCACGCAGATAAAGGTTGTTTCAAATTTTTGCCATGCCTACTTCCGCCCCCGTAATTTCACAAAAGTTTAAGAACAAGCATAATTTTGAAGCTATTTTGCCAAATACAATAATAACTATAGTCTTTATGATTTCGCGATTTGCGATCAGATAAAAAATGTAGAAGTTATCAAAAACAAGTCAGAAAGCTACAGTCGAGTGTGCTCGACTGTGAGATACCCGCTACCCGCTTTGAATAAAAGCAAAAATATTATTATTATTTTCAAAATATACCGAAAATAATACAAAAATACTAAAAATATACTAAATTGCATATTTGATATATCGACATAGTGACACATTAAAAAATACCATATACAAGATAGTTGGTCAAAGCAAGTAAGTAGGCGTTTAAATATACCTAAAATAGTCTTTGGTGTAGTTTTACAATGTTTGTTATATTTATTATTATTTTTTTCGACTTTAGCTTTCTAACTTGTTTTATTTAAAAACGAGATAGATATTGAGGAACTCCTGTCAAACATTTCACCATTCATTATTAACTACTACATACAGCTGTGAACTTTGAAATAGCAGTGCGACACACAAAAAAACAAAATAACGGATTTTTAGCTTATTCCTTTTTGTTAGTTGATCCCCGGCACATTATTTTTGTAAAATGGAACATATAGATAAGAAACAGCCAAAAACCCCGTTGGATTTGTTCAGTTTTTCTGAAATTTTAATATTTCCACATATGCATATACTTGGCAATTCTATTAAAAATAGTAAACAATCAAATGTCTTGCAAATAGAAAAAACCAAATAGCAACCGTTGTTTAATTTTTGATACATACAATACCCACGATCAGATACAATTTTGTAAAAGTTGTTTAAGAAATAATTTTACACATTTTGAATTTTTTTTTTCAAATTTTTAATTGATTTTTTTCAATTTGATTTATTTGAAGAACATTAAGCTCTCTTACTGCTTTACTATGGAATGGAAAAATAGTATTTATTAAAATATAATAATAATTGAAATTACTCCAAACATATAATTAATATGTTTCTAGCTGAAGTTAAGTTAACTAAAAATTCAAATGTATTTGCAATTCTAATTCCTATGGTAGCCTCAATGGAACCAAGAGTGATGAATTTATAAGTTCCATAACTACATTTTGAAGTGAAAATTAAAAACTTATGCAATTAAATTTGAAATATTGCGATGTCTAGATTTTGAAAGTTGAACCTTTATACAAGCATATTTTATTTTAATGTATTATTAATCAATGGCCTTTGAACTATGAACTTCTGATTACATCAAAACCAAACTTATCAAACGCGGCGTAATCGCGGTAACTCGCACTTTGTACACTTATTGGAACAACCCCTAGGGTAGGAAATATGTAACTGGTAACTGGGGTGTAATGCAGATTTAGAACTTTCATTAGACAATTTTTGGCCCTTCATTAATCAGCTTCGGCCAGGCATTTCTTTTAAGTAAATCTATTAGATAAGCATCACATTAGACAGATTTCAAGCCGATTACCTTAAGCAACCGTATGCAATTTGCGTTGTCATTATCCAACCATTCAACAATTCACCCATGTTTTAGTCCTTTGTTATTCTTTCAATAGGCTGCATTTTTGTAGGGTTCTATTGTACCATAAATATATTTATGCTTACCTTAAACGAGAAAATGTTATTTTAAGTTTAGAAAAAAATGTCTTTTTGAAGTTCAGCTAGCAATGATTCACTTGAAAGTAAAGCGCCAGTGAATAATATAATATATACATATGTTTCAAGCAACATTTATAGGAATGGCACGTCTTCGACGCCATTAAATGTATATACATATGTACATATATTCGGAGTTATACTCAATTCGATTAAGCAATGTCCGTCTGGCTGGTCCACCCGTATGTACGAACATCTTAGATCTTAGGAACCATTAAATATCTTTTAGTCTTTCAGATATTAAGCTTTTGAAGAATATATCAACAACTATTTTAAAGTGCGATATTGTTAATTTATTTTGTCCAATTTTCATGAGTATTATAAAGCGAAACCTATATTACGTATATGTACATACATATATATTTTTCTCCAAATCCAAAAGCTGAGACGATAGTCTAATTGCCATATTTAAATATTTTTTCATTGAATTCCAGAAGTTTAATGACAACAAGAGAGCTGTAACGTTATACATAAATTACATCGATATCAAATTTTTACCTTATTCATTTAAAATATGATTATTTAAAATTTTAATATGTATTTAAAAAGTTACACCTCAGAAATCTAATACAACATACATTTCTATTTCTACCTTGTAATAAATATTCCAAAAACTAATTTTTACACCTGTTACTCATAGAAAGATATTAAAACTTTGTGCCCCCAGAAAATGTACGTAACATACAGAAGGAGGCATGACCGACCTAACAAAGTAAATATATTCTTGATGAGCGTCAACAGCCGAGACGATATAGCATTAGCCATCTGATCGTCCATCTGTATGAACACCTAGATCTCAGAGACTATAAAGGATAGAGCTATAATTTTTTCGATAGTACTTGCTATGCCGTCATTTTGAAGCTAGAGTCACGATTTTACATACATACATACAATAGACTGAAGAATATAAAATAGCTAGTCCTTACGATTCCTAAAAATTTGGTTACGGTCAGATAAATATTGAGAAGTTATTTAAGAAATACTTTTGTAAGGGAAAAACGCCTACTGACAATCTGGTTTATTTTTCAATTTATGGTATATTTTGAATTTAGTACTATTCCAATATACCCAATATAGCCTTTGGTTTATACATTTGGTATATTTTAATAAATACTGAATTGTTTTGCGTTTAATTTTTTAATTTAATTATTTCTTAATGTAAAAAAAGTTTAGATGGAATGTTATGCTAAGGACTATTTTTAATTTCGTAGGTCTATATAGTACATTGGTAAATAATACGATTGAAAATAAAGACCACAGTCTACTACCACAGGCTTTAATGTTATGGAAACGAGGAGTTGTGATATATAAGGAGAGAATGAGACGAAAGGCTGTATGAAACAAGAATACAAAGCTTATTGTTTAGAGCGTCCATACCGAACATAGTACAAAAGCGATTCAAAAGAAATTTAAGTATGGGACAAAAACGAATTCTGAAAGGGAATTTATTTAGAAGAATAGAACAGAGTAGAATGGAATGCTTACTAAGAGTCCACACATACACTTGCACCAATTCAGAATAGAAGAAAAGCTGAAAGCTGCGAAATAAAAGAAAGGTGGAATAATACAACTTTGTGTTGACACAAAGCAAAAGAAATGCAAAACAAATGTAATGAATAGGAAAAAAAGAATGTATGAATGTATAGTATTCGCATAGAATAAAAACTTGAAAAAGCCATTCATAAAAATACATGTAAACTTTGTGGGATTTTATTTATGCCGTCCAAAACTTTAGCAGTACAAGACAAGTAACAATCTATGTACTACGTACCACTGATACCTAATAGGAACATAATATTAAGTGTAATTCTTAGAAATAACTGAATATAGGTAAGATTTTGACGTGTTTGCACTTTATTCCACAATTTTTACATCTACTTTGCATATTATACCAATACTACTGATACAATGAAGTATAACTCACAATACAATGAAGTATTGTATTGAAGTATTACACAGTAGTATCACAATTTTTTCAGATTTCAGTCTAAATAATCGTTAACTCAAAATTCTTTTAAAGCTGTTCAAGAAACTAATTTAAAATTTCCAACTGACTTGTCAGTCTTCATCCAGGACGCATTCAACATTTTTTTTATCTTCCACCCGTTCATCCCAGTGGATCCTTGGGTGCCGAAATTGTGTGATACTAGCATTTTAGTCAACAACAAAACTATATGTATCGAATATATTATTTATTTATTGAATAAGAGACTTAATTTTCTGTTAGAGAAAAGTCTTATTTTTCTAAAAAGCCTAACCTTACTTTAGCAAACTATTTGTTAAAATAGTATTCAATTGGTCAGTTGATTGAATTGACCAATTTAGAACGAGAACCTTGAAAACAATTAGAATGAGTCAATTATTCGTCAACAAATTTAATATACACGAATATACAAATTTTCAGTATTAGGTAATGCCCTTCTTTTTATACCCATAGGGTAGAAGGGAATTACAACATAGTGCCTGCAGGAAATGTATGTACCAAGCAAAAACAGTCATGGTACATTCATTTGGTACATTCAATAATAGCTACACTATTTGTGATTCCCGAAAATTTGGTTGCGATTAGACAAATGTCAAAATTATAAAAGCAATACTTTTGTATGGGAAAATTCGCCCACATATTAGAGGGGTTAGTTCCTTTGGCTGACTGTCTGGCATATTTTTCATTTCATGACATATTTTGGATGCGACACTATATCAATATACCAAATATACCATTCAGTATATTTGTAGTATTTTGTAGTATATTTTCGGTAAATTTTAAGAATAATGCCGCTGCATTTGCATTTAATTATACCCGCTACCCATAGGGTAGAAGGGTATTATAACTTTGTGCCGACAGGAAATGTATGTAACAGGTAGAAGGAGGCATCCCTATAAAGTATATATATTCTTGATCAGCATCAACAGCCGAGACGATCTAGCCATGTCCGTCTGTCCGTATGAACACCTAGATCTCAGAGACTACGAGCGATAGAGCTATAATTTTTTTTCGACAGCATTTGTTATGTTTGCACGCAGATCAAGTTTGTTTCAAATGTTTGCCACGCTCACTTCCGCCCCCGCAAATCAAAAAAATCGAATAACAAGCGTAATTTTAAAGCTAGAGTTGCGAATTTTGGTATATATAATGACAGAGAGACAAACGGATATGGATTTCGGATTTTGACGCTGATTAAGAATTCATATAATTTTAAAATAAGGAGAAGGCACCTTCTGCCTGCTGGAAATATTTCTGACGACACAAAGTTGAATATCCTTCCTCCCTATTGGCAGAGGGCAACTCAAATATCTTCTACAGTTAAAATACTAAGCAGGCCTAGCTACAAATCAAAACAAGTAAGAAAGTTACAGTCGAGTGTGCTCGACTGTGAGATACCCGCTACCCATTTGTAATAAAGGCAAAATATTGCGGTATCATTTTCAAAATATACCGAAAATACTAAGAAAAATACTAAAAATATACCAAATGGTATGTTTGGTATATCGATACAGCACACCATTCAAAATATACCATAGACGGTAAAATGTACCAGATTGTCGGCCAAAGCAACTAAGAGCCCTAGTAAGTAGGCGTTTTTGCCCATACAAAAGTATTTCTTTAACAACTTCCACAATTTTTATCTGATCAGGAATCATAACTACTACAGTAATTATTGCATATACCAAAATTCGTAACTCTAGCTTTAAAATTACGCTTGTTATTCGATTTTTTTGATTTGCGGGCGCGGAAGTGGGCGTGGCAAAAATTTGAAACAAACTTGATCTGCGCGCAAACATAACAAATGCTGTCGAAAAAAAATTATAGCTCTATCTCTTATAGTCTCTGAGATCCAGTGTTTCATACGGACGGACGGACAGACACACAGACGGACAGACGGACATGGCTATATCGTCTCGGCTGTTGACGCTGATCAAGAATATATATACTTTATAGGGTCGGAGATGCCTCCTTCTACCTGTTACATACATTTCCTGCCGGCAGCAGGTATAAATATGTATTTTTGATTTCCTAATAATTACTTGATTATTTATATTACGATTCCAATGTGCTTGAAGTGTAAAAAAATGTAACATTAATATATATGGTCCATTAAAGAAGTGCCTGACCAAGTTAAGAAGAGTAAAAGAAAAATAATAGGTTCTGATTTGAGGAACTTGCTTTTAGTAAAAATCCATGTGTGGTGTACTACATTTATTATTATTTATTTACCTGGCTTATCAAGTGACTTCGAATTAGTTGAAGGTTTCGAATTATTTCAGTAACGGTACTCTCCTTCTCATATGATTTATGAACATGTACTCCAGTTGTTAATGAAAATTGCTCTCTATAAAAAAAAAAAAAATTGATTCAAGCAAATACAACTTTTCCTATGGGATTTGGTAATTGTAGCTAATTTATTTGTTATGTCTTGGTTTTACTATTCGGTGTTTGGGTGTATCAATTCGTTTACATAAGTAACAGTTTACTTTTTAAATTTGCCAAACCTAATTTCATTAAAAACACACACATCCCAAAAATACCAATAACTTGGAAAACGTACGTACAAATACAATTCTTGCACAGTGATTTTACTTGCAATATGAATTTTTGTTTAAAATTTAATCGAAGGTGTGTAATGTGCTACACTAAAAAAACTTGATCAATATTATCGATTTAACCTTTAAAATAATGTATTTTTTTTAAAAGGATCAAATATAATATAAAAATATAACATTTTTATTTATTTTTTTTTTAATTTTTTGGTCTACGATATCGGCACGTCCGCTGGCCTTCCGTTCAACGTTTAGCAAGCTACTCTCAAAGCACTAGTGTCCTTTGCTCAATTTTCGGAATATGCTTTTAGATTGATGATAAATAATTGAATAGTCGAACGGAAGTGGTGAATAAATTTGAGAGGTAACAAATTACGACCACGTAATGCAAATCTAATTGACCAACTACCGCCAGTTCGAAATTATTATATCAAATCAACAGACACATTAACTGGGTTATTTTCAGCTTTAAGTGGAAATTATTTCTCAACGGAAGAATAAAGTCACTAACGTCATAAATAATTTTAAATACAACGATGGATATTCTTTCGATGGATATTCTTTTTTTATTGCTATTAGTTTTATGTATTGAATATATTCGCAAGCTTTAAGATTTAACTTACCGTGTCAGCTTCAGCAATGGACTATTCTGTGAATTTCTAAAAGCTTCTGATATATGGGTTGATGCTTCTTTAGAGTTTTCTAAAATGATTTCTTCATCGACAAAGTTATCCAAACTCGGTAAAGCAGTTGCATTTTTGCACGGCATAATTTGTCTCTCCACATCATGTACCAACTCATCAGTCGGCTGATTCCCTTTGTAAATTGAGTTACATTTCGGTAATTGAACGTCTTGCTGCTTAGAATCTAAATCTGAGTCCAACATTAATGTAGTGCAATGCTTGATATTATCGTTGTTTGGTGACAGTTGACTTATTCCATTTTGTTGTATTGTAGCGGGCGTTAATAATGGATCAGTATTTAAGAATATATTAGATTGCTCCATTGGATAAAAGTTTATTATCTTTAAATTGCCATTAAGTGATTTGTTTTTTTTTTTTATATTTACTGATGTTGTTGTCAACAATCGATTACAACAGGTTATCTGCAAGAAAGAAGGCCATCATAATTATAACTAACATAATTATTAAATAAAAGTGATGATGGCGTTGAGTACTTACATGATTATCGTCATCAAAATCCGGCTCATATGTGAGAGAAATTGGACTAACGTTATTGGCTTCAATTTTTATGTCATCTGGCTCACTATCTATTTTACAGGTTGGTATGGCAAGTTCCTTGCCAAAATTCTGGTCTAGTCCAATAATATTATGTTTATCCCCTTGTTCTGCAATCTCAACTTCATCCATTTTGAGAGGGCAGTTACAATTGATGTTGGAACTCACAGTAAAACAAAATGGCTCTATATCATTATCATTATTAATTGTTGTTTAAAAAAGTTTGTAGTTCTTAGCAGATGAGGGTGTACTTTCATTGCGATAGCATTGTAGATTACCTGAAGGGTTGTTTTTAGTTCCTGGAAATTACTTGAATCATCATCAAGTTTATTGAGACGAGAATGGAAAACAACAATTAAAATTGTTACAAAAAAGTTATTTATAGATAATATTATAATAGAAAATATTGTATATAAATACAAGGTGATATTCGACATGTTACGTAGTACAATCTGAGATAGGTCTATACAAAAGTATTTTAATTTTTTTTTGCTATTTTGTTATATCAACAATTATATTAGATTTATTGAATTATTGTTTATATTTTTCTCACATTTATTCCACCACAAAATGGTAAAATTCTAACAATAATTCAGCTTTCGTGATTTCGAGCGTCAATAATATTTATACCCCTACCCATGGGGTAGCTTTGTGTCCTCTGTAAATTGTTGTAACAGGCAGAAGAGATTTTACAACCAGTTCTATCTGTCTGTCCGCATGAAACACTGATTTTCAGAGATAGAACTAGACAGCTCCTCCTGAACATTTCGTTGCGATCAGATAATAATAGTAATAGTATATACTATACTATACTAATACTAATAGTATATTGATAAACCAAATATAGCCCTAGCTATATTTTAACATTTTTGAGTATATTAATTTGGTTTATTTAAAGAATATTTGAAGAATAATTGCTCTTATTAAAAAGAGAAAGTGGGTAATATCACCGTTGAGCACACTCGAGCTTTGTTTTCTTAATTGTTATGGTTGTGAGTTTTTATACCCGCTACCCATAGGGTAGAAGGGTATTATAACTTTGTGTCGGCAGGAAATGTATCTAACAGGTAGAAGGAGGCATCTCCGACCCTATAAAGTATATATAGTCTTGATCAACATCAATAGCCGAGACAATCTAGCCATGTCCGTCTGTGTGTCTGTCCGTCCGTCCGTATGAACACATAGATCTCAGAGACAATAAGAGATAGAGCTTTAATTTTCGACAGCATTTGTTATGTTTGCACGCAGATCAAGTTTGTTTCAAATGTTTGCCACGCCCACTTCCGCCCCCGAAAATCAAAAAAATCTAATAACAAGCGTAATTTTAGAGCTAGAGCAAATTTTGTTGTATACAATAATAACTATAGTAGTTATGATTTCTGAAAATTTGATTGCGATCAGATAAAAATTGTGGAAGTTATTAAAGAAATACTTTTGTATGCAAAAATGGGTAGGGGGTATCTCACAGTCGAGCACACTCGACTGTTACTTTCTTTCTTGTTGTAATTCTTGTTGTCGAAAAGAGGGAAGCTGAAATTTTGAGCTCGATCAAATTTCGTAAGATCTTGTGTGTATTTACAGCCGCCTAACTTTCCATACATACTACCATAAGTAATGGCTTACTTATGAATTTTAAAAGTCCCAGCCTTATTGCGCAATAAATTTGTAAACTATGTTTCTGGCGTTGAATAAAACAGTCCATCATAAATCTGCCATTCGGCACAATCAGCTAGCTTCGCATATGCATATATACATAAACGTACATAAATATGTATAGGAGGACAAGTTTAAAAAAGTCTCTTACTGTCAGCACTTGTCTGAAGATAATTTTTACTTGTTTTCGCTCCGAACTGAAGAATTTATTTATAATGATGACTTCCGCTGCTTCGCAACACATATAAAAATAAAAACGGGATACAAGCTAACACACAAACAATAACAGAACACAATTCGAATATAAGCGCGTACACTTACAAAATGCTTCCTGAAAATGAATGGGTTGTTCTTCAACTTCGATTCATTCATTGTAAAATTCAGTCATACGGTTATCTCAAAGTTGAGAACTCTTGACTGTGCTTTTCATATGTTGGCTACTACATAAGGCAGTGAATGTTGGTCTTCTTAATTACCTTCATTTGAATCGTGCTATATATGGTGTTTATCTTCATAATATAATAAAGCGATCCTAAATAAGAAGTGTATAGCTTGAGGCGGATTCGATGTGAAGTATGTATGTATATTTCATTAAATCTACCCAGTGTACCTACTATCGAATACTCTTGATTATATTTAATAATGGTTTCCAATTCTGTTCTAATATATAATATAATATGAGGGATCATGATTGTATATGTTTTATATATATATTTATATATATATATATCATTCTGGGTGGAAGACTCAGAATAACACATGGCGGGCCACACTTTGCACTTTGGTGTTCATTTCGAGTTGATTTTCATTATGCGCAGCTTCTTGTGTCATTTATCATCTGCTGTCGAAGCAAGTGCATACAATTTGTCTTTAATACTTACAGAAAACCCATGGAGTAGTGTGGGGTTAGGCTTCTAAACGACACGCGCCAGTAGCGAGGCCAAAACTGAAACAAACAAAAATCTAGTAGTATGGCAGGAGGCGATTGAACCACTTTCAAACCTCAAACCTTTCTGAATATTCACTCCCCTTTAGCCTTTGTAGTATTTGAGCATTGCTTTACAATTGCTAGCTCGCCTCAGTATCACCCTTGTCAACCCTTGCTACTTATTACTGCCCTCCAACTGAAAATCTAAGAGTAATACTACATACAAGTATCTGTGTATGTATGAATATGTACAAATGTGGATGGTATAGGCATAAGACGTAAGTATATAGTGGTATTAAGGTAACTGAAATAAATATTGTTCTCCTTCTTACCATCATAAAACCAACATCGGTCAATGGCAAGAACAACCTACATGTTAAATAAAAAAGAAAACAACAAGAAACACCAATACTGAATTTTCAATTGAACTCCTCACCCATTTCGTCGCGACTTATAAACTGCTACAGGACACAAGCCGAAATCTACACATGCATTGTCGGATCGCCTTTGACTGCCATAGACTCTTAGCATTGTTTACGAGCTCTCAGCAGAAGCCCTTGCTGGCACGTGTTGGCATTAAAAATGAATTTGGATGGATGAAAAACTCAGCGGATGGAGGAAACAGAATAAATTTAATGGGCTCTACTATTTATTTGAAAACACCGACCACTCGCAATTTACCATGTTGATATATCGCAGCACTCATATTAATTGACAAGTTCAAGAAATATGTCATAAGTATCTAGTAAAATAGTTATACATATGTTTTCTCGTAATTAAATGAAGTACAAAAAACACATTAATTTAATAGTTTGACTGTATTTAGAGTTTCACTTCTAACGTTTATAACTATTTGTATATACATGTTTTATTATTTATTTTTTGGGTAAATAAATTTAGATACAGTTGTACAGTTAGTTGTATGTAGTACGTTGTGAAATATACACATTTAGTCCAATCATATCAAATGTATGGTTTTGTCAGAGAATAAGGCAATATCCAATAGCACTTTGCTGTCACTTTTGCTATGCATGGTATTTGCAAATCGTAGTTCAAAGGAGCCCTTTGTATTTATGGTCTCTTGATATTGCTCGGCTTTTTGTGTGGCTTTATTTTCAGCGAACTTGTTTAGTCAAAAGGGCACTAACAACAAAAAGAACTACCTGACCATGGACTTACAACCTAGCCAGGGCAGTCCCCATTCGTGGGTTGGCAATTTAGAACCATCAGCTGGAGCTAAAAAGACATTTACAATAGCTAAAAGTGAACTTTCTTTTAAAGAGATTAGTTTAAAACTATGTACCCAACAGGCTACTTAAAGGGAAGGGAATTGCATGTTTAATTTTCAAATTCACAACAATAATCATTAAAGCTATTAACATCAAAATGTAAAGCGACGTAAAGCTCTTAATACAAATCCTCTTTAATATCAGGCTGAGCTTATATATTTTGAAAGTATTCTTTAAAAAAAATAAGAATTTTAACAGTATAACTAAAAGCGAAAATAAACAAAAAATTAGTTTCTGGTTTCTTATCGTCAAATGCACTGTAAATTTATTTTTTAATGATAGCACAGCAGTGCATTTAACAAGGAGATCAGCTGTTTTTTTTAGATATAATGATTGCTTCTTTTATTAACACGTACTCAAAATTTCTATTTTTGCCTTAAATGTTTATATGGATTTTGAATTAAATTAAATTTAAAATACTATGGCTACATTTGTCAATTTTATAAATTACAAGTTACGATCCTTTATTCATTAATCGCTATGTTATAATTTTTATAAATAAATTATGTTATGTTTGCAGGCATATCATGTTTGTTTCAAATTTTTGGACGCCCACTTCCTCATCCGCAAATTGACAAAAAACGAATAACAAGCGATCAGATAAAAATTGTGGAAACTATTAAAGAAATGCTTTTTTAATGCAAAAACGACTACTTACTAGGGGTCTTTGTTGCTTTGGCTGATAATCTGGCTTATTTTGCAATCTTTATTATATATCGATATATGCTTTTATTCGAGCACACTCGACTCTAGCTTTGTTACCTGTTTTGTGGTATACTAATTATTTAAATTTTAAAATTATTACCGCGCTGACTAGCATTTGTTCAAAATGGGTAGCGGGTATCTCACAGTCGAGCATACTCGACTATAGCTTTCTTACTTGTTTTTGGTTCTCAAATAACTAACAGACTGGTAATGTGAAATCGGAAGCATCATTTGTTGAGGCGATTATTACACTTGTCGCACCCCATTGAATTTGCAGACCATTGGAAAATCTTCTAGACTGGTAGTTTGAGGCTTATGTCGGCTTATTGCTAGATAAAAGACCTTTCTACGAAGTAATGTTAATATTAATATCATAAAGATGGTGTGACCGATAGTCGGATATTGATTTTTTGTCATACTATAAGTATGTTTAATAATATCTGCGAATGGTTCGGCTAATCCTAATCTGCTTTAGGTCAACACAATGGTTGCCAATGTGTTTACAACGTTGTATTCCCGAACTTATCACACAATAACAGAAATGAACTAGAGCCAAGGTATAATGATAAATGTAGATTATCACCTTCTGTTGGAAAGCTAAAAGCGTTGAAACTATTTCCATAAAGCTTTATAATCATTTCGTTTTGTTAGTAATTAAAGATTTTGTTTTAGAATTTGGCCACGCCCCAATCGTTTGAATTAAAAAAAATTATTAAATCAAATGAATATACCAAAAGCTACTAAAACATAAAGATGATATATTTGGTATATAATATGCTATTACATTTAAACACACCATAGCGTACATATGTATATGCCAAATTGTCAATGCAATCAACTAAGATCTAACTGCAGTCACCGTTTTTTTCAATATAAAATTATTATACCCGCTACCCAAAGGGTAGAAGGGTATTATAAAATTATTTCTTCAATAACTTCAAGACTGTCGAAAAAAGTATAGTCACATTATAATTATTAATTATCAATTTGTATTTTAACGTTAATTCTATTTAAATATTTTAACAAAACTTAAAATCGATTTAAAAAAAACAAACAGCTGCAAGGAACGTTAAACGGGCACATCTGCAAGTTGTTGTCTTGAATTACTTGAAATGTGGCCACTTGAGTAATAAATGAATATTATATTCTTCTAAAATTATGTGTTGAAAGCCAGTAGACTGTAACACTCATTCTAACCCTAACTCAAAACACGACCTCGACCACTACTCCACCACATTAAATTATGTTCCCAGTGCGTCGCATTGATGCGCAAAAAAAATCGGATGACACTTTTTTATATTGCCGGTCAATTTTATTTTTATTTAACATTGCGCTTAAACTTGACTATTCAGAAGTTCCGTAGAATTCTTTTGGTTTCAACTTAAGAGTGAACTCCCCAGAGCATAAAAACAGAAATTTACATTATAATTAAACGTCCTACAGTTACAGCTGCAGACTACAATATGAATTATGGAATGCGAGAGTTATAATAACACGGTCATTGTAGAATATTTATTTAACTAATAAATATACCATACTTGAAACAAGTATACATTTACATGAACAACATACAAATAAATGTATGCATGAAGAACATACATATAAATGTATACTTGCTTAAATATACATGTATACATTTATATATATAATTAATATAATAAATCATATAATGTATATAAATTTGTGTACCTTTATTCGCAGAAAAATGTTTTGCAAGGGTTACAATATCGAAGTATCAAAAGAAAAAAGAGTACACATTTGAGCATATTGACAATGAGATAACATCTGAATCACATCTGTTCACCACACCACGAAGCTCCCAACGAAAACAGATCAAACCAAGCTGTTTCGGATTCTTTGTTTGTATTGCATTTATATAAATATGACATTAAATTTAATTTATATTGTGTAAGAAAGTGTTAAATTTGTGCATCAAATTGGTTAAGAAAGCTACAGTGTGACACAACGGGATCTGTTTTAAATAATAAGACATTATCTTAATTTAGGATTACAATTATACCAAATGTTCTGTGATTTGTATAAATAATTTAATTAAAAAATTGCAATTATGTTTTGCATGTTTGTCAATTGCTACATGTGTTATTGTATTTGTTTGTTTGATAGGTTCGTCAAAGACTTCGAACTTTAAACAATTGAGAAGGTTCAAGTTCTGCAAACACTTCAACAATGTATAATACATATATGTACATATCCAAGTGCATATACTTGTTTCTCGGTCATGTTCAAGACATAATTTAAGTAAAATATAAATCTTAAGAATTGAAAACCCAAAAATTAGATTTTGACTCAATAGCAGAAGTATCTTGTAAATTACAGTGGTTTTACTGTCACTGCCCTTCTTATTTTTTCGACTGTCAAAAAAATGTTATACGCATGCAAGTGTGTATGCAATTAAGTAAACAAACACTTTATTTGTTAACGTAGCAGTCATTTGGTCAATCCTATAACAATCATAATATCAAGTTGCAAAGCCAAATTAAACAACGGATCTATTGTTCTTTTTGATTTTCATGTTAACACTTAATAATCTCTTATGCCATGACAGACAGATGGATCGAAATCTGGATTGCATTCTATGGTGGGGTGTTTTTTTTTTTCTACCTAAACGACGAAAACAGTTCTAGAGCGTTCTTATAATAATATTAGACAGTGGTTTAAAATAGGTATACATGTAATTTTGGAAACTGGGTCTTATTTATCTCTTTAAGTAGAATTGCTCAAATGGGTCTTAAACGCCCCATAATAAGTATACGTTTTTGTCCATACAAAAGAATTTATTGAATAACTTCTATAGTTGTTATCTGATCGCATTCAAATTCCCAGTAATCTTAAATACTATTGTCATTATTAAAAATATGTACCAATCGTGGCTCTAGCTTTAAAATTATTAGTTAAAATTAATTTAATAATTTGCGTGGCGGAAGTGGAAGTCCCACAATTTGAAATAAACTTGATCTGCGTGCAAGCATGTCTCTTATTGACTCTAAGATCCAGTGTTTCATATGGACGGACGGACAGAAAGACAGACCGATATTGCTATATCTTCTCAGTTGTTAGCGCTGATTAAGAATATAAATATTTCATGGGTTCGGAGATGACTCGTTTTGCCTGTTACGTACATTTCTTGGAGCTACAAAGTTATAATACCCTTCCCTTTTAACGGGAATAAAAACCAAATCGAATACAATAAATAATATCTTGCTAAAGTAGATATCTAAAATCTTAAATAAACATTGTCTGCAACTTTATAGACGGGCATGGCTGCAAACTAGAATACTTAGCGGGAGCAGTGCTGCGTAGTAGATTCAAATAGAGGCAAAGAAAATTTACAGACACACAGACTAAGATTGAACCGATCGTCTTATTGCCTATGTCTTGCTAGCATAAAGTGATAAGTACCCTCTGCCCCTTTAGTTCTTAACTTCAACTGATGGCAGCAAAAGTTATTGAGTCTCAGCTTCTGCAAATAAACAGGAAACAACAATGTTGTATTGGATAGCTTCGATTTCTTGTATTCGCATTCGCATTCACCTGTTGTTATTTTTGAGTATGTTTATTTTTGTGAGGATAGCAACAACCACCACAAGGAATACAACAAAAGTCAGCGATAGCAAAATCAACATCGACACAACTAGTTTTCCGTGTTTCGCATTCGCATTCCGGCGTCATTCGTCTCCCGCTTCCAAACCTATCTCCATTCACTGCCGCTGTCGCAGTTGTAGTCGCAGTTTCAGTCCTTGTCTCTGGACCAGAAACTGAAGTGTCGGCGCCACGTTTCAGATTCGGCTTTATCTATCTACTCTAAAACACGTTTTGGAAGCATTTTCTCAATAGACTGCGAACTCGACTGCACGCAATATTCAAGTTAAAGTATTCACACACACATATGTTATGTATACACATTGCTTATACATTATGCGTTACGCTTACCAAATTAAGACCCAGTCTAAGCCACTTGCACAGCCCAAAGACCCGACACCTAGGACCAGCCCGATACTTTTTCAAACGCTTTCAAGTAAACGCATACTGGATGTTTATGACTTTCTTGATTACGTAAGTACATAAGAGACAAGTAGTCAATCACGATCGTATTTTGAGTCGCCCATAATCTATGGGAATAATATATATTTATGTAGTATTTAATATTATTTAGACATTATCAAGTTTTTAATTATTTATATGATCTACTATTCTAAAACATGACTATGACAAAGAATAATAACTTTATGATTTTAATATTCTTGAACTAAATTGTTCTATATTTTGTGCACTACACATACATAAAATTACTTTGGTAAACTTTTAGACATGCTTTTGGACCCAGTTTTGAAATGTATGGTAGTTTTGACTTGTGATTATATATTAACTTCCAGTAAATTTTTGGAAATGTTAAAAGCCACAATTTGGTTGCTTATTTATAAACTTTTATCTTGGAGATTGAAAATTTTGGGTAAATTTTTTTTGTCTCGGCGAGGCGTATGATCTACAAAAACAAATACATAAAGTCCACAAAATATATTATAGTCGCTGATATCTAGAACTTAATGTGGACGGCTAGAATATGATGGTCGCATCAGTCTCCTCTGATTGACATGCACATTTAATCCTTAATAAGATTCGCATAACTTTCCTGATACATTGTCTTCATATTATCTATCCTTCCCATACCTACTTTGGAGTAAGCCACATTGTTTTGTAAATTGATTGTCAGTTTGATATAAAGTCCAACCTGTGGCTGTCATTGTAATTAGAAGAATCAAGCACCAGTTTGATCTGTCTAATACATATACATATACATATACATATACATATACATATACATATACATATACACATACATATACATATACATATACATATACATATACATATACACATACACATACATATACATATACATATACATATACATATACATATACATATACATATACATATACATATACATATACATATACATATACATATACATATACATATACATATACATATACATATACATATACATATACATATACATATACATATACATATACATATACATATACATATACATATACATATACATATACATATACATATACATATACATATACATATACATATACATATATATACATATACATATACATATACATATACATATCATACATATACATATACATATACATATACATATACATATACATATACATATACATATACATATACATATACATATACATATACATATACATATACATATACATATACATATACATATACATATACATATACATATACATATACATATACATATACATATACATATACATATACATATACATATACATATACATATACATATACATATACATATACATATACATATACATATACATATACATATACATATACATATACATATACATATACATATACATATACATATATACATATACATATACATATACATATACATATACATATACATATACATATACATATACATATACATATACATATACATATACATATACATATACATATACATATACATATACATATACATATACATATACATATACATATACATATACATATACATATACATATACATATACATATACATATACATATACATATACATATACATATACATATACATATACATATACATATACATATACATATACATATACATATACATATACATATACATATACATATACATATACATATACATATACATATACATATACATATACATATACATATACATATACATATACATATACATATACATATACATACATATACATATACATATACATATACATATACATATACATATACATATACATATACATATACATATACATATACATATACATATACATATACATATACATATACATATACATATACATATACATATACATATACATATACATATACATATACATATACATATACATATACATATACATATACATATACATATACATATACATATACATATACATATACATATACATATACATATACATATACATATACATATACATATACATATACATATACATATACATATACATATACATATACATATACATATACATATACATATACATATACATATACATATACATATACATATACATATACATATACATATACATATACATATACATATACCTATACATATACATATCAGGAAAGTTGTCGGAAAACATCAACCCGACGAGCCACGATCGGGATTGCAGAAAAACCAGTCTCTTCACCCTCTCGCCTTCGCATGAGAGCAGTCTGCATCACACCACTAAGCTAAAGTCGCAACCAATGCTCATGCCGTCGTTAGAAGCTGGACCTGAACCTGTGAGCTTGAGGCAGTGAAAAGATCTGTGTGCGTGGCATGGCATGTGCACCTGTCGCATTGAATACCTGTGCGCAGCACGTTCTTTGAGAACTCGATGCTAATGCGAGCGAAAAGAACCTTGGCAACTGTAAAAATATTTCATATTTTTGTGAACAGGTCCTACAATTAACAATTTTCTGCTTAGCCATTATCTATATTTAATTCAACAATAATTGGGAGATTGCTCTACCAAAAAGGTAGATTTTCAGATTAAAGATTTGACTTACCTTTTTTAACGGGTGAGAGCATTACATATGAATGTATGTACATATGTATATGTGCATGTAATTTTTTGACTAGATTCCGTAATTTTCTTTTATTTCTATGTAGTTATTTACTTTTATACTTTTTTTCTTAATTTGAATATGGCACTTTATGAAAGATTAATTTGTTTACGTTTACATCTCACCTTTACGCAAGTATGAAATGTGTTGAAAGATATGTACATAATATAATGTACTTGAATATAATCATTTTTCTATCTTGCGATCTTCGAATATTTTGATTATCTCCGCCTCTGCCGATAGCACTGCCAGCACTGCCAGAAAGCATTTCAGTTTGCTGTGATAATAAGTGTTTAACCTCTCATTGTTTGTTCGGAATTAGTTTTGAGGACTGGAAGAATATGTATAAAAAACAGAATACAATGAAGGATGCTTCTTCATCTCGCTCCGAATCGCTTGGTCGTCTTATCTTCGCCACGGTCGTAGATGCTTCCTCTCTTCTTATCACTCACAATGTCCCCCTTCGCCACTAGAACAATTGTCTTTTTCATACATATTTTAGAAAATTATTTCATTACATATGTATATGTAAGCTGGCCTCCACAGACAAAGTTAATTTGAAATACATTTTTTGTTGCAATTTCATTTAAATAATGCTTGCGTTATTTTTTAATACTCTAAATAGCATGAAATGTTAACGACTATAAAGATTTTTAGTTTTGACCGCGCTAAGGAATTCGTAACGAACGAATTGAGAACGACGACGTGATGACAACGATATCTATAACAATTGTATGACCGACGACTTAGCCCCATCACTACCACCACAGCGTGGCAATGCTCAATTGTCACTGAATTCAATTGGATTCCAATTCCACTTCCACCTTCATTGTCTTGAACAGGTCCACATGGACTGCAGTATTATGCGAGCGAATGCATAAGGAAAGCTCTTCGACTCCAAAACTAATCTAAGAGATACTGAGGAAGCTTTTTCGGTTTCGGATTTTCATACCTATACGTTCCTACTAATGCAACTCTTTACAAGTTTTACTCTTCTGCTAAAGAGAGTGGCACACAAAGAGAAAGACGAAGCGAGAGAAAGAGCGTGCCCTATAAAACGTTTATGAACCGACTGCCAATGACAGCACAGCACATAAGTTAGATGACCAATCGTTGATTGAATAGTTACAAAAGCTTTGCCTATAGAGAGCTTTACCTATAATCACTCTTTTTGTCATTCTGCTCTGATAATACAAGCAGCCAAGTTTACGAATAGAAGGGAATAAAGTTAACTTTTCGTAAACTACATATATTTTCAAAACTCATCATTTAGAACTCTTAATATATTTTAGCAATTCAAGTATATAAAATATATCAATCAATAAATCTTGGCTCCTTTTTTAAAAATGTTTACAGAATATATGTTATAGCAGGATCATATAGCTGTCTATTGTGAGTGAATTGCAATTAGTCGAAATTAATTTGTTAAATAACGAGCCCCAATGGATTCATGTTTAACATTATGGGCTTCTGTAAACCTACCAAATACTCAATTCATGTGAGTAGTAAGATTAAATTGATTAAGATTTCTTTACAAATCGAAAAAATATTGTTTGAAATTTATTTAATTTTAGCGTTTTTGTGATATTTCAAACTTAAGCAAGTAAGTACGCATTATCTTGAAAATACCAAATTCGACCAAAGAACAAAATGTCATAAAACAAAACTGTATTAAGACTATAAAAGGGCTGAATTCAACTACAGCTACAGCTAAAGTCGTGTGTGCTTGACTGCGAAATACCCGCTACCCGTTATCCGTATAGCTCAAGCTTCAAAATTACACTTGCTAGTTGCAAACATTATCTGCTTGCAAAGATAACAAATGTTGTCGAAAAAAAATACATTTCTATCTCTTATAGTCTCCAAAATCCAGTGTAAGTGGTGTCTTTGAAAACATCATTATGGCACACCACTAAAAATAAAATACATAGATATGCCAAACAGCCTAAATAGTGGTTTCACTTAAAACAAATTTATTTGCACCCTAAGCCATGACAACAACCGCTCAGTGGGTAGGTTGATTTCGAATTTCGAACATCGAACGACTTGTGTTGCGAACGGCGTTGAATTCTGTTCAGTTGCAGTGTTGCCAACGTTTGTTGAGAAAAAACTGGGTTTGACGGGAAGAACGATGCAAGGAAGCTGAAAAACTAGAACAAAGAAGCTATAAAAAAGTTGGGTTTCCAATTCATTAGATTCTTTATATTTTACTGATAGACACAGGAAGAGCGCACGAAATCAGTTGTATCTAAACATATGCATAGAATTTGAACAGCAGCTGCTCTCATATTCACAATATTTGGAGAATTTAATCAATACTGTACTCATTCTTCTCATTTTTATTATACCCGTAGTGTAGAAGCACTAACCATACAATACATAGATGCGTCATTTCATATAAGAAAACCTATCTTTAAAAACAGAATTATGGCGACCCCAGTCGGGCCGAGCGCTGCGATTCGAACACCAGAGCAGTGCTGCCAGTTTAGCAATTTGTTTGCTATTTCTAGCATTTTTTTATTTTGAAAATGCTATTAGCTACAAATTTAGCAAATTTTTATTATTTTTTTTTTTTTTAGCAATATTAGCAATTTTTCATTTATACTTTACTTAAAGCCTTTTTGTTTTCTATTACCATTTTCCATTCACTGCAAAAATTGCGATTATACAATGGTTCGATTATATGAGCTACTTGAACCAAAACCCTTTTAGTGATTTAGCAGATTTTGCGCTCAAAATCTTTTCCCTGCCATGGTCGAACGCTGAAGTTGAGCGTATATTCTCACTAATGAATATATCAAAAAATAAATTACGCAACTGTATGAGCCTTAAAACATTAAATGCGATATTGCATATAAGGTTAGTTTTGAATTTAAATAATTTTAAAATAAATTAAACATTAACTTTATATATGTATTGAACTACATAGGCATGACAAATGTTGCCTTCAATTATGTACTTCCATACGAGTAGTTAGTAAAAATTTCAGGAAACGAAAAGTACACGGATAGTAAGGAAGCAGAAGAATTGGACGAAATTCTAAGTATTTTGTAATGATAACAAAAGAAGGTATGAAATCCTGTTTATTTTAATTTTTTTATTTTTAATTTCAATATTTTATTCTCAAATTAATTAAAAATGTACATACTATTTGAAAAAGAACATTTAAAAGATTTAGCAATTTTTTTTTGGCAATTTATTTTATAATTTTTAGCAACTTTCTTTCTCAAATCTAGCAACTTTTACTCCGGATAATCTGGCAGCACTGCACCAGAGCCTCTTCGGCTCTTTTCGAAATTCGAAGATCTAGCGCAGCGCGCTAGATATGCATGCATTTTCGACCTGGAGTTGAACCCGGACCCACAACATGTTGAGCTTGCGAACCATCAGCAGAGCCAACGCAGTCCTTATGCAGGTGCCATTTAACTGCGAAGATCTAAGCTAATCTAATTTAATTTTAAAGCTAAAGTTTTGGTGTATACAATAATAACTATAGTAGTTATGATTCCAGAAAATTTGGTTGCGATCAGATAAAAATTGTCGAAGTTATTAAAGAAATACTTTTGTATGAGCAAAAACACCTACTTACTAAGGGTCTTAGTAGCTTTGGCTGACAATCTGGTAATATGTGTCTTCTATGGTATATTTTGAATGTGGTACTATGTCATATACCAAATATACCATTTGGTATTTTTAGTATTTTGTAGTATTTTTGGAATATTTTGGTATATAAAATATTACCGCAATAGTTTGCTTTTATTCAAAATGTGTAGCGAATATCTCAAAGTCGAGCACACTCGACTGTAGCTTTCTTACTTGTAATAATTTTTAGGAATCTTATACATATGTATAGCAACATTTGTCAAGTCTGCGAAAGCCACAACTGTAAATGCATGATTAAGAATAATATTTATTTTCATTTTAGGTAGAAAGCAACGAGTAGAAAAACAACTAACGCTGTCATCTTCAAAGTATTTAACGATTATGTTTCCTAAATGGTCCATCTGAGCCAACCATGTATGCTCGGCCACAAAAAGGCATAGCGCTACTCCTTGCTCCATCGTCTTGACCGGTTAATTTACAAAATCTATTTTATTTGTTTGCATAAAGTCGCCTCTAGCACTTTAATGCTTTTTGGTCAAAGCATGGGCGCGCAAATCAGAAAGTTTCCGACATTTTTTAAAACAAAACACACTGAACTTACGATCAATTCACTTTTCCCTTTAGTGACACTACGATAAGAATAGGCTTATCGATGTTCTTTGAGGTTGCTTACAGCACTATACAATCAATTTGTCACTAAAAGTGTTGGCCAGCATCCCCAAAACACCTTCAGCAAATATTGTTCCATACTTTTGAGCATATAGAAAAAACCATTTAAGTAAAAAAAAGCCAGAATTCCCGCTGCCCGCTTTTTGATTTTTTTTCTAGCAAATGGCTTCATTTGAAATGTAAAAAATTTTAAGTCATCAAAAATCAGTGCGCTATTAGATCTTACTTCTGTCAGTAAACTTTAATCGATCGAGATTTGAACCCGTATATCACTTGTTGGGCCTGCAAACCATCAGCAGAGCTAATGCAGTCCTTGGGCGCGCTCCATTTAACTGGAAACATCTAGAGCACGAGCAATTCTTGTTGTCTTCTTCTTAGAGACTTTCTTCGCGGCAAAACAAAATTGACGTGCGCTAGCTGATTGTTTGCGAGGCAACTGCGCGTTGCAAAACTTCACATCAGTGTTGCCAGGTTTTGAACTCCCGAATAAGCAAGATTTTTTTTTTTAAAAAATTAGCTAAAATAAACCAAAATTTAAAAAAAATAATGCTGAAAAATAAGCTACACCCAAATAAGAGAAATAATGAAATTTTATTATGGTTTTATGTGGGTGGCAAAAATCATTGGGAGCTATATTTATGATTAGGTATTTAATTTTCCATTGCGACAGTTTTCAAAGGAAAAAATATCAACCCAAAGGTGATGGATTTAAAATAGGTTTTTTTATGTGTGATTAAAAATCTTATTATTGCCAATTGCTAACATGTGCTTCTATACATACATATGTATGTATATCAATTTCAGCATTTTAGCAGACGCTTTATTTAATTTTATAACTCCAAATGATTAGTGGTAACACTTCAACCAACTTATCGATCTTCGATGACACTATCGATTAGAAATGAATTCACGATCATATGAAATGCACATATATATATTTTATTGCCATAAAGCAGCATATATTTCTTAGAAAACAAACCGTTGATGTCGCAAATACATTTAAAGCTAGATGCATTTTAAAATTATCTATATTTCAAGCTATAAGCTAGATTCAACTTTTAGAAGCTTTTCCAGTTTCAAATATGCTAGAACTAGCTTATAATAAGCTAAACTGGCAACACTGCTTCACATGCATACACATACCAATATAGGCGCGCATGTAGATACATAGACGCATAAGTACAAACCAAAGCACAGCGAAACGAAATACACTTGTACTCATCGTTCCACATTTGATCTGCGACTGAACTGAGTTTGTGCCGTACGATGTGCCATGATACAATCAGCGTTGCCAATTTAGCTATTTCCCCCCTAGATCTGTCCGGTTTCAAAAGCAAAATGCGGGATAAATTTAAAACTAGCGGCAAGCGGAAATTATAGCTTTTTTTTAAACAAATCTGAACGGATCTTTAGATTTTTAAAAACATCTGGTGTCTTCTTATATTTTTATGTTTTACGAAGCCACACTTTAATAACTTGCAGTATTTGTGCATTGCAATAGTAAAAAAACATCGATATGCCACAATTTTATAATAATTTTATATCATGACCATCTGGGTATTCCACAATTTCCAAAACGATCGTGTGTGACAGTTAATATGCCCAAGATTTATAAACAAAACCGCGTTGGTTGCAAGAACCCGTGTTTAAGGATTGGTTAACTATAGATGCAGCCGATGATCAAAAATGCTATTGAAAATATTATAAATCCAGCATTAATGCGAAACTTTGTGATTTGCGTTTTCACAGACGAACAAAATAACGTTTGTTCTGTCTGTTTCTGCAAAAACCTGCCAGCAAGAGGCGGCATTGTCTTTATACATATATTGCGACGCATTCATTGGTCAGCCCCATTGACCATTTGAGATTGTTGTGCGGGAACAATTTTCAGGATGGCGATGCTATACAGAACAAAGTGCACCAGAAGAGGGCATGTTTGACGAAATGATAATGAAAATTATAAAATTTATGGAGTTCCAACAATATTGTTAAAAGTAAACTCACTTTGCTTTAAGATATGAAGTATCTCTGTATTATATGGTTAGTACAGCGGAGTTACAAAACTTCATATGAACACGCACACAGCGCGCTGTGTCCGAAGCTTGAAATTCGAAATCAGTGTGTCGCTGAGCATTTGTTTTCATGGGTGGAGTTGCCAATAATTCTGTTTTCCGTGAAACCACTATTTGGGTTGTTCGTCATATCTATGTATTCTTTGGTTAGCATTAGCACTAACCATACAATATATAGATGCTTCAGCCCATACAAATTTTTGTATCATTAAAAACAGTATTATTGCGACCCCAGTCGGCCCGACTGAGTCGGGCCGTGCGCTGCGATTCGAAGTTCGAACACCAGAGCCTCTTCGGTTCATTCGAAAATTCGAAGTTCTAACGCAGCGCGCAGCGTTGAGTGCAGTTCGTTGCGCTCTGCTTTCGTTTCTATGTATGCGTGTATGTATCTACATGCTCGCGTATATCAGTATGTGTATGCATGTGAAGTTTTGCAACGTGCAGTTGCCTCGCAAACAAGCAGCTAGCGCACGCCAATTTTGTTTTGCCGCGACGAAAGTCTCGAAGAAGAGGACAACAACAATTGCTCGCGTTCTATATGTTTGCAGTTAAATGACACTTGCACAAGGACCGCGTTGGCTCTGCTGGTGGTGTGCAAGCCTAACATGTTGTGGGTCCGGGTTCAACTCCCGATCGAGAATATATGTATGTATATTTTGATTTTTTTTTTTAATGCGATTTAAATTTTTTCATTCGTTAACGAAATACACCCGTGCTCATCGCTCCGCATTTGATCTGCGACTGAACTGATCGCTAGATGAATCTTCTTGTAGAAAGCTTCTTGCAATGAGTCTGGTGTACGCGCCCTCTTAGCGCAACGCGTAATTTCCCTAACGCCTACTTTTCTCAACATGTGCAATTTTGTGTATTATGCGTCATTTGTTTTGTGAGTGCTGTCCAAGAAAGTTGATTTTTTCCTGCGCGTCTTTTATAAAACAATCAGAGGTAAGTTGTTAATATTTTGAAACTACTCTTCTAATCTGATTTACATTATTAAATATATTTGTATTTGTATTTATATTTACAGTCCTCAAGACCACGAAAGAGCTGTTGGATGATTCTTTCTTTTAGCTATTAGATTATTTAGTTATAAGTAAAACTGTTTAGATAATATATAAATTTAAGTACTCATTGTTTTAGTTTAAATAAATTTAATTTGAAGTACAATAAACATTTTATTTACTGCATATATTTTTGAGCGTATTTTTATTTTGCATATTCCGAACTACGCACTAGAATCTAAGCACAGATTTTCTGCAAGAGCCTGGACCACATATTTTCTACAAGAAACGTCGTACAAATTCTGCCAGCGCAGCCGAGGGAAATTTAAATTTCCTTTTGGCAGAATTTATACTCGACGTTTCTTGTAGAAAATCAGTTCCGCGTATACGGCAATCTGAAAGGATATATTCTTTTCTCATCTTGTGTCTACACAAGACGTGACTGGAAGAAAACTTGTATGTTGTCTGCTACTAAAACACAATTGGGAACGAAATGCGCCCGTGCTCATCGCTCCGCATTTGATCTGCGACTGAACTCAACGCTGCGCGCTGCGTTAGAACTTCGAATTTTCGAATGAGCCGAAGAGGCTCGGTGTTCGAATCGCAGCGCACGGCCCGACTGGGGTCGCAATAATACTGTTTTTGATGATACAAAAAATTGTACTGGGCGAAGCATCTATGTATTGTATGGTTAGTGGTACGGCCCGACTGGGGTTGCAATAATACTGTTTTTAATGATACAAAAATGTGTATGGGCTGAAGCATCTATGTATGGATTGTATGGTTAGTGGTATTAGTGGTGTTGGGTAAGTGTTGTAAGTCGTCGTTTGGTTGATGTCTGTGCTTGAGCTCATTCACTCGCATGCGCAGTAACGCTGTAGTACAGTTGCAAAAACATAGATGTTTCCCTATATCTATGTTTTCGATGTTTCCCAGACACAACGTCGATACATCGATATATCGAACAAAATTTTTGAATTTATAAAACGACCAAAAAATAAACGAACAAAACAACTTAAAATGAATATAACGCAACACTTTTTCAGTTTCTTACAAACTAACAATTCATTTTTTTCCTATAAACTACATTTTCATTTAAGGAGATCAGATTAAATCTCTATTTTTATCCAAAAATAAGAGAATGTTTAAGTGTTTTGCCTTTAGCGCTGCTCTACGCTCTGATATTAGCTGTCCAGCTTTGCTGAAGAGCCTTTCAGATTCGACTGATGTAGCTGGGACACATAGATATCGACGAGCGAGTGGTTTTAGGCCATTGTCATTTTGGGAGCACTGAAAAGATACAAATTTAGAAAAGCTATGGTATTCAATTTGTGTATATGCTTACTTTCCAAGGCTTCTTTTGGACAATCGTGAAAAAGTGATGTTACAAAAGTCGATGTATCGATGTCACTATCGCACTATCGATGTTGAAATTTTTCAGGCCAACATCGATGTATCGATTCACTTATTTTAATACTTCTTATTACTTTCGTATAAAATGACATTTACAGATGGGCAATTCTTGAAAATGGTAAACCACGACCGAAAAAAAAAATCTTCACATTCATCGTATTTTTTTGTATAATGTCATAAGAAATATCCAAATTTTCATAATACAATGGATCCGTAGCTTATCTCCGTTGTTTTTATAAAAAAAATTTGCCTGCAAACTGAAAAAATTTAATTTTTTCGCATTTAGCTACTTTTATATGCATTTTTTTGATTAATTATTTCACAAGAAAAGCATAAGATATGTTTGCATTTTTTCTACCAAATCTCTTAATAGCAATCCAATAATAAGATAAAAAATGCAAAGTGATCGAAAAAATGTTCAATTAACTGTTAATTTTTATTTTGCTTCTTCTCTATGTTCAAATCACTAACCATACAATACATAGATGCGTCACGTCATACAACCAAAAGGCATCATTAAAAACAGTATTATTGCCGCCCCAGTCGGGCCGTGCGCGGCGATTCGAACACCGAGCCTCTTCGGCTCTTTCGAAAATTCGAAGTTCTAACGCAGCGCGCGGCGTTGAGTTCAGTCGCAGATCAAATGCGGAGCGATGAGCACGGGCGTATTTCGTTGCGCTCTGCTTTCGTTTCTATGTATGCGTGTATGTATCTACATGCTCGCCTATATTAGTATGTGTATGCATATGAAGTTTTGCAACGTGCAGTTGCCTCGCTGACGAGCAGCTAGCGCACATCAATTTGGATTTGCCGCGACTAAAGTCTCGCAGAAGAGGACAACAACAATTGCTCGCGTTCTATATGTTTGCAGTTAAATGGCACTTGCACAAGGACCGCGTTGGCTCTGCTGGTGGTTTGCAAGCTCAACATGTTGTGGGTCCGGGTTCAACTCCCGATCGAGAATATATGAATATTTTGTTTTTTTTTTAATGCGATTCAACTTTTACTGACAGAAGTAATATCTAATAGTGCATTGATTATTGATGATTTACAATTTTGTAATTTTAAATAATAAAATAAAGTCGTAATTATTTTTGCGAGCAATATTTAAAACTCAATTTACAAAAGTTTGAACTTTAAAATTTTGTTTTTACATTATTCAGATAACAATAATATTTCAGAAAATTAGAGAAATTATTATTAATATAAGTTTAATTTTTTTTGTTTTAATAAATACATTTTTGTAAATCATGTAATAATACAATTTAACAATACAAAAAATTACAGAAAAATATTAAAAACATAATTACAATAATTATATATGGTTTTAATACTTATATTTAATATTTTTACCATTTTTAATTTTAATTCATTAGAAAATTTTCTAGCGAAAATTAAAATTAAAACTAAATTACAAAAATTAATTTATCTTTTAAAAAAAGATTGAACTTTATAAAAATAATAATAATTGTATTATTTATATTTTCTCTAATTTTCTGAAATGTTATTGTTCTTATTGTTATTGGTCTTGCAAACCACCAACAGAGCCAACGCGGTCCTTGTGCAAGTGCCATTTAACTGCAAACATATAGAACGCGAGCAATTGTTGTTGTCTTCATCCTCAAGACTTTCGTCGCGGCAAAACAAAATTGGCGTGCGCTAGCTGTTTGTTTGCGAGGCAACCGCACGTTGCAAAACTTCACATGCATACACATAGTGATATACGCGAGCATGTAGATACATACACGCATACATAGAAACGAAAGCAGAGCGCAACGAAACGCGCCCATGCTCATCGCTGGGGCGGCAATAATACTGTTTTTAATGAGACGTTTTGGTTGTATGACGTGACGCATCTATGTATTGTATGGTTAGTGGTTCAAATCGTACGTTCGCGACCGAAAACATCATTTTGTTGTAATTGCTCCGCAATAAGTGCAAGCAGGTGGATGAAACTTCGCGTGTTAAGTGATTTTGGGATAAATATATTAAATATAAAAATTCGTTGAGGTTACTCTAACCAATCTTTTTTTATTGATTGTCAAAGTAGCGTACGTTCGCGACCTTACCAATAAGCCTATGTCGATTTTTACTAGCGTCGCATGGATTTAAAAAAAAAAAATTTTTTTTGTTTTTGTTTTTGAAATAACTATGTCGTTTGCAGTAACTTATTACTTGTTAGTTATTACTTATTACTTATTACATATTTATCTTGCTATTAATAAATTCCAGTACATATTTCATATTTAATAAAAATTTTTTTTTTTGCTTTAAATGTTATTAGACACATTAAATTGAGTTAAATCCGTTTGTTTTTTTATGAAATTTGAAGTTATTAATCAAAAAATTTGTGATAAAAATAAAAATTTAATAAATAATACAACATGGAAAAATCGTACGTTCGCGACCGGAACTTAATTAAATTAAAAATAAATAAATAGAGATATTTTCTTGGGAGTAGACTTAATAGAAAGCTACATGATTCTATTTTAAAAGTAAAGTTATTTCTTTAAAATATTCCGTCTCAATTCGCAGAGTTTTGCATTTTACTGTATTAAGCCAAAGTCGACTTCCGTTTTGCGTACGTTCGCGACCGCATGTTTTTTGACAATATTATGAAAATTAAAAATCGATAAGCCCCATAATTTACACCAACCAAAGAGCTAAACAAATGCTATCGAAGAGTAAAAAAAGTTTCAGGAAACGTTTGTTTTCGATTTTATTTTATAATTTATCTCGTACGAACGTACGTTCGCGACCCGGAGAAATGCCCAGATGCAACAGAACCCAAAACTAACCAAACTCCAATCGAAAACCAAGTATGGGAGATTTTTGGAGAGAGAGAGAGAGAGTCGTTTTAGTTCGGTAATATTTTACCTGTCTTATACAACAAATTATATTCAGGGGTATCAAAAAAACTGCTAGCGAAATTAAATTAACAAATTGTAAGGGCTGGATATTTATGTTTCTCTAGCTTTTTATTAGACGTTTAAGAACATTTCTTTCTGATTTTTTTTTTTAAATTTAAAGGTTTATTTACTTATTAAATTAATAAAAAATTTTCTCAAACACATGAAAAAAGACTCGACAACTCTAAGATGTATTTACCAAATTCTAGCAATTTTTTGTGATTGAGAGTAACAAGTTCAATCAGGAAAGAATCGCGATGGCACCCGACAGAAGTGGAATTTTCTAATTAAAAGGTTTTTGCACTAAAACTTGTTTTACCTCCTTGTTTTTTTTAATAACTGCTTTCAGTGGAATCATTCCGCTCAAAATTGATCAGCTGAACGAGATGTGGAATTGGAGAATAAAATTGAGCGGAAGCGATTTCTGTAGCACTTGATGATAGTATTTATTTTATTTGGGCGTTCCAACGACAGCACCATAAAGTGGCCCAGCGATACTAAGCATTTTAAATTAACACAGAATACGAATGGAATTATGCCAAGCATAATTAGTAGCTTTACTTGAAATAAAAAGAGGAACAAATTTCTTCGTATTTCCGACCGGGAACAGCAAAACTAATTTAACCTAATAGCTGCATGGATCTACGTTGAATAAGACAAGGAAGGTTTGGTAATAACACTCTACTACGGTAAGGTGATAATTTAATATTGGGATTTCAATTTAAACTACGAAGAGCAAAAATCCAAAATTCATTCTACACTGACTCAATCTATTCTTGATAGACAACTAATGTGTGTTGCAATTCTAAAATCTATTGCACTTTATAGGTAAAATATTTGTTCCTAGGAGACGTACTTTTGCACTGCGGCTCAGCGAACGTGTAGCAGAAAATAAAAGTTTGGTTCTTAGCGAGTAAGTGTTGGGACAAATTTTAACAAGTAAGAAAGCTACAGTCGAGTGTACTCGACTGTGAGATACCCGCTACCCATTTTGAATAAAAGCAATATATTTTGCGGTATTATTCTCAAAATATACCAAATATACTGCAAAAATACTAAAAATATACCGAATGGTATATGTGGTATATCGATAAAGTACCGCATTCAAAATATACCATAGACGGCTCAATATACCAGATTGTCAGCCAAAGTAACTAAGACCCCTTGTAAGTAGGCGTTTTTGCCCATACAAAAGTATTTCTTTAATAACTTCGACAATTTTTATCTGATCGCAACCAAATTTTCAGGAATCATAACTACTATAGTTATTATTATATATACCAAAATTCGCAACTCTAGCTTTAAAATTACGCTTGTTATTCGATTTTTTTGATTTGCGGGGGCGGAAGTGGGCGTGGCAAAAATTTGAAACAAACTTGATCTGCGTGCAAACATAACAAATGCTGTCGAAAAAAAATTATAGCTCTATCTCTTATAGTCTCTGAGATCCAGTGTTTCATACGGACAGACGGACAGACACACAGACATACAGACACACAGACGGACAGACGGACATGGCTAGATCGTCTCGGCTATTGATGCTGATCAAGAATATGTATACTTTATAGGGTCGGAGATGCCTCCTTCTACCTGTTACATACATTTCCTGCCGGCACAAAGTTATAATACCCTTCTACCCTATGGGTAGCGGGTATAAAAAGCAGCAGTTTATCTGAAGCTAAAGAACAAAAATTAAAAAGAAATTATCAAATTTTGCAAGCCGGCTTACAACAAAACATTTTTTGAGAAAATAATTCGGAAATGGCTTGATATCTCTCTGATATTACATAATGTAACGTCAACGACTGATATTGGTAGACCAAGGAATAACTTTGGTGATCTGTGCCCGAAAGTCCAAATCAAACATGTATGTTATGTAGCTAACTTAGTTCAGGAATCGACATGTGAACAGTTGTTGGTAGCAGCTTGTACAAGTCGGGAATGAGCACTGCTTTAAAAATAGTGTGTTCATTAAATAATGATGAGAAGTCTGGACAAAACATAAAACAGTCATTGAAGAAGTGCTTGCATTCAAAGATTGACCATACGGTAAATCTTACTCAAGTTATCGTCAAAAGTTCAATGATTGTGAAATGAGTATGGTCGATCAGCCCTGTCCCTTGCACATTCTTGAAAGAGAGTTGTCCACCCTAAGACAAGGCCCAATATCAATAATACAGTTTTATGAGGAGGTTGAGAATAAGCTAACGATTATTATTAATAAATCGACTATGACCCATGAACCGTATCAGGCTAGCCTTATGGACGACATACATAGGGCACATGTTTTGCGGCCTGAAGAAGAACCTCACAGACATATTATTTGCGACGCAACCTAAAGGTTTGCCATCGGCACTTGCACTGACGCAAGAGCTTGAATCCAATTACGAACGGTATTAGTTTGCGTCGCAATACGCTAAGTTCATTGAGGATAGAGGTTATAGACACACACAACAACAAGGGCGTAATGGTTAGAGCAAGGGCATTTTTGACCAACAAGTTAGGCATAGTGGGAAAGTTCATTTTTTTGTGAGAGAGCGAGTTAAGTTAGCGCAGCTGCTCGTGACCCAGTAGAGAAAATGGATGTAGATCAGTTGTCTTCGAAATTTAGGCAGCCTACTAACTTCCAGCAGCAACAAACCTACCTACGTAGCCTACAAACACTTGCTCAGGGCTCACCTAATCCTTAATTGTCCTGAAGTAGTCGTCAGCAAGAAACTTATAAGAGATTTGCAAGTCCAGAAACTGACGATGTTCATTTTTTAGCACAGTGTTCCTGTTAGGGGATAGATAGATACAGGGACATCACAAAGCTACATCAAAGATAGTATATAAATGTTAACTCCAGTCCCTATGCAGTCTTGTTTTAATGTTTAATCGATTCATGGCTGTAATAAGATACATAATAAGTGCTACTTGAATATCTTTGGTGTAAGTAGCCCCTTTTTCCTTCTACCCGGACTTACAATTTTTGATGGTATAATTGGACTCGACCTACTATGTAGCAGAGGTAGGCGCATACATTGACCTCGAAAGAATGGGTGTGTTGAGGCTCTGCAGTTTCACAGTTGCGCGCAGGATAATTTCAAAGATATTAGTGACATAGTTGTGCCACTTGAAGTACAGACGGAGTTTTGACAAATGATGTCTTCCAATTTGCATACTTTCGCTGACTCCAATAGACTGCTGCCCTTTAACACAAAGGTTGGGGCGTATATCCGAACTTTAGATTTCGTATACAAGGAGATCAAAGATTTGCTCAGAAACGGTATTATCCGACCATCAAGTTTCCTTATAATAAACCTATATGGGTTGTGGGAAAGAAGTGTACCGATGCATCGGATTCGCCTAATAAAAGACTTGTGGTTGATTTTAGGAAATTAAATTCTAAGACTGTTGCCGACATATACCCGATGTCGAGTTTTCAATGATACTTGCAAACTTGGGAAAAGTAAACTATTTCTAAACTGCCGAGATTTTTCAAGACCATTTAACCTCACAACAGACGCTTCCTCTACGGACATAGGTGCGTTTTATCGCAAAATAAAAGACCGAACCATGATTTCGATAGCGCTAACTATTGTACAAATGAGAGAGAGCTTTTAGCGATTGTATGGGCTTTAGATACCCCACGTCATTACCTTTACGGAAAAAATTTTATCAATGTTTGCAATCTCAGATAAAAACCCGAACTCTACGATTAAGCGCGCATCACCCAGAGCGGCGCTAAGGTTTTGTATAAACCTAGAAAGGAGTACTACGTAGCAGACGCATTTTTGAGTCAGAATATTCATGCTTTACACGACGATGTTATTGAAGCTATTGACAAACCGGTCAACTGCTTCGTAAACCACAACGTTTTAAAAGAAGCAACTAAATCTAGTCACAGGCGAGAAGGCGAAATACAATAGGCATAAAAAAAAAACAAGAGCTTTGAATGACTTAGGGGTTCTGTTTGATGCAAATCTAAAATTTGATAAACATGTTCTGTCTGTTGTAAGTAGGGCCATGGGTGTACTGGGATTTATAAAACGCTGGTCGAAAGAATTCAACGATCCTTACATCACTAAAACTTTTTACGTCTCACTGGGTCGTCCTATCCTTGAGTACGGATCTATTGTCTGGAATCCCCAGTATAGGGTTTATCAAGATAGGATTAAGTGGGCGCAGAAACAATTTTTGATATTTGCTCTTCATAGTCTAAATTGGAACAATAATATTAGATTACCACCTTATCGTAGTATACTTTTATTACTAAATCTTCCTTCTCTTTCTGATCGTAGAACTATGCAAGGTGCTGTTTTCATTTAGAGACTAATTAATGGTGAAACAAACTCTGTGGAGCTGTAAAGTCAAATTAGTTTTGCTGTTCCGGTCAGGATCACTAGGAATTTTCTTCCTCTTCTCATTTCACGTATAACTTCTAACTTTGCTTCCCATAATCCCTTCCGTATTCTGTAATAATCTCAATGACGTAGTTTGCTCCAAAAAATATATTCCTCTGCTTTAAACCTTATTATTAGCATGTCTAGCGTCTTTTAATATTTATTCGCGGTTTTCGATTAATGCATGCTGTTCACAATTTTATTTTGTTTTGTCCGCGCGTCAACAAGCCCGTGCTTGGTATCGCTGGGCCACTTGATTGTACTGCCATTAGTAAGTCAACGTCCAAATAAAATATAAGCCTCCATCTGGGATCATGCGATACAGTTAATGGCCACCCACACCAATGGTACGGAGTATTTCACTAAAAGAAGATTCTACAACTGCCCTGGCTCAACGTTACACGCCAATACTTTGAGTTTTGACGGCCTTCCGTATTCAATGAATTGGTGAAAATCTTTTGTCAGCCGGCACTAGTGTGCGAAAAGTCCTAGGTAAATGGACTTGGCCGTCCATATTTAAAAGAAGGGAGTAGTTAACAATAGTTAGCCGACTATTGCATTATCTTGCAATAGTAATGGAAAATCGGTGGGTTTTCGTAGATGCTACTCATACTAGAAGTGCATCAGCGCTAAGACTCAAACGTTCGATGGCTCGCAGTTAGTTCTGATTGATGCTGATAAGCTCCAGCGCAAACAAATCGTTTCTAAAATGACCAAGCTTCTTTATGGCAAACTAGATTTTTCTGGAAATCTAACGGTTCTTTCTAAAAATAGAATTGAAGTTGTGAGCAGATGTTCATTTAAATTAAAACGAATCAAAAAAAAGAATAAAAGAATTCACTTAATTAATTTGGGAAGAAAAGCATTCGGCGAATTTCATCATTCATTTGATGAGCTGCTTCAAGATAAAAAAAATTTGTGGTGTATACCAGTATGAAAATCAATACATTCTTTTTACATTAGATTCTGTTAAAAATGAACCGCCAATTATTAAAAATTGGACAAATTTTAATAAAACCCCAATTATACCTGCAGAAAGGGTAATTGCAACGTTAAAGTAAAAAATTATTCAAAATATAACATATGTATTTAGTTTCATTCATTTGAATCATTTTAACTTTTCATTTAGTTACGTGCCAGGGTCGCATCATATACTCTTGCATCAATTCAACCCAACGCCGACAATCAATAATCCCACTCCAACTATCACACAATCCACGCCTTCCTCGTCAGCTGCAATCGTTTCTGGGAATTAACACACAAGGTGTTCTGCTGAGTACAGCTGTTATAAACATCTGCCATTACGGTGTTCGGTATACAGCTCGGGCTCTGATCGATTCTGGATCAAAAGCCACCATCATTTCAGAAAGTTTGTTCATGCGCTTGAGGATGCCGTTCAAGCCCACGTCTCTGGGCTGACTCAAGCTGTAGCAGGTCAGTCCCGATTCGCAGATTGAGGCGTCGGCGTTCGTCCTGTCCCACAAACAATCCTCGACAATCTGTCAAGCATCCAGATGGACGATCCCAAGTTTTATGGGAATTAGGAGATTGATGTGCTCTTAGGTGGCTCTCGTCGAAACGTTTGCTCGACCCTAAGTCCATCTCGTCCTTTTCGACTCGACTCTCCGTCGATCGAACTCCTTACAATCAATCCAGTGACATGACTCCCCTCTACATCTATTTCTGATTTTTCGGCTCCACTGCCTGTCGAAGGAACTCCTACGAATGGTCCTGTGACGGGACCCCTGTCTGAACCTCTTTCGACTCGACTGCCCATCGGACGAACCCCTACGATTGATCCTGTGACAGGACCCAACCCTGAACCTCTTTCGGCTCCATTGTCAAACGAGCCCCTACGATTGGTCCTGCAATAGGACTCCACTCCAAACCTTTTTCGGCTCGACTGTCTATCGAACAAACCTCTACGATTGGTTCTGTAACAGGACCCCACTTAAAATCTATTTCGAACGCATCGGCTGGATTGTTCGTTGAACGAACTTCAAAAATGAACCTTTCTCCAAATTTGTGAAGGTGGATGACCTTCCGATAAATCCGTCGCGAGAATCAAACATTGATGAAATTTTTACCTAATCGACCGTTCGTTGCATTTAACGCCTCCAGCCCAACCTCACACGGGAAGAGTCTAGACGGTCTTCATTATCCTCCTCGATGCTCGTTTTCTTTATTTTTTTCGTTATTTTTTACATCAATACAATTTACCATGGCGTTATCAAGAGTTCATCGTGTTCCCTCTCTGATGTGGCGTGCCTGAGAAGGTTGTTTTCGCTGCCACGATCCACTTCACCTCCGAGAGTAGCCAGCCCTATCGGACCTTCCCCTGGACCGGTGGCACTGGTCACTCGTAGGGGGCTTCCGTGCCTCGCCGGGACACACACAGACTTGTTCTGCTATCGGGTGTGCCACGGTTTCCGCTGAGGTGGACGGTGCAGGCATTGTGACGAGGACCACCACACAATGCTGCACATGCGGGATCCGCGTACTAAGCGGTGGATGGCTACCTTGTGAGGAGCGCAACCCACGACATCCCATGGCAACGATTCAGTAGCCGGCATCCGCCGGCCCTTTGACCAACGCAACAGGCCCATGCCTAGCGCCGCCATGACGTTGGCGGCACTTCTCCAGTGCAAGGGAGTTAGCAATCTCCCCAATGCGGCGGTCTGGCAAGACTCGGGAAAGACAGCCTTCGAAGCGCAAGTGCTTTTGGATCCGTAAGCCGCATCAGCGAGTCGAGGCACTGAAGAGTGTGCACGGAGACGTTGCGCTCCAAGATGTCACCCATGAGCAGGGAGGTCGTATTCAAAACGGATCCACTGTTCCGTACATCGGAACAACATCGTGGTGGCTGACAAGGATTGGCTCCACTCGGCGTCGGTCTCTGCGGTCTAGGGGGCTAACGTTTATCCGGAGAGAGTCCTTTTCGCTCATTCACAATTATTATTATTAAAACAAACATAAAAAATTAGAAATGCAATTAGGGTCTATAACAGAACTTTATTTACTAGTGTAATAGTACTAATAGTATATAAACTATGGTTGGTGGCATGCCAACATGTTACATTTAATTTAAATACACAGATTCCATATTATTTGAATTACAATTTGTTAGGTAACAATTCGGTTGGCGGCGGGAGTGTTGCTAATGATTTTGATTGTGCTCTGGAGGCTTCGATGCTAGCTCGATGCGCCGCAGCTGCCATATATGTACCATAATATCTGCTCAATATGTGTGGATCGACAACTTGATGGCATGATGGCATTCCCAGAGGAGTTGATAGGTGATGTGAAATCGATGTAGGGACGGATGCAGAGCCAGCAGTTGAAACGGTAATGCATTCTTCAAGTGAATTCGAGTCATTTTGGCTACTGCTAGCTATTGAGCTTCTACCACCACCTAACGTTGGCGAAATAGAGGTTGCGAAATTGTGAGGCTCTGGTTCTAGATCATCTGCATCAAAAGGTGATGATCGTCTAGCATCACTAATATCGGAGTTATTGTCATCTGGAACCGAAAGCATTTCTATAGCTTCATGACTGCTTAAATGATGACCATTAGGGTGCATTAATGCATTTTGTACTTCGCCTCGATCTTTATCTCGATTGCCATCACATTCACCGTCACCATCTACATCAATATCAGCATCGATATCGGCATCCAAGGACAGATTGGGCTTGCCAATTGAGTTTAATGGTTGTTCCATCACCAATTCTTGATGATGATGATGAATCGTTTGTTGATTTTGCACCTGCAACTTAGTTATGACAGTGTGCTGCGTTTGTGTTGTCGATGCTCTCTCCCGCTCATCCTTAACAATATCAACAATTTGCACATCGGGTGCGAGCAAAGAGGCAACATCAAACTGACGCTTGCGTTGTGTTTGGGAATACAAATTTGCAATTGTTGTTGTTGTCGTCGAGTTTATATAGGCTATATGCTGATGTTGTTGTTGCTGTTTCTGCTGTTGATATGAAATGGGATCCAACGTAGGGAATATATTTGAATCGGGATGTTGCTGAATGTGAATTTGTTGTCGCTGCAGAGCTGTAGTCGTTGTGGTGTACTGTGGATGACTATTACGTCCAAAGAACTGGCCAATGTAGTGCTGATTGTATGGATAGTTAAGGGCTGCCAGTTGCAAAGATGCTTGCGCTGTACCTAGTGGAGGTGGAGCAGTTAAATCCAATGGCGGTGGACTTGGAGAATCCGTGCTAGTATCGTCAACAGATAGCCCCATATGCTTGCGAACCTTACGCTGAGCTTTACGACGCCGAAAGTCACCTTTGCGAAAGTCGTCCATGTTAGCTGGGTGGATGGCCCAGTAGTGACCTTTACCGTTCGCACTGCGTCCAGATTTAATGAAGCAATCGTTCAGAGATAAGTTATGGCGTATGGAATTGCGCCAACCAGGTCCGCGAGTTCGAAAATATGGATAGTTATCCAAAATGTATTGATAAATATCCGAAAGCACAAGCTTAATATCTGTAGAGCTTAAAATTGCCATGGCAATTAACCCAATGTAACTGTGTTGTGGTTTCGGTTCCTCGGGTTGAAATATTCGCTGCGACTGTGGGAACAGCGAGATTGTTGAAAGCGTTGCCAATCTTTGCCCACAGTGCAGTGCAGGCGTATATGTATGCAACCAAGGTGGCATTGTTGTCGTCGAATTTGCTCCTAAACTTGCCCCACTACCTGTCGTTGTTCCAGAGCCATATTGAGGGCAACGCAAACGCTCAAGGTTAAGAGCATAATTGTAAAGTTGTAGGCGGTATTGCTCTAATGCAGTCGAATGTGAGTGCAATTGTCTTGGCGCTAAAGTCAGTGCTGAAGACGTTGAGTTCGAATCACATCCAGAAACACCTGAAGAATTTACATCAGATAACAAATGTAGCTTGCTATGTTGCTGGCCAGGCGAAGATGCCTGTGATGATACAGCTAAGCCTGTGTTGGCCATCTGCAATTCGTGTTTGGATTTTTCGGCAATATAGGATTCTATATGAAGCTCACTCGCAGTTATTTAAAACTTAAAATATCTGAAAAGAAAAAAAGAAAACTTGAGTTCAACAAATCAATTGTTGTATTGTTTTTATGGGGATCAGGAATAGTCGTTACGCTACCAGATTGCTTGCAGATCTAAGTTGTGGGCACTTTATTGTAAATTTAAGAAAGTTCTTTTGAAATATGCGCTTTTTTAAAAGATGACAATTTTACTCTGCCTTAAAAAAGTAGTATGTGATTAAATCAATTGCCGATTATCTATAAAAGTTCATTCGCTGCCTTTTATACGGCATTCAAACAAGAATTTAAATATTTTTAATGAAGCCTTTTGTTAGACTGTAATTCTATATTGGAGTCTTACGTGATTATTTACATATCATAGACCCTGCAAATATTGCATCCAATGAAAATTTGGAATGCTGGCTCAGAGAATAAACTATTATTATTTGTAAATAAACTATTATTATATACACACGTTTAATATTGGTAGTGAATATACAAAAAAAGGAAGAGAGCTACAATCGAGTAAGCCTGACACTGGGATACCCGATATACATTTTCAATTATTCGAGTCCAAATTAAATAAACATAAACTATTTAGCATTTGAAGTAATCAGCACATGAACAAGACCATTGAGGTGAAATATACCGTTTAAAAAGTAAAAGATAGCAATTCTTACTAAACTCGCTTATGAACAGGTCGAAGATAAATGGAACTGATAGAAGTCGCTGGGAAAACTTTCTAGCTTTTTGGATTGTACTTTTTGGTGCAATTTAGATCTTTAACTGTTGTGGGAAGATATATTTATAACAGTATTCCCCAAAAAAAATATCGATCAACTGCCAAAAACACTTCCATCGCTGCCTAAGTTGCAGCATTGCCGATTAACGAAGTGGCTGACAAGTTTGCCTATAATTGGCATACCGTACCGCAGCCAATAATCACTCTTCACTGGACTTCAAAGCATCTGAGATCGTAGTCTTGACACACTCGCTTGTTTTATTTATCCAAGATCATTTTCCTGCCCAGGACAGACAAATGCAGTAATTTGAGTCCCAGCGACATCAGGCCAATCAGACAAGCGTCTCTCCTGCTTAAAACTTTGGAGAATCAACTGGACCTGCACGTCTGAGGGGTCTATCTAGACTGCCGGTCATGCTCTTGAAGTCTCCATTGAAACGGCCACTTTAAAGAATATACCTGGTGGCTTTTCTTGACATTTCAGACGGCCCGTTGTATACACTCTAATATTACTGCAATTAACATATTTGTTGATTATAAAGTTGCAATAAAATCAAAGCACTTTGTTTTGGTGAAGTCCAAAGTTGTCCTGGGTAGCAATATAATAGCTAAACGCATCGGCGGTCGTATGTATCTATTGGATCCCAAGCCACCAAGGCATCGAAGGCAATGACATCGCAGATGCCCTTGCCAGGGGTTTCATATTGGTAACGTGCACAATGTTCTGATATTCCATGTCGATACAGCTGGGTATCACTAACCACGACCAGTTTAAACAAGTAAGAAAGTTACAGTCGAGTCAGATACCCATTTTGAAGAAAAGCAAAATATTGCGGTATTTTTTCAAAATATACCAAAAATACAAATATACTAAAAATATATCAAACGGTATATTTCTTATATAGATATAGTACCACATTCAAAATATACCATATACGGCACAATATACCAGATTGTCAGCCAAAGCAACTAAGACCCCTAGTAGGTAGTCGTTTTTGCCCATACAAAAGTATTTCTTTAATAACTCCCACAATTTTCATCTGATCGCAATCAAATTTTCAGAAATCATAAATACTATATTATTATTATTGTATACACCAAAATTTGCAGCTGTAGCTTGTTATTCGATTTTATTGATTTGCGGGGGCGGAAGTCGGCGTGGCAAATCTGGTGATCTGCGTGCAAACTTAACAAATGCTGTCGAAAATTATGTCTCTATCTCTTATAGTCTCTGAGATCTAGGTGTTCATATGGACAGACACACAGACGGACAGACGGGCATGGCTAGATCGTCTCGGCTCTTGATGCTGATCAAGAAGATATATACTTTATGGGGTCGGAGATGCCTTCTTCTACCTGTTACATACATTTCCTGCCGGCACAAAGTTATAATACCCTTCTACCCTATGGGTAGCGGAGTCAAACAATTACTGTATCATCTCCTCTATAAATGTCCGGCGTATCTCGACTCCGGGTGAAATACCTAGAATAACTGTGTCTTTATGATCCTCGGGACGTTTTGGTCCCCCCCAGGATTGCGATGACTTTTGCCAAAAATGTATCCATATTGTGCGACTTCTTAAACGAAGCTACTCTTCATCGGTATAGCTACGACCTCCATTGTCTATGTTTTGTCCTCTAGGGGCCGGCTTAACCTACGTACCTAGCTAGGACAATTTTACAGAATAAGGATGCTGCGAAGAATCTTACATGGTGCATGGACAAGGTTGATCAGTTTCAACAGAATAGACTATAAAGCTCGACAACCACACTTCTATAATCTCTTAACTTCTAATGATTCACAATTTATTTGTTAATTTTTAAAAATACATGAGCAAATATTTTTTGTTATGCTGGTTCGATAACTAACGAAATTACAAGGTATATATGTAAGTAAACGATTTAAGTAATTCGCAAGTTATAAGTATAAAGTAGTTGAAGATTTTTAAAATTGTGTGATATCTAAAATTGGAAATAGAAATGTGATCTTTGTTATCAATAGAGGAAGATATACTATACACCGTATAGGTATCGACTTGGCTTATTGATGATTATAGGGTCAGAGATGTCTTCTTCGGCATATTACATACATTTTTATAATGCTCAAATCCATTAAACACATAAGCATATATATACATATTTAGATGAGATGCGTACCTAAACACGATAAGGATTTACACATTATCTATGTGATCCTTATAGTTTTTACACTACAATAAATACTCATCGAAGGCAAACAACCAAATTTATACTTTTCATACCAGCGCATACATACATCAATGCATAGCTTAAATCGATACTGAAAATAATTCGGAAAACAACAATATACTTGAAAAAATTTCAAACAGCGGGCAGCGGGAATTCTGTATGTTTTTTTTTTACTTAAATGCTTTTATTTAGACAATATTTGCTGTAGCTGTTCTGTCGATGCTTGCCAACATTTTTTGCGACAAATCGATTGTATAGTGTTGCTAAGCAATCTCAAAGAACACGCCAATTCTTATCGTAGCGTCACTAAAGGCGAAAGTGAATTGATCTTAAGTTCAGTGGGTTTTGATTGTTTTAAAAAAAGTCAAAAGACTTTAAACAAAAATATCGGACGACACGGAAGACAGTTACTGCAAATGTACTATCACCCCAAAACTTTCTGATTTGCGCGCCCATGTTTTGACCAAAAAGCATAAAAGTGCTAGGGGCGGCTTTATGCAAACAAACTAAATAGATTTTGTAGCTTTGACGGTCAAGACAATGGAGCAAAAAGCAGTGCTGTCTTTTTGTGGCCGAGCATACATTCTTCGCTCATTTGGATCATTTAGGAAACCTAGTCGTTAAATACTTTGAAGACGACAGCGCTATTCGTTTTTCTACTCGTTGTTTTCTACTTAAAATGAAAATACATTTTATTCTAAATCATGCATTTATAGTTATGGCTTACGCAGACTTCACAAATGCTGATATAGATATACCTTCCTAATAAATTCCTAAAAATGATAGGAACTGGATGAACATATGACAATAAAAATGAGGAGAATGATTATAGTTTTAATGAAATTCTCCAAATATTGTGAATATTAGAGCAGCTGCTGTACAAATTCTATACATATGTTTCAATATAACCGATTTCGTGCGCTCACCCTGTGACTATCAGAAAAATATAAAGAAACCAATGAATTGAAAAATCAGCTTTTTTATAGCTTTTTTTCTAATTTTTCAGCATCGTTCTTCCCGTCAAAAACAGCTTTTTTTTCTCAACAAACTTTGGCAACACTGCCCGCTACTCATATAGCGGTGCGGGTTGTTGTACGATTGATTAATTTCTTATATACAGTAGAATCCGGTCATAACGACTCCGCTTATAGTGTCCTACCGGTTATTATGACGAAAAGTCGATGGCTTGGTTGGTCCCCATACAAACTTATATGAAAGGGCCTCCGCTTAGAACGTCTCCGCTTTTAGCGACTAACCGCTTATACTGACGAAATTTTTCAGAATTCAACCGGATATTGCGACGAAAAAAAAACAAGTAAGAAAGTTACAGTCGAGTGTGCTCGACTGTGAGATACCCGCTACCCATTTTTAATAAAGGCAAAATATTGCGGTATCATTTTCAAAATATACCGAAAATACTAAAAATATACCAAATGATATGTTTGGTATATCGATATAGTACACCATTCAAAATATACAATAGACAGCACAATATACCAGATTGTCAGCCAAAGCAACTAACTAGTAAGTAGTAGACAATTTTTATCTGATCGCAACCAAATTTTCAGGAATCATAACTACTATAGTAATTATTGTATATACTAGCTTTAAAATTACCCTTGTTATTCGATTTTTTGATTTGCGGGAGCGGAAGTGGGCGTGGCAAAAATTTGAAACAAACTTGATCTGCGTGCAAGCATAACAAAAGCTGTCAAAATATTATAGCTCCTATCTCTTATAGTCTCTGAGATCCAGTGTTTCATACGGACAGACGGACAGATCGTCTCGGCTGTTGACGCTGATCAAGAATATATATACTTTATAGGGACGGAGATGCCTCCTTCTACCTGTTACATACATTTAATGCCGGCACAAAGTTCTACCCTATGGGTAGCGGGTATAAAAACGATGATATTAAATGAAATTTATAAATTTTTTTTGTTTTGTTTAAAAATTAATTTGTTTTATCTTAAAAATCTATTACGAACATGGCAACCATAAAAAAAAAACAAAACAAAAATTAGTTTTGCTCCTTTCGGTTAGTGCGTCTTCCAGGTATAACGACGTAAAATCGTCGGTCCCTTGAAAGTCGCTATAACCGGAATCTACTATACTTTGTACTCTATGGTATATTTTGAATGTAATAGTACATCGATATAGCAAATAGCTTTCTGTTAGACTTTTTTTTAAATTTATAGTTTTGAAATTTTGTCAATAACAATGTGCTTTGGTTGATAATCTAGAATATTTTGAACTTTAAATGCAAAAGTATATGGATTTACCAAATATATACTTTGGTATATATAGTACTGTTTAAGAATTATACCGTAATAATTTTCTTTTATTTAAAAATCTATTGGATACCTCACTGAAGCATTCTTACATAATTTTCTAAAAATGCAGATCCCACTACCTGTAGACCAACACATATTTACTTTTAGAAATGGTTTCAATTGAATTACTTAGCAATAAATGTAAATATGTTGCTATCCATATATCTTAAGCGAGCTATTTAAATTCAAATGAAATAAAATATTACTTAACTAAATCTTTGGAACAATTGCTGTTGGCATCGATATTAATGTTGTTCTTCTTTATTTCATTATATTTTCAATTATTTAAATAAATAGAATACAAAAAATGTTGTCACTTGTAAAACTCACACTGAAACTTCATATTAAAAAAACATTCTTGATTTTATATATATTAACATTTGAAAGGCAAATGCTAAAATTAAAATATAATAAGAAAGAAAGCTACACTCTAGTGTGCTTGAAAATTTCAATACTATAAAATTGTGACGTACAAAAATTTTAGCACTGTCTTTTATGATTTATTAGATACGGACAGTCGGTTAGACAGCTACCAGGACATATAACTATCGACTTCGCCTTTAATACGAAGGATATCATCTCACGTCCCATTTTTTCATCTGCGTCAATAGCCGAAACGATGTACCCACATCCGTCTGTCCGTACGAAACACTGGATCTCATAGATAATAAATCGAGCTTTAATTTTTTTTTTACGGAACTTGATATTATTATTGCACTCAAATTAATTTTGTTTTATGTTTTACCATGCCCACTTTCCCTTTCAAATAAAAAATTATAGCTTTATCTCCAAAGATCAAGTGTTTCCTTCTGTGTGTATATGCATTCACAGCACCCTTACCCATACCCTTCTACCCTATGGGTAGCTGATATATAAAAAGATATTTCGAACATGTGTTGGTAAAATAAGTACTATATAAGCGTCAAGTCAACATGAGACTGACTTTTATTCGCTGAACTTTGTTTTTATTACATTAGGCATAAAAACGAGAGACGCGACAAGCACTTCGCCAGTGACATCAAGAGGTGCTCTCATTAACATATTGTAAATACCAAAGATCAGTACAATGTACGATCGCATAGGCTTGTTGACGTTTCCAACTTAAAAGCGGACCTCACAAAACGCAAATTAGGTAGTTCAAGATCTTATAGTATCTGTTATCGAGGACAGGCAGTCGGACATGAGTATATGTATAGGTATGTATTTCGAATCCACCCGTACTGATGTTTAAATAGCTATAACAAGTTCGATGGAAAAAGAGTTTCTGTAGGATGTTTCACTCATATACATTTTCTTTGGGCACTACGTTATCATACTCATTTATTTAAAATCGTAACATATGTCATCCATTGTTTAATAATTTGTATTTTTTAATAAAAAAATTAATTATAATAGTTTTATCAGGTAGATGAAAAGCATTAGCATACATCTCGTAGACTTTTGTATTTAAAGGGTATTAGGGTATTAGTGGCACTACGAGGCAGTTACAGTTTAAAAATTAAAACGAATTACTTATTACGCATAGGGTTTAACACAACACATTGTACATATATGCTGCTGCTATTATTAATTTTTGTTGTGTTACATTTTCCAAATTGTGCAATAGCATTTGATGTCTCAACTGTACCGACACTTTATTCTTTTAGTTTCACTAGCACAGAAGAGTTGTTATTATTCTTTTAAATTAATTTTTCTTTTATTTATGCTTAAATCGAGTTATTAGGAAATATATGTTCGCGATTGCGATACAGAAAAACACAAACGGAAAACCTTCATTGGAGCTTGGAATCATGCGTGTGGTCAACACTAAAATCGAACTGAACTGGGCTTCATCTAGGTGAGTTGGCAAAAATGTCTTTCGGCTTGGTGTGCGCCGTCCAACTGCATGAATAAGGCTGAACTGCTTTGACCTGAGCTGAGCTGCCGGCTGGCATCATACGTCTCACTCTTGAGCATACAAACAGTACAAATGGTAACGGTAACGTAAAAGCCCCGCCTATAGTTGGGCGCGTACACAGTTGTGATTGGTGTACAAGCTATAAGGGCTGGTTTTCTGGTAATTGAGTATACGGCTCGGTCAACCAATGAATAGCTTTATTGCCTACTCTAGGTATAAAAGACACTTAAGAATTTAACCCTTGTTGTTATTGATGCTATTTTATTTTCTTCTTTTGTAAGTTCTCAATTTAGCTATTTCCTCCTTACCAATTGAAGCGAATATTCACTTGCTGAGAAACATGTACCATGTTTATTATTATATATCACTTCATTTTATAAAACAAAATGAAATACAAAAATCACTGATATGAATGTTATGGTTTTGGTACTTATTCGTAAATAAAGGCGATAATTCTGAGAAGTTGGGTTTACAAACTCTTATACATAATATCAACTACTTTTTTCTATTATTGAACTTAATGTCAGAATAGTTCATGAATATTTTCACGTATACTATATATATAATATATATATGTATAATACTATCTAAGTAATAAAACCCAAAAAAAAATCGTAAGAGTATGCTTGACTGATATAAAAAAAAACACTTATGGTACTAAGAGTCAGACCAGCCAGCGGAAATTATTATGTTCGCTTAAAAAGATATTTTCGGTTGTGAAATGCCTGTGGGCCTTTGAAGCAAAAGAAAACCATAAAGAAGTTAAATATATTTCTGTATTTGGTTAGGTTATCACGTATTTTAATGTTTTGTAGTTGCATATATTTGTGTTTGTAGTATTTATATATGTACATATCATAATAATAATATTGAGTCGATGTTTTATTCTTACTGTCTTTGTACATAGGCAAGTTAATTTTCTGGAAACAATCAAGTCTTTAAACATGTACTTCAGAAACGCCAGCCAGTGCTGCCAGAAACTCTGGAATAAAAGTTGCTAGATTTGAGAATAAAAATTTCCAAAAACTTTGGAAAAAATTGGCAGCAAAAAATTGATATATCTTTTAAATGGTATTTTTCATAAAGTCTGTACATTTTTAATTCATTTAAGAATAAAATATTAAAATTAAAAATAAAAATTGACAGGATTTCGAATCTTCATTGTTAACACTTATTACAAAATGTTTAATTCTTCTGCTTCATTAATATCCGTGTACTTTTCATTTTTGGCTATTTTTTAGTAAGTAATCATGGTGAAGTTCATAATTATAGCAAACATTTTTCTTGCTTCTATTGCGCATTTGCAGTACAAACAAAACGCTCTATTGTTATCCGTGTAATCCTTTCGAATTCACATCTTTAATTCCTCGTGCTTTAGCCAAGCATCGTGAAAATGTTGTTTATACACTTTTGGCATCTCTATTTAATTAAAAAAAATAAGGAATCAAACACTTGCAGTGAACACTTAAAATGCAGTTAACTTTTCAAGTCAGTGAACTCCAGTAGCTCATATAATCGATCCTCTGAGTTAAATACAAGTTCCAATTTCATTGTTAACTATTAATCGCAATTTTTGCAGATAATGACAAACGGGAATTCAAAGTAAAAGGCTTTAAGTAAAGTATAAATAATAAAAACTTAATATTGCTAAAAGAGAAATAAAAAGTTGCTAGATTTGTAGCTAATAGTATTGTTGAAAATTTGCTAGATCTAGGAACTAAATTGCTAAACTGGCTACACGACGCCAGCTCCTCAGATTAGCTGACGACATTTAATGGCCATACCGTCGCTAAATTGCATTCTATTTTTATTGGCATAATACGACTGAAAACGTGGAAAGCATAAAACTAATTAACCAATATTTAATCAAAATATATATGTATAAATTTATTATTTCGTCAAAATTATAAAAAATTGTAATTTTGTTTGACTATTGTTAAAAAAAAGTTGATAGACTCTATCACAAAGATGAGGTAAATTGACTCCGAAAATGGAAATCCGGAGCAGCGGAGATTCACCAAAAAGAGTCAATAATGTGTTATATGTATAAGTAAAGAGAGTATCTCACAGAAAGTATCGTCTAAAGGTTCACTTAATAGAGTTTTCGACTAAGGAATATTTCGCTGTAAATATCTGTAACTAGAATACTAGACTTTATTGAAAATAATATTTATTTATTTACACATACAAAGTAAAAATTAAGACATTAGATTACTTGTATGCCACTTTTTAACACAAATTTAACACATTGGACTATTGTCATAAGCAAAGTGATTAACATTTGAATCCTTTGTCCTTATGGATTTACTGAATATCTATTGTTCGCCTTAATCCGCAAACAATTCATTCTCATTCTCAAAAGGCCTTGCCACTTTTCGCATATCATTATTATTGTTTGTTTTACACTTTAAGTGGTTTAGAGATTTTTTGTAGAGAAAACCTTCATTCTGAAAAATATTCCTTAGAAAACATATATACGATTGACGTCACTTACGTTGTTTTAGGGTAAGTTTTCAAGAAAAGATCAGGCAAACAAAAACTAAATCTGCGAAGCATTCGAGAATATTTAACATCTAACTACTACTAAATCATAACAAATTTCAGCTGCGTGCAATAATAATAAGTGTGCTCATAAAAATATAGCTCTGTGTCTTATAGTCTATTAGATGTGATCAATCATAAGAGCAGAAGGTTCTAAAAATGAGTATCACACAAAAAGTTTTCGTTAATAGAGTGTCTTTCTTTGGCCATAAGTTTTACTGTATCTATTTAACAGACCTAAAAGCCTACTATAGAGTGTTTATAATACCATACATTCTTTAATTTCACAACTCACTTTTAAATGCCAATTATATCACATTCTTATATATATTATATACCTAAGGAAATAACTAATCACCAGTTATGTGAGTGCAAGACAATTATCTTCTCGTCTTTTCACACATTCCAATTCATGGAATGAGTTATGACTTTTAAATAGGTTTAAGATGTTTGAAGATAAACGAGCACTAAAATTCAAAAATTCAATGCATGTATTGCATTTTGCGATAATCTATTTTTTTGGGCATCAGACTTCTAACGTTTTTGTTAACAATCAATTGAGTTCGTTTATCGCAGAGTAAATCGATCGCATCTGCCACATGAAACCTGAGCACCAAACAGTTAAGAGCATAATTTGACCCAAGGACGTTTGGTCTTATCGAATTGGTCTGTGTGAATTCTTGGGATACGTTGTAAAGTGGAAATTTATAACCATCAAAACTAATATTACAAAACTGATTTAATTTAATTAATACATATCCAATTATTATGCAGAATCCAAAAATGTGTACACTAAATGTGCACTAATGTGCAATATTGAAAGAATTGAAAGATACAGTTGCACAAAAAGGATTTCAAATAGGTATGTATGAAATGTGAAGATATAAAAAATAATGAAGTGCATTGTACATATATTGAAATTAAATGGCTTAAATGCACATTACGCCAAGGCTTTTAATTACCACAATGCGTAGCAGTCTTAGAAGATCTTATACTCGTATTCCCATTGGCATTCATTATGTTCACTAGAAGATTAGACGGAATGATGTATTTAAAGCCATAAAAATATTCGCTTAAGCTGACGAGCATAAGAAAGAAAACTCAAACATAAATACATATGTATGTACATCAGCAACTATTGTCTGGTATAGTAGGTGTTGCAGGTTAGAGTTAGTGTGTGTAATATTTGTGTACATGCATACATAAAACGCATATTCGAACACACATCATATAAAATATATGTACATACAATGCATAGAACAACAATGGCGTCAAAACACACTAGTGTCATTTTACCGTTACCCATTGGGTAGAAGGGTATAACAACTTTGTGCTGGCAGGGAATGTATGTAGCAGGCAAAAGGAGCCATCTCCCATCCTATACAGTATATATATTCTTGATCAGCGTCAACAGCAGAGACGATATACCCATGTCGGTCTGTCCGTCCGTATGAACACTTAGATCTCAGAGACTATAAGAGAGAAATATAATATTTTTTTTAAAGCACTTGTTATGTTTGCACGCAGAACGCCCCCACAATTTTAAAGCTAGAATTTTGGTATATACAATAATAGCTAGAGTTTTTGTGATTTGAATGCGATTTGATAAAAATTGCCGAAGTTATTAAAGAAATACTTTTGTATGGACAAAAAACGCATACTTACTGGGGTTCTTAGTTGCTTTGACTGACAGGTATCTCACAGTCGAGGACACTCGACTATAGCTTTGCTACTTGTTTTATTTATTATATTAGAGCTCTCCCCTCTCATTCTTTTTTGATACGCCTTATTGTTGGTGTTGCCTTGCACGCATCCTTGTTGGTGCTGCTCTTGAAATAACAAATTTTGTGGTTGCTTCCTGTTGTGTGCGTGCGCCATGGGATTAGCTGTTCCCAAATCTTGCTAGAAGCATGTTATGTTTAAATATCGTTTAACAATATTCTGTCGCGAGCTTTTCACTTTTTATACCTCCTACCTAAAAGGTGGATGGGTATTTTCTTATTTTTTTTATTTAATATAAGTATATATTTTGACTGCACTGGAAATATCGCATTTTAAATTTTTGTCATTACTAAAAAAACTGGGTGTAACAAGCATGAAATCCACAATATCGTTCTTAAAATTGTTCTCGAAATGTGTACAATATAATATATAAAATATGCTATTAATAATATTATTAAGGCTTTGAAATTTATGTACTAAATATACATATTATAACTGGAAGAATGTATTAGAAAAATCGAAAGATTGTGGTGTCTTTATATTTTTTTTTATTGTCAAATAAGTTATATGAGATGAAGATATAAAATATATATATATAAAATTGCGTATTCTAATGGCGTAGTAAAAAAAATAATAATTCGAATATTGAGGTTTTTTAATATACCCAAAAAAAATGGTATCTAAGAGTCGAGCGACGGTGACTTACAATCACGTTCGTTTTCTTTCTTTTCGACCAAATAAAATGAGCATGAAAATTTGTAAGCAAACAACCCTAGTTTCTTGCTCGCCCACTGCGACCGTTTTTTTTTTTTTTTTGGCTTATTTAAGCTTGTTATGAAAATCAATTCCTTTGGGACTGGTGATTTTCAACCAATTTACGCGCATTACGAATAGTCTATATAATTACATGTATACGGGTTGAAAAATGAATCGTTCCAACATGATGAAGACAATTCAAAGTTTCTATTATCTTCATTTTTGTTATGCTGCTCGTTGTATTGCTTACTACGAATACATATGTCTAATAGTGTCTACGTATTATACCCTATATCACTGAAGGAATAGTATAATAGAACTCAAACACCTCTAACATATGAATATCTTGATATTTACTTACCATAAATCAATGTAATGTTTAGTATATTTCTAGTATTTTACGATGTTCACAGTGCACATTGGGATGAAATGCCTTTATTTTGGCCAAAACCTAAAGAGTTCGTGTTAATATATCAATAATGTTACTATTATTTCAAGCTACGAAAAGTTCGCAGACATCGAAAATATTTAATTGGTATTTTATTATGCAGTCCTCGTTTTCCACAAGCCGTTGAAAGTCAGCTGCTCTTGCCACGTGGTGCGTGCAAGCTTGCTGACTAGTCAAGTTTCTTAATTTTGGCGTTCTCGTATTTTTAAAAAGTTTGACCAATTAAAAAACCTTTAATTGGAAAATGTTTCGCATGGTTTTGTATAAGTGTTTAATTATACATATGTGCTTTTGTGTTGTCATGTTTTTAATGAAATACGTAAGCAGTAGTTTTTTTGGTTCTAACCTTAAAATATTTGTGTTTCGTGGAGCATATCTAGCAAGATACAACAGGATTCAAATAACAACTTATGCGGTAGTATGAGGTATTATGTGTATATTCAGATAGCATTTAAATAATTTGCGGGGGGGTTAAATATTTCAATTGATGCAAGCAAGATTGCTATTCGTCGAGGTGACTTACTAGAAGTTTGGCTGGATAAAAATCGCAATGTCAACGCTACTTTTGACTGGGTTTGCGACGACGTAATTTCAAATAATTCCGGAAAACGATTTGAAGGTGATTAAAAACAAAATACAAAAAAAAAAAATTTTAAAAAATAAAATAAAAAATTCGAAATTCACAAATAATATAAGCAGCAAATTCTCCAAGTTTCAACTTTCTCGCTTTACAATTACGGTTATGACCAAAACAAAGGCATTTCATCCCAATGTGCAGTGTGTAAAAAGCGGTAAAATACCTATAAGTGACAGTACAGCGGCCGTTGCTGCAGGGTTATATTCTATTTGCAAGGGGTGATAATAACCATCACATTCTGATAATTTGCAGGTATCTGGTTACATCTGATGCTGTTAGTTATTGCTACCATTCTCTAACATCTGTCGACGTTGCATCAAGTTAAACAACGACTCGTACATATACATAACTCAATTAGGCTATTAAATTGGTCAACAATAAAAACGTTTTATGCTCTATTGCTGATACATACGCCCTACCTAAGTAAATTACACAAGAACAATAGCCTGTGCATGTTAAAATGAAGTAGTTTTACTCAGGAACCGTAGGTGTTATGATTTTTTGAAAATCAATTTGAAATAAGAATTATGTTTAATTAATTACAAATTAATTAAAATATTAAAAATAGTAATAAATGAAATTGCATTGTTATAAAACGATTAAAAATGTCAAAAACACGATTACGATAAAAATATATCAATGAAAATATATCATACGCTTGATCGATATTATTTTTTTAGATTCGCGAGGGCGGAAGTGGGCGTGACAAACATATTTGAGCTGCGTGAAACAGTGACAATTATAGTTCTCTAAGATAAAGGACATGGCTATTGACGACTTTCAAGTTCTTCTGCCACATTTCTTGCAGTCATAATACTCATCTACCTCACGAATATCGGGTATAATAAATTAAATTAAAGTTAACCTGTTTAACCAGGACTAGCCTATTGTTGATGCTTAGGTCGTTTAGGATGATATGACACTAATTTAGACGATATAAAAAGTTGTCTTTATATATGTATACCCGTGGTATATGCATAAGATCGTCCATATTGAAGATATTCACTGACAGCATCTTATTTTTGAAAAAGAAAATAGAATCATAAAGTATTCTTCGAGAAAAGTTTGGTCAAGATACCATTTTCGTTCTGTCCGTCTTCTGTATGTTTATACTAAGTTCTTAGCTAGGCCCCTTTAAATACTGGTGCTAAATTTGTTAAAAACACTTGAGTAGATCCTTCGCCGATCAATGGATAAATTTAAAAGTTATTCAAGAAACAATTTTTCACTCTCAAAAAAAAAAAACCGTTTACTCTGTTCGTCCAAAAATTGTTTTGTTTGTTTTGACAATGCTTAATTGATATTTTACACTCGAGCATAGTTTTCTTATCTGAAAAAAGTAATTTTGTATATTTGTATGTGCTGATAAAGCACTCATAGACACACCGGTGACTTATTTAAGCTTAACGGTGACTGTTTTATTTGACAGTCGAGTGGAAAAGGACAAAAGTTGTTAATTTGTTTATTGGGTTGAGTAATGTATACAATTCGTCTGCTCAACAGCGCTCGAGAATTACAAAAAAAAAAAATAATAATAGCTACATCCCAACAAAGACGTCAACATTCAGCAGCACAAAAAGACGACCATTGTTCATTTTTAATCCACATTGCTCCTCATCCCCTTGACGCTTTCAATAACCATGGGCAAGACAAGGATGTATTATGCCACCCGGTGGAAACTACGTAATTCATTCAGCTGTAAAAGCAGTTTCCAACTGCAATTGAATGTTTTCTTATTTATTGTAATAATATTGTGCCATTATTCTGCTTTAAAACTGTAAAGCTATATAATTATATATGGGTTTATCATTTTTGTTAAGTTGCAAAATTAATGTTAACTAGTTTTTGATTTACAACAGAGTGATTCCCAATAAAACATTTCTCTTTTACAACCAAGAGTAACCGTTTATATGTAGAGTATAGGGCAATATATACATGTAAGTCAATTAATATAGGCATTTACAATACACATATGTATATGCTACATATGGTGGTTAAGCGCATGCGCCAACCACATTAATGAAAACCATCCCAAATATTTGTGTCTGCGGATTAAATAGCACTGCATTACCGACGGTGGTCAATTTTCATTCCCAATAATTCCTACCAGCCTGAACAGCTATGAATTAGTAGCGCATGTACCAAGCGAATTTATTTATCAGTAATCAATGTTTATATAAACACACTGTGATAAAATAATGTCATGCAAAATAAAAAAAAATAATCAGATTACTATATCTTTTTTCACTTTTATCGAATAACTTACTGTTTAATGGAATGGCGTTAAACGTTGTAAATTAGTTAGGCTGCTCTTCAGCACACTAATCAGCATTACTGAAGATTTTGTGAAATAACGAGAAAACATGGCTTCAAACGACGAGAAAAATATATAAGTGAAAAAAACGAATATATAAAATATTGATCACATGGAAAATAAAAAATAATTTATTATAATCTCCGTATATTACAGCTTGAAGTTTAAATTTACAAGAGTTATAAAAACTTTACTAACAAAAACCTAAAGCAAACGTGATCTGCGGGCAATAATTTTAAGTGCTGCCGAAAAAATGATAGCCCGATCTATTACAGTCTTTGAAATCCAGTGTTTCATACGGACAGACTGACAGACATACATACATATGTACATGACTTCATAGTATATCGTCACGGTTGTTGTCGCTGCTCAAGAAGGTGTATGAACACCTAGATCTCAGAGACTTTAAGAAATAGAAATATAATTTTCTTCCTTAGCACTTGTTATGTTTGTACGTAAATCAAAACATATATATATAATAATAATTATAGCCTTTGTGATTCCTGAAAATTTGGTTGAGATCAGATAAAAATTGTCGAAGTTATTAAAGAAATACTTTTGTGGGCGAAAAAACACTAGTGGTATATTTTGCACTCTATGGTATATTTTGAATGTTGTTGTTGGAATATCGCCATTTCTAGGCAAAAAGTTATACCATATCCTATAGTCTCACTATCATTGTCCCTCTCCGATAAGAAGAAGCGTTCTCTATCCACATATACAAGCTGGTATATTTTCAGTTTCTTGTGGTTTATTTGGTATATTTTAAAAATACTGAATAAGCAAGACAGCGCTTGCTTATGTTCAAAATGGGATGTGGGTATCTCACTGTCCAGCACACTCGACTGTATTTTTCTTTCTTTTTCTTCTTCAATTTATTATTTTCCCAATTTGTTAAATAAATAGAAATAAAAAAAACTGTCAATTGTAAAACTCACAATGAAATTTAAAAAATTACAAAGGTAAATGCAAAAATTAAAAATAATATCAATAAAACCTAAAATGTAAGTCTGTTTTGGTTGACAATTTTAAGGATATGGCTTTATTGAAAATAGTAACCGAATATCTCTCAATTCCTGATATACTAAATGAATTATCATGCGCAGAGAAATATATATTTCACAAACTCCACAAATTGTGACTGGTTTTATCAACCTTTATGTGCCAAAAATCAATATTTTCCAACGATTTAATAAATATAAAATTAATATTTGTTCTTTTCTATAACCATATTTGAAATAATTGCTTTACTTTAATGGTTTTTTCAAAGTTTTGTGCTCTCTTATCTTGTGCGAACAACCAAAATTAAGACAAAAGCACAGTGCATTAAAATACATCCGTGCTTTTCATTCTCTTTCTTTATGTACTTAATCAGGGTGAGGTGTTGAAACTATCATATATAGCTAAATCCGTCTTTTGCAAGTTCATCTATGTTATGTAGGAATAAATATTTTTAATTAAAATTTTAAAACTTATGAGGGACTGCCGCGTTGAAGAGACTCCGGTCCCCCATTAAACTCCCATTCCAGTTTAATGACTCAGAAAATCAAGGTAAGCCACGACATACTTAAAATTATTACTCAATAACATTTTGTGAAGTATAATGTGTACAAATATCCGACATAAATGTTATACTTTGAGCCACAATAAATTAGTTATGCTGAGCGGCGCGACCATTGTCTTAAGCGCTTAAATGAAATATTGTTTTGGATATCAAATAAATAACTAGTTAGGCGGATTATTGCAGCAAAAATGTAAGTTTATATAATATTAGTGTTACTTAAAATCATAGTTTTCATTTTGTACATTAAACCTTTTCGCCAAACTTTATCGAATGATTCAGAGACTTCTTAAAATATTATAGAGCATTATACTTGTTTTTCGAAAGCCCTTTCAATTCCTGATGTTCCATATAGTTCCATACATTTAACGAAATCCACAATAAAGTCACGAAATCGTATTACAGATTATCAGGTATGGAATAATGAATAGCTTGATAGTTAACTAATTCATGGTTCCATATGATGAGGCAGTTGTGCGCTCTTTACCAGGTTTTAAAATATCGTTATGATGATTGACTTTTTCCATCATTCTGGGAAGTACGTATTAATTAGTTACAGCTTGAACAAAGGAGAAGGAAAGTTCGTTATATATTTTTGATGTAGTTATTTCGCAGCCTTGAGATTTACAAGTTATTAAATAGTCCTTCAAAATTTTAGCTCTATCACTTAGCATAAAAATAATGGCTTCGTACGCATAATGTTTGTCGTGTGTTAGAGAAGTGTTACTGCGTGCACATTTTACCTGAAGTTGTCCTTATTGGTATTGTATATTCAATTGGTAAGCCTAATGATGAATGGGATCTTCAAAGCAGAAATTTTTAATTTTACGGGGATAGTACCCTTGCGAGTAGGACATTTTTGTCGATATTTTGACTCATCCCATAACGATCTGTTCGATTTTTAAATTCGAGGCTCTTTGATTGTGAGTTGCATATCGCATTTTTGGTGCTGCAGATAGTTCTAAAGGTGTGCTTGATGCGATTTCTTTTTAGGATTCCGGTGTAGTCACAAATTGTATATGGGTAATTCCATTTGTCCCGTGCGAGACTTTTTACAGTGCACTTGCAGTGAAAATAACATAAACTGAAACAATTTTAAAAAATATTCTTAAAGCTTTATATTATATAAGAACTATATTTAGATCTAAGATCGATTTTAGGAACTTGTTCTGTTTTACGATAAAATATATAAATTCGTTCATTTTTTGGTTGTGCGTACGAATTGGTTAATTTTTGCAATTATCACAACAGAAATCAAAACAGAAAGAAAATTCCAAAACTATTCTTAGCTCTAATTAAAGTACTTATCTAGAGCTATAAAAATAAACTTTTCTTATTTTTAAAATTGTTTCAGTTTATGTTATTTTCAATGTAAAGAGTCTCTCACGGGACAAATTCCGTCATGGAATTACCCACATGTTCTTGAGATGTGTTTCTGCAAGAAGCATAAACAATTGTGATAACAATTTCATTCATTCGACGACAGTTCTCGCAGTTGTTTCACGGCTTCTGTTATTGAAGTATTATAAGGGACAGACTTTTCAAACCAGATATTTCAAACATTCGGGTTTTTAGTAAAAACAGTATTGTTGATAGCAGATGTGACCGCACTAACCAGCTGGCAGTATGTTCGCGATCCCACATATCGAATTGTTATCGATATCGACTAAGTTGGTATATTGTGGGTGTGACTTTGTGACACGCACAATGACACTGATCGATTCAGCTCGAGTGCCTGAGCATTACAAATTTCTAGCTCGTAGCATTTGAGTGATAATTATTTGTAGGTTTATTTAGATATATATATTTTTTTTTTTGAGAACTTTGCTTTTATTTATTGAATCTTCTTCTTAATTTTGAGACTAACAATAAGATTACGAATCTTAACATTAAAATTTAGCTAGCAGTGTGTTAAGACTGCATTCTGGTTGCGCGTCCCTCAAGTCGGTCGCTGGGTAGGTAAGTCATTGCGACAAAGACGTGATTGGTTGCTCAACCTTGTTAGACCTCTCGTCAGGTGGTTAGGGTGCAACAGTAGCTTGGTAAAGTACTTTTCCTTCTGTTCTGCGATCACTTCTTTGACTGGTAGAATGTTTAAGTCGCGTCGTTGCGACTGTACCACGGTGCCCCGGTGATGGTTCTCAAGATCTTCGACTGAGCAGGACTTTATATTCAAGGCTAAGGGGAGACCGAGCGTTGATAAGCCAATGGAGGCTGCTGGCTTTTAGCTTTAGATGTGTTCTTTTGGCTTCAATGTGCCGGCGCCATGTGAGTCTTCTGTCGAGGTGTACTCCTAGATATGTCACTTCGTTTGCTTGCGGGAGTAGAGTGTTGTTTAACGTTAGCGGCGGGCAGTTTTGCCTGTTCAGGGTGAATGTAACGTGCTTGCATTTTTGTTCGTTCACTCTAATTCGCCAATCTGATAGCCATTTCTCAACATCGACCATGTGAAGAGCTAGTTGCGCAGTTGCTTGCCTCGGTCATTTTGAGCGGCTAAGAATAGCTGTATTATCAGCAAACGTAGATGTTATTCGTATGCTTGTCGGGAGGTCTGTTGTGTAGAGGACGTATAGTGTTGACCCTAGCACACTACCTTGAGGAACTCCAGCTCCAACAGTGAAATCATCAGACATAGCAGTGTTGCATCTCAAACAAATTTTCTATCGTAAAGGTAGGACTCAAAAAGCTTATGGATATTGTTGGGGAGCATTATCTTGATCTTGTACATTAGACCTTCTAGCCAGATTCTATCAAATGCTTTTCGCGAAACCCAAATTGGTGTGACGGGATTCCTTCCGTACGTAAGACTCCAACGTATGTGTTTATCCGAGTCAAAACGCATTTTTCAGAGTTTAGATGAGTATGAAAGTAGGCTTATAGGTCTATAAGACGTGGGCATTGTGTGGTCTTTTCCCGGCTTTGCTATCATTATTATAATTGACTTTTTTCATCTCACTGGATAGTAGCCAAGTTTTGCGACGGGATTGAAAACCTGGGTGATAATGCAAACGGCGCAATACGGGAGCTCGATGATCATTTTGGGAGCTATGTGGTCGCAGCCCGGGGATTTTTTCGGATTCAGTTGATTTTTGATGATGTTAACGATTTCATTTGGGCGAGATTCGATTGACCCATGTTGAAGCTAAAGCTCATATGGGAAAGTCGGCAAAGTAAACGCACTTATGGCAAGATTTGGTTGGAATACATTTTTAAGGTGGTTGACAAACGTGCTGGCTCTGTCTGCATCACTAAGCGCCCAGCCTCCTGTGGGATTTCTAATAGGCATTACGGTTTCTTTCGGTGAGCTCAGAGTTGGGTGAGCTCTCCATAGTGAGTTTTTTGTACTAAAAGTACACAATTACTCATGTAGTGGCGGTGGACATATGATTCTTTTTGCTGTAGAGCTTTAGTAAGTTCACGTGAGGCACGTCTTAAATTTGGCTTAGCAGATGGCGATCTGTGGAATTGCCATTCTCGACGTAAGCGTCGCTTTTCGAAAACGAGCTGCTCGATTTGTAGATTTGTCTTCTTTCGATTGCATTGTGTATTTGTAGTTTGAGGTGTTGAAGCTCGGGCTGCAGAGACAAGTACAGACTCCAGTGAATTAACAAAGCTTTCTACTTCGGCTTCATTGTTGAGATGAGGACTTAGTTCAATGTGTGAGCATTCTGTATTTAATCCAATTGGTTTTCTGTGAGGTCAATTTTAATGATTGTTCCAATGTTCCTGGATGTCGGAGTAGAATAAACAGGATAGGCGAGTGATCAGATGAAAGATCCAAAAGGCACACTTTTGTCAGAGTTTATTGGTCCTAGTGAGGACCTGGCTGCAGTCGAGAAGAAGACTTCAGGGTTTGATTTGGAGACTTTCAACGTTTTATTTTGGGTTCGGGCAGTAATTCCTCTCTGATGGATGCGGATTTTCAGATCCTTATAAACTGGGCAACCTCTAGTTAGCAGTGTGATTGCCACCGCAGTTGTCGCACTTTTTCGAGTTGCAGTCATCTTTGCTCGCTGGGCAGTGTGCGGAGTCGTGAAGCTCTCCACAAACTACGCACACCGGGCGCAGTTAACAGTTGACCTTATATGGTCATATTCGCAGTTCGCACATTATACCGGACCATTGCGTTTGTGCGGTTATATATAGGGTGCACTTCGTATTTTTTCAGGGGCTTATTTTCTGGCTCGAGCTCAACCTTAAAGAGTGGCTGCTTCTTTCTATCCCTGTTAACGATATTGAAGACTGTCTTTGCGCTAAATCCCTTCTTTTGTAGTGCGGATTCTATACCCTTAAGTACGACTTGCTAGTCCTTGCTGCTTTTAAGCTGATACGTGTAAAAGTTCTTTTTATTATCGGTAAGATATTTCGATAATACTCTGTAATTGTCTTCAGGCTTCATTTGAACTTTTGTTTCCTGAATGTTGCCCTTCATAAGGGGTATTATGTGGAAGTTATCCTTGCCATTAAACTCAATAATTTTGTTGACGAGAACATTGGAACTTTTTTCTCGTATATAAATAGGCGGAGACTTTGGCTTCCTTTTCTCGACTTCAGTAGATTCGGCCGCCTCAACCTCGTAGGCGTCTGCCAAGATTTTAAAGCGGTTCGAGTTCATGTCCGTTTCTATTGCAGCTAGGCTAGCATTGCCACGGGTTATTTTGCGTTGAATATTTAATTTTTCCTTTTAATTTGAATGTAGCGATCCATACCTGTCTGCACAGCCGGCTTAATATGTTCATTGCTTTTGTTCTGTTTTTCGGGCAGCGCAGAGGCAGACGTAGTAATGTTTGCTCTGCTAGCTGTCGATACAGTTGCGATTATTGTTGTTGTTACGGTTGACGTTGTCAGCGAAATTGCGATGCTGGTTACTGCGCTCTTAGGCTGCAGAGACATCGATGGTAGCGAGGGAGAGCATGAGCGCACTCTATTGCTCTCTACGTTTAAGAATTGGGAGTTGGGGGTAATTGACCGCACTTGATCAGAGCTTGCATTATTTTCGGTTACTTTAAAAGAGAAGTACGCGTTGTTTCTTTGTACTGAGAGCCGTCTCTCGTCTTGCTCACGTTGACGTTGTGCACGAACGTCGTTTTGACTCATTGTAATCGAGATTGATTTAGTTAGAGTTTTAATTGTTATGATTTATATTAATTAATTAATCAATCAATATAAACTTTAGCAATTTCATCGCAAAGAGAGTCTTTTCTCAATATTGTAGATTTATTAAACCAGTCACTGTACTTTTGTGATTTTATTGAATATTTTTTCCCGAAGCACAATAAATACACCTCTGATGCAGTGGGAGCAGTCCGAATCAGTTGCAACAACACTGCCACTAACAAGAACTCGAGGTTGGTGCGCGCGGGTGCTGTGGTCTTAACCGACTCGGACCAAAAGAGCGCTGCGCCATTCTCTGCGGTGGAGGGGGAACGTCTTCCTCTTCAATCACCTCGGCCTATCGCCAGCACCTCCAAGGTTGCGCAGCGGGGCACGGGGGGCTGAAGGAGAAGGCCAAAAATAAGGCGGCGACCCGTATTCACGCAAGACTCAGTGGCGTAGCAAACCTGTCCGTCAAGGATCAGGAGAGGCTTGCCTGGGCCAACAAGTGGATGCGAGAAAACCAAAGTGCAAACTGGTTCTACCGGCCCTGTCAACAAGAAGGTGGAGTCCATGGCAAGCAAGCGCTAACGGTCCGCTGAGGCTGCGAGCACCTGGCGCCACCAATACGGACTCGAACAGGACGAGACAGAGAGCAACGGTTGCTGAAACTTCCAGGCGGCATCTCGCCGTGGCTCTCATAGACAGAGGGGGCCCTAACGGGAAAATGTCTGCAGAGCGGTGGCGGTTGACCCATAGTAAGCTGGTCGACGCACTGTTTGTCAGGATGGAGAATGTCCCAGACAGTCCAATGCCTACATTCGAAGGCACTGGCTGGATGAATGGTGTCAAGATCCTGACATGCAAGGACGACCCAACATTGCAGTGGCTGCAAGCGACCGTACCCAAACTGGACGGACTGTGGGAGAGGGCCAAGCTGGACGTGGTGCACAGGAATAACATTCCGTCCATGCCGAAGGCGAAAGTCCTTTTCCCTATAGTTGTGCAGGGCGAGCAGGTGCTTCAGCTGCTTAAAAAGCAGAACCCGGCCATACCGACGAGTGATTGGTCCGTGCTGAAGGTTGATAAACTTTTTCCCAGTGGTGGGCAGCACGTGATCATTCAGATCAATAAGGAGGCCGAGGATCTGCTATATAAGCGCAATGGGAAGATGGCGTGGGGCTTAGGGAGCGTGTACCTTCGCCTCAAAAAACGCCATCCCAACGACCATGACACACACACGCTGAGGTCAGGGGAAGTTGAGGCAGATCTCGGTCTTGAGAGCGTGACCGACGCCACCCAGCACCTCAGTTTGACTGATGAGACGGAGGAGATGGGGGAGGAACTGTCCATGCAGACGAGCACCCCCGCGAGTTTGCTAACCTCTAATGAGTGTGCTGCAACTCAACCTCCATAAGTCTAAAACGGCTTCGGCGGAGCTACTCCTTGCCCTGGAGGAAGTGTCCGCCTACGCCGCTTTGGTCCAAGAACCGTGGATAGCGTCGGGCAACACGGTTGCTGGGCTGAAGTCGCCTAACTATGATTTATACGTCCCGACATTGGTAAGTAGATCAAGAACTGCCATCCTTGTAAAAAAGGGGCTAAAAGCTCATCTACTACCTAATTACAGCAATGACGATCTAACCGTGGTGGTGCTGGAGAGCCGTGAAGGATGTTTGCTGCTGGCATCCTGCTACATGGCCCACGACATGCCGGCTCCACCTGACGAGCTGCGGAGGCTGGTGGACATGGTCTGCTCTTGTAACAAAAATCTTATAATCGGAACGGACGCCAACGCCCACCATAGCGTCTGGGGAAGTCCCGACATTAATGACAGGGGTGAGTCAGTTCTTGATTTTATCCTTAACTATAAGCTTCGACTAGCCAACAGAGTTGAGTGTCTACCTATGTAGGTCCCACCTCTTGTAATGTGCTGGACTTAACGATTGCGGCTGAGTGTATCAATGTAGAAAAGTCCTGGATAGACCCTCCTTCTCGGATCATAAGTACATTCAATTTTCCATTTCTTTTAACAGGGTACCTGCGGCTCAGCCGTTCAGAAATACCCGTAATACGAACTGGGCGAAATTCTCTAGACTTGTTTCCAATTCTCTTGGTCCGCCGGGTAACATCAACTCGGTACAGGACCTAGAAAAAACTGTCAATGTCCTCTCAGCAGGACTACTTTCCGCGTTTCGCCAATCCTGTAGGCTCTCAAGACCGACGAGAAGATCAAAGCCACCCTGGTGGGACCCAGATCTCTCATCGCTAAGTGGGGAGCTTACTAGCATGTTTCAACTTGCTAAGAAGGCGGACAACGAATATGTCTTGGACGAGTACAGGTCTCTCCTAAAGTCCTACAAGAAGATGATCCGATCATCCAAAAGGTCTTCATGGAGAACCTTTTGCTCTGACCTGGACAACATCAAAGACTCCTCCAGACTGAGGAAGCTGCTGTCCAAGCATGCTTCCAGTCCTAGTCTGCTCAAGTCGGGCGATGGAGTGTGGATGGAGAGCAGTGCTGAAACTCTTGAAGCACTGCTCTCAACTCATTCCCCGGGATGTATTGGAATGGAGAACAGTGACTGGCAGCTCCTTCCTAGTCTCCCAGTTATGAGACCCCCTGCCGGTCTAATTACAGTTAATAAAATAATTTGGGCTATCGACTCCTTTGCGAAGGTCAGGTCGCCCGGACTCGATGGACTTTCGCCAACAATGCTGCAAGCCAGCAAGCTCACGATTGTTCCGTGGCTATCGGGTATCTATTCGGCGTGCCTCGCATGGGGTCATATCCCCACTCTTTGGAGGACCTCGAAAGTCATTTTCCTGCCCAAGGTGGGCAAATGCAGTCATGTGGTCCCAAATGACTTCCGGCCTATCAGCCTAACCTCTTTCCTGCTAAAAACATTGGAAAAGCTACTTGATTTGCACATCAGAAGCAACTCAATGCATCTGTTGGGCAAGTCCATTAAGACAGCTCTCCATGCTCTAGTAGCCTATATTGAAAAAGCAGAATATAAATATAATAAGGAATAAGAATATGCCTTGGGTGCATTTCTTGACATTTCAGGCGCCTTCAACAACGTTACTACTGACGCTATTATGAAGGGTCTTACCTCAGTTAACACGGCACCAGCGATCCACAGGTGGGTCAACCGCCTTATTTGCGACAGGCGGGTGGTGGCTACGTGGGACGATGCGGCCATTACAAAGGTAGTGCGAGGTGGCACTCCCCAGGGTGGGGTTCTCTCGGAGCGGCCGTATACTGCCCAGACCCGGTCTCCAAACAATCCTATAAACTCCCAGACCATTGCAGCATCTTCCAGGCGGAAGTTTTTGCCATTGGCAAGGCTGCTCGGGGTTTACAGCGTAATCACAACTCAATTAACATCTTTGTTGACAGCCAGGCTGCAATAAGATCAATGCACTCTGATGTGGTCAAGTCCAACTAGACGGGCCCCCATGTTAATTGTCTATGCCGACGACATAAGCATTTTGATAACTGGGGAATGCCCAACCACCCTTAGTTCCGTAATGGAGCTTACTCTACGGGAAGTTAAAGCATGGGCCGAATCAGCCGGGCTGAGCATTAACACGGACAAAACCGACCTCATTCTCTTCACGTATTGGCAAGGCTGCTCGGGGTTTACAGAGTAATCACAACTCAATTAACATCTTTGTTGACAGCCAGGCTGCAATAAGATCAATGCACTCTGATGTGGTCAAGTCCAACGTTGTCCTGGACAGCAGAAGAGCAATAGAGTCGCTGAACGCATCTGCGGTCGTGCGTATCTATTGGATCCCAAGCCACCAGGGTATCGATGGCAACGAGATCGCAGACACTTTCGCCAAAGAGGGAGTAGGGCTCGATGTCGGTAACATGTGCAATATTCCGATATCCCTGCGAACTCTAGGCAGGGAAATTGAGGTGCGCTCTAGACTTCAGTGGGACGCGAGCTGGCGTAAACTTAACAAAATTCATCATGCAGCTTTCAAGGAAAGACTGCAGGCTAATGCTAGGCATTTTAACTGGTCACTGTCTGTCAGCTGTCCATGCTGTAAAGTTGGGTATCACGAACAGTAATCAGTTCAGGAAATGCAACGAGCCCGGGGTTAATTAATCACTTGAGCATCTTCTCTGTAGATGCCCAGCGTTATCCCGACTCCGGCTGAAATTCCTTAATTCGCCGTGCCACAACGATCTTCGGGACGTTTCACGGATACCTCCTAGGATGCTGCTGGCTTTTGCCAAAAATACATCCATACTGTGCGACTTCTGAGACGACGATACGCTCTACCGGTACAGCTACGGACCTCCACTGGTCTATGCTTTGTCCCGTACAGGGGCAGCCGTTCCCACCTAACCTAACCTAACCTGTTGAAATCACCGGAATAAAATCGGTTAAAAAGTTGGCATCCCCTTTTTTTGTGGAAAACAGCTGATTACAGTTCCACTGTTTTTTTTAAATGTAAGTTTCAAATATATATATGCGAAGAAAACTAAAGGCAAATATATTGCTTTCAGTGGGAAGCATAAATCGTCTATGCAGTGTAAAATCATCTTTATGTGAGTTCTATCCACGCAGGAGACTGGACATAGGCATTTTTTTCGCGTTGTTTACTTCTGACCAAAGCCCAAATCAGCTGTTTCAGCAGTAAGAAGTAAAACGTTCCGATAGCAAAACGATGACCAACTAAAAGACAATAACGGCGCACGCTTGATAAACAAATTATCTAAGCTTCGCAATTGCAAACCGGATTTTTCTAGAAATCTAACGGGACTTTCTAAAAATAAAAGTTATCATTAATCTCATAAACACGTGATTATTTTTGCAACGCTGCAGCGCTCAGTAATTTTCTTCTCATATGGAAATCGCACTTCTAAGAGAAGACTGCAGATCGTTCCGATCTTTGAAACAGCGATATACAAAGAGCTCAATAAAAAGCGCTCAACAGAAACCTAAATGAAGACAGCAAGACTCTCTTGCTCAGAGCGAGAGCGAGAGAGTATGAACTTTTTCGGTTGTGTTCACAACGAGAGCACAAGAAGAAAAACGGTCGTCAGTTATTTGCAAGCTATGGTAATCATTAATAAACTTAAGCTATCTTACTGTTTTCGAGGTCAGATTTGTGCTGCTCCTTCTTTGCTTTTGTGATTTTGTGATATGTGATCATTTTTTATAGACGCTTCTTATAGCTGCGAGCTTTCACTCATGTACTTCTTGATCTTTGGTGCACAGAAGAGGGCACGAATGCAGAAAAAACTCGAAGAGTAACTAGTTTGGTAGAAAAAATCAGAAAGATAATTTAAATACTCTTATACATATCTTGGATGCTAATAATCAAATTTTAGCACTGTAACTCCATCGGAAGTATTTTAGCGAACCATCGGCATATACTAATCGGCCATACTAAGGTTGTATGGAAGCAATAGGATATAGTCTTCCGATGTAGCCAATTTTTTTACTATATGTATATACAAAATATTTTTTTAGATTTTTGGAGAAAAATTCATAGCGATATCTCTACGGGAAATATTTATGGCCGCGGCTCCATATAAGCCCAAACACTGTGCATTGCAATTGACCATGGTTAGCTTAGGAGCATGATAGAAAATGAAGCCAAATCGGTAAAAGGATTGTTTCCTCCAGCGTCTTTATACAAATTAACTTCGGTCCAAAATAATGAGTTGTCTACACTATTTACCCACTTAATTAAATGAATATTAGCATACCGATTCAGTATAGGATCGACTTTTTCGGTAGGCGTGTTCAAGAATTTCAAAATGCTTATTATATTTGCCTTATCTGGTCTTAAAACATTTTCTACTCCAAACAAATGTATTTTTTCCAGGATTTTAAAATTATCTGGTAGTCTGATGTAAAAAAGAAAATTAATTAATTAGAATGTAACCGCATTCATTATACGTCCTTAAATTTGACATCCTCCAACCAAACATCGCGAACTTTTTGTTTATAAATTTTAAGAATTTGTCTTAAACGACCGCACAAACCCAAAAATCTGTAAATTTGAATGTAGAGATGGTAGCATTGCGAGCGCAAAACGATGTTGAGAAAATACCAATACCCAAAAGCTACAAAAGGGTAAATAATATTTTAGTATTTAAAATACACAATTCGGTCACGCTGGGCGGTAAACGAGGTGAGTATGTATGTATCAATAGCCAGAAACAATGTCTCTATTGTAGAGCATTAAATTTTAAGGTCGACTGTTTATAGTCGACTTTAAATAAATAAATATAATAAAATTACAAATATTACAAATTATTTAAAATAGCAAATTATTTTTGTGAAATAGCTAATATAACAGGCTCCTGCAAAATTGAGTGGTTTCCAGTTTTAGGTCAATTAAAATCACCAAATCTGGCTAGAAAATAGCAAATTATTAAAAGAGCAAATTATTTTTGTGAAATAGCTAATATAACAGGCTCCTGCAAAATTGAGTGGTTTCCAGTTTTAGGTCAATTAAAATCGCCAAATCTGGCTAGAAAATAGCTAAATTGGCAACACAACCAACTTGGAATCGCAGCGCTCGGCTCATCTGGGGTCGCAATAATACTGTTTTTAATGATACGTTTTGGTTATATGAAATGACGCATCTATGTATGTATCTATGTATGTATGGATAGTGCTGTTATATTATTTATTTATCTATTGTCATATTTATGTTATTTAGTTTTCTTAGATTTAGAAAATTTTTTGGTGTCTCAAAAAATGTTACTAAATGTTTTGTCGTGTTTTCTTTTTATAAGTGAAGGTTTCGCTATCCGTTTTGAAAGCTTAAAATACCACTATCTATAAGTGGACCATGGTACTTGGAGATTGCAAAGCTTGGATTGCTAGAACAGCTGATCGCTTTAAGTCAAGCCCAAATGAACAAGCTATTGCCTTTTTGAGTAGGATTAAATGTCAAAAGATTTCCGAAAAGAGGGTTTTGATTTTGTTCTTGCAAGCGTGATGTTGGCAGGTTATGTGTTACACCTGTAATGTCAAAGTGAAAAAATTAAATAGGACAAAATTAATAAATTAAGTGTGTTGATGCCAGATGATGGCAGGTGTGACCACTCAGACCAGCTGACAGTGTGGTCGCGATCGATTGTTAAACGCGCAGTCACACTGATCTAGTCAGACTAGAGTCAGACAGAGATTGCAGACCCAAATGATGGGGGACTTGCCCAAGGAAAGGGCGTCCTATTCGAGACCGTTTACGCACTCTGGAGTTGACTTGGCTGGCCCTTTCGAAGTCAAAAACTACACTGGCCGAGCCTGCCTCATCACCAAGGGATATGTCTGCGTCTTCGTGTGCTTCAGCACGAAGGCGATCCACTTAAAGGCGACATCAGATCTCACGACAGAGAAATTCCTGCCCACATTTTCGCGTTTCATAGCACATCGCGGATGCCCACAGAAAATGCACTCGGACAACGGGAAGACTTTCGTTGGAGCTGACAAGGTGATCCCCGCAAAGCATACTCACAAAGCCTATCCTGGCATTTCAACCCGCTGGGCGCCCCACATATGGGTGGATTTGGGAAGCCGGCGTAAAGAGTTTTAAGGCACTCTTTTACAAGGCGACCTCCACCACAAAATTTACGTTTGAAGAGTTATCCACTCTTCTGTCTAAGATCGAAGCCTGCCTGAATTCGAGGCCGACCTCTCCGATGTCCGAAGACCCTACGGACCTACTAGTCTTAACTTCTGGCCATTTCCTCATAGGTGGCCCGCTTATTTCGGTGTTGGAACCAGAAATTAACCAACCGACCACCTCCATCCTAAATCGATGGCAGCGGCTGCAGGCATTTCACCAACAATTTTGTTTCCATTGGAAGGATGAGTACCTGAAGGAGCTACATAAACGGACGAAATGGCAATCCCCCTACAAGGAACCTTCGGATCGGTGACATGGTCGTCGTAAGGGAAGACAACCTTCCCTTCAACGAATGACGCCTAGGACGGCTGCTGACGACCAACCGGAACCGGCTCGGTCTTTAACTCCAGCATGGCCACGTTCCCGCTCGCCGTCCCCCCATCGACCGGCCTCACCTACGCCCGAGGGGCTTTTCCGACGTCGCTTACATCCTTGTTGCAGGATAAAACACCCGTTCACTGCGACCAGCCGTAGCAGCGCATCATTGGAAACGGCCTATCGGCAATCCGTCACCCGCGTTGGTACGGAGGGCGTCTGCTCGGCGATCATCCGCTCGCGGACATCCGACTTCCGTCGAGAGGTGCTGCTGCAGGTTGATTCCCAACTCTGACGCCGCAGCCCACCCTGCCCACTTTTAGTGCTTTTTTCTTATTTTTATATGTTCTACTTTCATTGTGCACACTACAAGTGTTTTTTCAAGTGACAAATAAAATGTGATTCAAAGTTCAAATTTCCATCCAAAAGTACAAGTGTTTACTTATTTGAAGGCGCACCCTGCATTCAAAGTGAAAAAAATATCAGTGAACTGGTTTGTGTAGTTAACTGCATATAAAGTATCTTGCACCTTGCCCCGTCCACTTATAGATGTTTGTCCACTACAGGAGTCTAAACATTAATTATATGGAGTACCGTTTTCCATATGAAGATCCGGCACCAAGCTAAAAATTTTGCTACAATTTAATATAAAAACCAAGTATAAAGCTTAATTAAATTAGTTATGTACTAAACAGAAAATGTGGAGGAATTTAAATTTGTTCAAACATGAATATTCCCTATATTATCTATTTATATAAAAGAAAGTCTATAAAGTTTCACCACTTATAAATCAAGAACAGCAGAACAGATTTGAGTGAAAATTAGTAGGGAGGTAGCTTAGAGCCAGGAGACTGCTATAGGATACTTTTTATCCCGTTCGACATCGCGAATTTTACTCCACGGACATGGCTGCACTTATAGTAATGAATAGCAGTAAGTAGGCTGTGAGCGTAGACTTGGGATACTTTTTATCCCATTTGACAGCGCGAATTATACTCCACCGAAATGGCTGCACTTATTGTCATGAATAACAGTAAGTAGGCTGTGAGCGTAACGTATCATACATTTATGTACGATATTATGTATTTATACATTTATCTACAGTCAGCAATGCCGCGAGCAAGACGATCTCTTCTTTCCCGACTAAGCTGTAATGCAAGAAGAATACGAAATACTCTATTTCGTGCCACACGAGAAGCGAACAACAGAGATCAACAAATATATAATTTGCTACGCAGAACAAAATATTTATCAAGTGCTGATTTGAATGGAGCAGCGTTTCGATACGATTGCAGCAAGGATTACAGCTTGCATCCTAGCGTTTGTATTGGGCAAATTGACGTTGTTTGTGAGTATTGTGGTGCATTAAAGTTTTCCGGAGAAACGGCTGAATTATGCTGCCTTAATGGTAAAGTATTAAAGTATTCATTGTGGCGAAACACAATAATCTCGCCACTTTCTTACAAACATTCAAAAATACAACTATGTATTTCGAAACATTATTTCTAACTACAAAAATAATGAATGGATGAGTGACGAGCAATTTTAGCGGCTAAGAATAAAGATGTAGATGACCTGAATTACATAAATCAAAATAATATCATTGGAACAATGCATTCATTCAAATCTATTGACTGCGTCACAAATGAAGATGAAGCCACCAACTATCCAATTGAATTTTTAAACTCTTTGGATGTGCCTGGCTTACCACCGCACAATTTACGCCTAAAGGTTGGCTCCGTAGTAATCATGCTTCGAAACATAAACCAACCAAAACTGTGCAACGGTACGCGTTTGTTTGGTGGTTAGAAAATTGATTAACAATGTAATTTTCGCTACGATAATGATAGGAAAATTCCAAGGTGAGGAAGTTCTTATTCTGAGGATCCCGATAATCCCAACCGATATGCCGTTTGAATTTAAAAGAATTAAATTTCCGATACGTCTTGCACTTGCCATGACCATCAACAAATCACAAGGCCAATCGTTAAAAGTTTGTGGTCTGAACATTCATCTTTTTCCCATGGTCAATTATACGTGGCATGTTGACGGGTCGGAAGACCATCTGCGTTGTTTGCTTTTGCGTCTAATAAATAAATAATAAATGTCGTCTATCACAAGGTACTTAGGTGAAGAGCAACCCATGTACTAAAATATCGATACACCAAATATACAAGTTGGTATATCTTTAGTATTTTTGGTATATTTTGAGAATACCGAAATATTTTGTTTTTATTCAAAATGGGTAGGGGGTATCTCACAGTCGACACTCGACTGTAGCTTTCTCGTTGTTATTCATACTACTGTGGGCAAAAAGTAAGGTGAATTTTTAATTTAAACATCGCGGGCTTAACAATTCGGCCTAATTTTTTTCTTAAGTTGGCAAGACTGTTGATGACATCTGGGCCAAATTTCATATGAATGTCATTATCAGAAATATATTTACGCTTGTGTTTTCCAAACGACCAAGAGTGCATTTTTCGATTTTGTTTGCTGACTGAAATTTTGGCTGCGGAAACGTTGAGGATGTTGCGGAAGACCTTTGGTGATTCTACCATGTCACAAAAAAAATGTTTATAAGTGGTACAAAGACTTCAAAGAGGGTCAAGGACGTGTTGATGACTTGGAGCGCTCCGGACGACAATCGACGTCAACACATGACCAGCACGTCAATGAAGTAAAGGCAAAAATCGTCGGTTGACTATTAGAGACCTTACTGATATAATCGGAATATCAGAAAGATCTGTGAAAACCATTTTGAAAGACCATTTGGGCCTACGAAAAGTCAAATCTCGTTTGGTACCAAAAACGACCAATTTCTGTACATGTTTTTCGCCGTTTCGCCAAAAATTCGAGGCATATCGTTCCACAACCACCGTATTCGCCTGATTTGGCTGAAGAGACCACTTCGGGGAATGCGTTTCGAGTCGATTGAGGAGATAAAAGCTAAATCGAAGAAGGCACTGATGGCTATACCGAAAAGGGACTATTCGGCATATTTCGAGGATAGGAAAAAAAGTGTGCATAAGTGTATTTTATCGGGAGGGGATTACTTTGAAGAGAATTATATTGATTTAGAAGAATAAATAAAGATTTTTCATTTTACAAACAAATTCACCTTTTTGCCCACATTAGTATTAGGGTGCAAAAATAAAAATTGAAAAGAAGCGTCAACGAAATTTGATTTAAAAATATTTTAAAAGTTATCTTCCTTTGATATTGAGAAAATCATGCACTGCTACCGAACTTCAGAAAATGAATACACAGAATTCGCATACAACTCGAATGTTTTAGATTTTTTCATTAATACCCTCTCAATCCGCTAAATTTCGAATGGTTTCAGCCGTGTATTCCTTTCAATTCAATTCGAATACATTCATTTTAGCAAATGTTTTGAACGAACCTAAAGCGAATATTGTAGGAATATTATAGGAAAGATCTTACATTACTAATAGTTTTTAATAAGTTTTTTGATCATTATGCTGATGACTGACAAGAAAACATATAAAATAAAATACTATCATTGAGGCTACCACATATTTATCAAGACAGTTCATTTAATTCAAATATGCTTCACTTACTAGTCCATAAGATTAAGACAAATTACATATGTATGTATATAGTGTATGCGTTTATTTATAACAGATTTATTGCCACATTCAATAGTATTCTGCATTTCAATTTATATTCATTATAATTAACTGCTTTTAAAATATCCAAATGTTGTGTTTCAGGGTATTTCTGGGTTATGGTCCATCAACATAATCGCGACTTCCCACATTAATACGACCTTCAGCGGCAGTTACAGAGAATCCGAGAATACGTGCATCCATTTTTGTCATCTTACTTTTCTTTATCTTCTTCTGTTTGTTCTATTTGTTGAAATAAAGCAATAATATAATTAAAATTAAAACGAGTTTAATTTATTCATTCAAAAAAGTTTTACCTTGTTATCGCTATTGTCATTGCTTGGAGTTATAGCCGGTGCCGGTTTACACATATCATCATTATGTGCATTTTGTGCACGCTGCAAGCTCTTATACTTGCTACGTCGCTCCAAAAACTGTTTCACAAAATCACTGGAATCCTTGCCTTCACCTGAATCAAATAAGAATATAATTTATATAATATATAATTTTTTGATTATATAATTTTAGTTGTAAATATAAAACTAAGAATATTTTTTAGCAAGTCTCTTCTTACATGCCATAATGCGCGCTATTGCTATGAAAAACATGTGTGTATTCTTCCCAAAATATACCTAAATAATGTTTTCTTCGTGCAACCAAAAAAAAAATTGTTATCTATTTTAGTATCGTATTATTATACATATATAGAATATAAATATATTGACTTTATGGGTTCAGAGATGCCTCTTTCTGTTACATAAATTTCCTGTAGACACATGGGTAGTGGTATAGCATTGATGTTGATTTAACACAAATAATTGAAATTCCGTGAGTTAACTTTTGTATCTAGGTTTATCACAATCATACTTTAAGCAAGATTTTGCGAAAAGTTGCCATACTGTTCGCTGTCGCAAGTGCTGACTAACCAAGACTTCTGTCAAAAAGAATTTGGACATACAGTAGAATCCGGTTATAACGACTCGGCTTATAGCGTCCGTCCGGTTATTGCGACGAAAAGTCGATGGCTTGGTTGGTCCCCATACAAACTTATATAAAAGTGCCTCCGCGTAGTACGTCTCCGCTTTTAACGACTAACCGCTTATACCGACGACATTTTTCAGAATTAAACCGGATATTGCGACGAAAAAAAAAATCAGCGAAATAATGCCAAAAAATTTAAGCATCAAATGACGCTGTTAGAAATGTATGTATTTAACAGTGATCGGCACTCTTGCTTGTGTTCGTAGGAGCGTCAGGAAGGTTCTTATATTCTCACTACTCTCTGTTAGTTTTAGCTGACGCCTTAGCTTATGCTAAGGATCATGCAGGTATACGATTTATTATGGAAAAACGATGATATTAAATGAAATTTATAAATTTTTTTGTCGTGTTTAAAAATTATTTTGTTTTATCTTAAAACCCGAACATGGCAACCATAAAAAAAAAAACAAAAATTTGTTTTGCTCCTTTCGGGTAGTGCGTCTTCCGGGTATAACGACGTAAAATCGTCGGTCCCTTGAAAGTCGCTATAACCGGAATCTACTGTATTTCCATTTGCAAACATTCGAAATTAACCAAAACGTTTGATTTTTGCTGGAATTGCTGGAAAAGGGTTGTGATAATCATTATATTATTCAATTTATATAAAGATATAATTAGGGCGGCATCGCTAAAATGTTCGAACAGAATTTGTGGAGAAATCAATTCTGCTAGCGATTTACTGTGGCATCCCTGTATATAACCTTAATATGTCCTTGCATTTATTCCTCATTTTGTAATACCATTCAATAATTTTTCCCACTTATTTGCGATTTCAAAATATTAAAATCCTGAATATAAATGAATTAATCAAAAATTAACCAATTTTGTTTTTGCCACAGGGGTTTTTCCCCTCAAACATATTTTTCTGTCTCTCTCCATTGTCATTTTTTAAAGTAGTTGCAAGACCAGTAAAATAAATATATATATATTTCTTTTAAATTTGTAATTTTAATAATCCCCAGTAATCAAGCTAAATAAATTTCCAGTTTGGTGCTGAATGCGAAGTAGAACTGTTAAGTTCTCTGATAATAAGCGCCAAGTGACAAAATAAAATGTGGTGTACATACCTAGATAAATACGAACATAATCCTTGACTTCATATGGTGCTTCAAGGTCTTGCAAAAATGTTACAAATGTAGGTACTGAAAGTTCAATTATGTTTATTTTATAAATCGCATATCACGAATCACAAGACAACTTACCATCCACTTTGGCGGACATATTGTCCAAACTCTTCATGCACCAAATAGTGAACTCGTTTTCGTAATCACTGATTATTGATTTGTTTAGAGATAAACCGCTATCACTGCTACTATTCTGTTGACTTTTGGAATTCAACTTTTTATCCTCATTTCCAGATGACGATGCTTTATTTGTTGGTTTATTTTGAATGATCTTAGTTTTTTCCATCTGATGTACTTGAGCCTTAACATTCTTTGATATTACATTATGAGGCTGCATGACTGGCAACGTTTGACTTTTGCGTAAATTACGAGGCGTGCTTGGTAAGACAGCCGAATTCTTTGACTGCGATTGGATATGCTGCGGCTTGTGAGTTGTTTGATGAGCAGTGCCGAGCGCAGAAGTGCCAGATGTACTCACACTTTTCGATGCAATTGAAGAAACTGTTATATCGTCCCACAAGGCAACGTTGCTAGTTGCCGATGAGCTTGTGTTAGTTATTACCGACCCACCGCTCCATGCTTTATTAGCACTGCCCCAGATATTAGACAAAGCTCCAGGCACACCTATGTTGTTTGTTGATAGGCCAGCCCCATGGTGATGTTGTTCGTGCTCTCGATGGCGTCGTTGCTGCTCAACTAATTCATTGGCGAGACGCTTGGCTTCCTCAGCTTGAATATCAACTAAGTTCATGACTTGTGCAGGTGCCGGTGAGGCTTGCCACTTAAGAAGTGCATCATTCGCTTCAGCTGCTGCAGCAGCGTTAGCTCGAATTTGCTTATCTAGCTGTTCTTGTTGACGCTGAAGATCAGCACGACGCTCACGCCTTTCTGCCTTTTGAATCTCGGCCAATCCTGGGGCAACCGTGTTTATACTGGATGATTGCAAAGACCAAGGAGCCATTGAACTAGTTTGTGGACGTGATGCTGAGTGATCTATTCTAGCGCCACTGCTCGATTTCTGACCTGAGCCAGTTGTATATGTGGCTGAAAGTTAAGTAATAGATACATTATTGTGAATTTTTCGATATTTTATCAGTAGAGAAGTGATTTCAAGTAAAAAAAACTGAAATATGTAATTTGCATGGGCCCAACTGTGAGATACTGCTAGCCATTTTGAATAAAATCAAAACAGTTCTTAATATATATCAAATTAATATACCTAAAAAATAAAAAATATATATGCTTGCTATTCGATTTGCGCAAGCGGAAGTGGACGTGTCAAAAATTCATAACAAATGTGATTGGCGTGCAAGTGCTGCTGAAAAATTGTTTGTTTTATATCTTATAGTCTCTGAGATCCAAGATCCAAGTATACATATGTATATACTTTATGGGGTCGGAGTTGCCTCATTCTGCCTGTAACATACATTTCATGTTACCATCTTCTACCATATGAGCACAGGATATATAAACACAAAAATATGGAAAATTATTTTAGAATTTCATGAATTGTAAAAAGAAACTGAACTCGTTTTTCCTCTATCAGCACTTAACACTTGTCTAAGAGGAGTTCAAAGACTTCTTAATTCCTTTGGAACATATATGTATGAATAAAATTATATAGAGATAGTATTATGGAAACACTATAACGATAAACAATATTTTCAGGTTATGTTTCTGTTATTAATCAAGCATGTCAAATAAAATACGTCTTAAATTTCGCAATTTTTAAGTAGGTTGCGCTAATTAGTGTATATGACCAAACAAATATTAGGATGTCGCCAAGTGCTGCAGCTGCAACTTACATATGTATGTCATCAAAAGCAACAGCAAAGCAGAAAAAAAAAAAAAACAAGTAAGAAAGCTACAGTCGAGTGTACTCGACTGTGAGATACCCGCTACCCAATTTGATTAAAAGCAATATATTTTGCAGTATTATTCTCAAAATATACCGAATATACTGCCAGTATACTAAAAAAATACTAAGAATATACCAAATGGTATGTTTGGTATATCGATATAGTACACCATTCAAAATATACCTTAGACGGCACAATGTGCTAGATTGTCGGCCAAAGCAACTCAGACCCCTAGTAAGTAGGCGTTTTTGCCCATACAAAAGTATTTCTTTAATAACTTCCACAATGTTTATCTGATCGAAATTTTCAGGAATTATAACTACTATAGTAATTATTGTATATACCAAAATTCGTAACTTTAGCTTTAAAATTACGCTTGTTATTTGATTTTTTTGATTTGCGGGGGCGGAAGTGGGCGTGGCAAAAATTTGAAACAAACTTGATCTGCGTGCAAACATAACAAATGCTGTCGAAAAAAAATTATAGCTCTATCTCTTATAGTCTCTGAGATCTAGGTGTTCATACGGACGGACGGACAGACACACAGACGGACAGACGGACATGGCTAGATCGTCTCGGCTGTTGACGCTGATCAAGAATATATATACTTTATAGGGTCGGAGATGCCTCCTTCTTCCTGTTACATACATTTCCTGTCGGCACAAAGTTATAATACCCTTCTACCCTATGGGTAGCGGGTATAAAAACTCCGACAGTTGATGATTTTTGATTTTGGACTTCTGATTTTTTAAGAAGCAAAAGCAATGGCTTTTTTTTATAATATCACTCGCAGTTGAGAAGTCAAAGACCAATATATTGAATATACTGCAAATTCGACTGCAATTTTTTAAACACAGAATTATATGATTACAGTTGGCATTTAACTAATGGTAAAAATACAAGAACAAGTAAGAAAGTTACAGTCAAGTCTGCTCGACTGTGAAATACCCGCTACCCAAAATATATATATATATATATACCAAATGGTATCGATATTCAAAATATACCATAGACGGTACAAATTATCGGATTGTCAACCAAAGCAACTAAGACCCCTAGTAAGTAGGCGTTTTTGCCCATGCAAAAGTATTTCTTTAATAACTTCCACAATTTTTATCTTATCGCAACAAAATTTTCAGGAATCACAACTATTATTATTATAATTATATATACCAAATTCGCACAAAGTTATAATACCCTTCTACCCTCTGGGTAGCGGTTTTAAAAATGTTTCATTATCAAAGCTTCGATTGACTATAGCCGAAGTGTCAAAAGGCTGCCCAGTATATATATTTCCCTGTTCCGATTCAACCCTCCAAAATTGTAAAGATGGCTCATATTTTTAACACCGAAGACTGATCACTAGATGTAGCGACGGCTTTGACGACTACCAGAGAAGCCTTTGGATAAGTCCAGTTAATTTGTGATTCCAAATATTTGCATACAACTGTAGTGCTGGTATTGTTGACTACATCTTAGAGCCTTTGTTCATCCAAAGGCTATCTGATCTAATGTTCAGATGTAACTTATTATCCGATATTAATATCGGTGTTATGAAAAAATCTCATATCGGTATCCAGATTTGTTCGTCTGTTTCTACTTATTCGTTTTCTATATTTTTCCTTTGTTTTACAAATAAGCATTTATTCTATTCACAAGGTATGTATTCGAAACGTCTATTTACTAAAAATTTGATATTTTCAAGATAAATTTCCAAAGAACGATCGAAGATTTAATTTTTATTTCATTTAATAGGAAACAATTTCGTTCTTACCTGACACAATAGCTGCAGTAGCTTGAGAATTTCCAAGTAAAGCCTTGCGACGTTGAGCTTGTATTTGTTGCTGACGTTCCTTTTCTTCCTGTTGTTGTCGAATTTTCTCTTCTTCCGCTAGGATGGCACGTCGTTTGTCATCTTCTTGTTGTTGGCGCTTCCGCTCTTCCTTAAGACGTTTCTTTTCTTCGGTATGTTCCCTACGGCGATCATCTTCGTTTATCTTAACATCTGAAAGTTTTCCCTCTAGTTGTGATTTACTAACTGGCTGTTCCTGTTTACTGGAGGATTGTTTGAAATTTGATTCATTTAGCTGAAGTTGTCTTGTAGGTTCTTGATCCTTTCGATTTGGAATGTTTTCCTCTGATATGAGAGACACTGTCTTCTGTTGTGTTCGTTTTTCATTTTGATTGACAGTAACCTCAAGCTCTGGATCCAATTTTAACTGATGATTGACATGATGCGGCGGTGCTTCAAATTCTAAATTAACAGTAGTGTTTACACTGCAATCGGAAGCAGCATTTAGTTGTTGCTGTTGAAGCAATTGTTGATTTTGCTCCTCCTCTAAAGTGGCAACATCCCACAAAGTGACTTTTGTATTTTTATGCATAGCAGGCCATGGTTGATTCTGCTGTGGCCACATAGGCATGATGATGTTTTGTGATGCCAGCAATTGTGATTCATTGGACATGAAATCAACACCTGTATTTGGTTTCGCAACTGAAGAAAGTGTCTGCTGACTATTTGTAGTGCTTGCTGGACCACGTAATAGCATTCGCAAATTATATTCGTTCAACAAATCGATATCGGCACTGGGTAATTCATTTACTTTATTTGTGGACTCCTGTTGATCGGGTGTGACTTTTTGTTGTTCTTGAGTTTGTTGCTGATGCATTAATTGAGCATTCAATATAAAATCATTGGCATCCAGAAACGGACGTTGATCAACATTATTTGAGAAAATTATTTGTTGGTGCTGCTGTTGATCCTTTTTGGCTTGTTGGGCAATTGCATCATACAATTGATTGCCAGCTATAGGATTAAGAGCAGCCAGCGAATTACTTAAGCCACTGAAACTACTTAAGTACTCAGGTAGCACCAACATCTGTACCTTGCTCCGTACAATAGCTTCGCGTTGCCCAGCATCAAGGTTTTGGAAACATTCATTTTTCGATAGCTCCGAGAGGATTTGATATTCCTGATGTTGCAAATACTGATCCTGTAGCATTTGAAATCGCATAGTCAGCATGTGCGATGTATCCACACTATGTGCATTGGGACTTACATTGATGTTAAGACCCTTTATAGCAGCACTTAACGAGTTAGCAGCTGCTGTTACACTAGCCTTTAATTCGAGTTCATCACCACGGTGATGTTGCTGTTCGCCCAATGAAAATGATGGCAGATTTAAAGCCGTTGCCGGCTTTCGTGACGTCAATGCAATTTGTAGATTATCCAAGTCAATTGGAGTTGGCAGCAGATGGCTATGCGTAAAAGGCATATTGCCTTGACATAGCTTGATGAGGTCACCCAAAGCCCTGAAACGGCTGTCTGCAAAACGACGTACGAAAAGATTTTCGTTGAAATAACCGGCGCGATACCATTCCGTCATCTCTATCGCACTAAAAGGACCCTGAACATTTGATTGGGGATCTCGGTAAAACCATAAATCATTTGGATTTACATTAATTAGATGTGGTGGTAGTACTGACGAAAGTTGATGCTGTTGAAGATGATGCTGCATCGCCAACTGTTCTACGAAAGGCAAAGGTTTATGTGATGACAAGCATTCATTAAGCATTGCTTTCGTTGCAGCTTCCGGGTGCAATTGATGCTGCAATTGTTGATGTCCTTCATCAACTGCAACATTTATCTGGTTTGGAATTTCGTATCTGGTATTAGTACTGATGCCACTGCTCGGCGTAGTCGATGGCTTTAATACGATTGAAGCAGCCTCACCACCATCATCATTGATAAGTTTCTCCACCTCGTTGGCCACTTCCTGAAAGCGTTCGGAAATATCGGCAAGATTGGAAGATACAGTTTTATGCGTTGATGTTGATTCCCGAGGTATTTCCCGTTTTGCTTCTTCTTTGTTAAAGTTGTTGGTTTTTTGTTGGATTGTAATATCACCAGTAAGAGATACTATCCTTATGCTTTCAGCTTGTACAATTGGATTTGACTCGCTGTCTGTAGCTTGGTTTTTTGACGTTAGAATTTGGCAGTTGTTTTTAGAATTGATTGCTTCATCATTCGCACCTCGCAAATTCTCAGATTCCCTTGGCAACGTTGATATGGTATCAGAATCGGTTTGTTTACTTGGAACTGTATTTTTTTTTATTTGTTCATAAAATTCTGTACTCTCGCCGTGAAAAGCACCACTAGCATCGAAAGTTCCCCCTATTTCAGATGGGTTCTCCATTGCCCATTCCGGCAAGTTGTCATCGCCATCAACATTACTTTTTAGATTGTTCCCTGACCACTGGGACTGACAAGCCTTAGATGAGCCGACTTGACGATTTACAGCTACTACCATTGCACCAGAAACATTAGATGTAAATCCTGGTATCTTCGTATTGTTGCTTGCACGGTCAGTGCCAATAGTTCCGATTGTTGAAATAGATCGTTGAATATTAGAGGCTGTGCTCCCGACAAAACTAGACCCATCCATATTGCCACTTTGTATTGCGTCTTCTTCACGCCAACTGGTCGAACGTCCTGCAAAATTAAATAATAATAGTAAATAAACTGAAAAAACTTGCAAACAACTTTGTTCTGTAATTTTAGGTATTCAGGTGTCGCAGAAATTTCACTATTTGTAAAAGGCGTCAAGTTGAAAATTTGTTGTATTAATATATATAATATATTAATATTGCTTGTGGATTTGCGTTTAATTGGTTGACTTTTCAGGAACTTCCGTTTCCTGTCCCGTGCGAATCACTTGAGTCTTGCAATTATCTTTAAAATGTAAAATTACCCAAAATCAATCAGTGCTCCCATTAATACATTTTTTCTATGTGTACGACAGTACTGTGCTTGATTTTAGAAATGCCCATTCATTAGCTTCATTGTTGAGTCATAATGCTTTTTTTATTTGATTAAATATAAAAATGAGTGATTCATTATGTCTTCTTCTAGCACTCTTTCCCATTACCAAGGCAATTAAAAAAAATAAGTGTCTTAATGAAAATAATATGAAAAATGTTGTAAAAAGTTTATAACTTTGTAGAAACTATATCAGTGATGTCAAGTTCTCTGATACTCTAACCACCGGTCAAAATAATAATGTTATAGATTTGTAAAACATCTGAATCAAAAGTGAAAGTAGGGAGCCACGTTTATTTAACGCATACATTTTTAATGGATAAGCAATTTTGATCTGTTGAAATTAATACATACTTGGTTTATCGAAATGGAATACAAAATATACCTGATTGTCAAGCAAAGCAATTAAGTAGCAGTCGGTTTTTGCGTATAAAATTATTTTTTGAATAACTTATAAAATGCGTTGCTGATCGCAAGAATCATCATTTTCTGTAAGCTCAAAGTTATAATACCCTTATAAAAAATTTCTTCAGATGTATCAAAGATGATTGATGTGAATTTTTATAAAGGGAAATTGTAAAATTGTAAATCTTATATATCTCGTTCAGAAATAAGCAAAATCAAGGACGAAAGAGATCAAGAAATTTGAACAACGGACACCCCGCTATGTCATGCTAGGCCATTGCTGGCGTTCCAATATCTCAAACGGTCCCTGGTAGACTGAAAAATATACACCTTTCCGTATAACCCGGAAAGTTCCATAACTTTCATATTTGAATTTGAAGCCGACAGTTGCAAAAATTCATTTGGAATGAGCTGAGCCAGAGGACGTTTTAAAGATGAATATTTCGAGCAATGCAAAAAAAAAAACAAGAGTTTGGTAACGACTTCGGACGATATTTACAATGACTAAAAGCAAGGAATTTCAGACTTGATACTCGTACACAAAGACGACAGGCACTGAGCTGATTCCATAATTTTTTGGGATCTTTTAATCCTCAAAGCTGGTCAAGATCTGATTTACAGAGGACGAGGTAAAGCTCAAGAGTTGACATTTTAAACCCCCGAATTGGCACGAATGTTTCCAAACGCTGAAGAATTGTGGAAACAAAGTATGCTTAGTGAAATACGAACAAAAACTTGATTCAAAGCTAACCAACTTTAACTTAAAATATATTTGATTAAATAATATTTGCGATGGCAGCTTCACATCCTTAGATTTTGGATACTTTGGCGCAAAGACCCCTAAAATCTTTTTTTAAAAGCCATCTTTCGATTGCAGGTGCTTTAGTATAGAGAAACTTAGTCATTTTTCAAGATAATTGACGATCTGAAACTATTGTGCATAGTCTAAGAATCTTGTTTTGTCCTTTCGTTTTTTGAACTTATTGGAAACGTTTTACATTTTGTTGCTCTTTGTCAAAAATATAGTAGGTGGTTTTTACATTCACAATGACAGCGAGAGCAATGACTTTCATTATAAAAGTGTAATTTAAAATTATTATTATTTGCTTAAACTTACCCCAACGTTGTTGGTTGGCACCACTACGCCATCCTACAACTTCCATGCCAACTAAGTTGCCAGAAGTTGGTGCATCTCCTGAGCCATCTTCATTCCGATTTCGTCGCCAATTTTCCATATTACGATTATGGCTTGAAAATTCTTTTCGTGGACTTGAAGAGGGTGTTCCGTTCCACTCTATGCCGGTCATGCCACTAGATGGATTACCAACAGCGGATGAATCTCCAATACCGTTTCGTTCACTCCAATTGCGATCCGCCTAGAGATTAACCAATGATTAAAATGCGAATCTCGGAATTTCAAAATTGTTCATACCTTTATTGCTGTAGTCGACAAGCTGCTATCATCGTATAGTGCGCTTGGTCTCTGATATATCGAATGATAGCTAGATTTACCACGCATTCGACCTCGATCGCCGATTGTGGCTCCCACTCTTATAGAAGATCCACGCGATGATATGCCGAAACCACTGGCTGAACGCTGAAGCCAGGCAGGTCGAGTCTGTAGCATAGTTCCAATAGATGCATAATTTAAGATATGTATATTTAAGAGTAAGTACACTTACGCTGCTACCGGGCGAGTTTTGACTATTCATCATTTCCTCTTCGGAGCTGGGAGTGAGTGCCAACGGGTATTGCACTTTCTCAACGAATAGCTTCTTAAAAGATGGCAATATTTGCGGTAACAAACAATTTCGATCGAAAAGTGATAGCATTTCTTCACGACCATATCGATATTCAGGAAACAAATTACGAGACGCAGCAGTCGTATGACTTTGATTTCCTCCGCCACTGCCAGTACTATGTAATGATAGTCCTGATGTGCTGTTCATACCACCGACAACATTGTTGCCTCCAGAGTTGTTACCTACCACAGCAGACATACTGTTGCTGCTACCAACGACAACTGATGGTTCCGCTGACATATTGCGTAACCATTCCGGTCCAAATTTCATTGAATCTGTCATCTTGATCAACTCTTAAAATGTTTCCTTAATGTTTTCACGCTGAAAGCAACCAAGAACAATAAACAGTTTTGGTTATTAATCAAGTGTCAGCAAATAGCAGTCTCCATTGCGATTTTAAAATTGAGTTTACTAAGTCAAAATAGTTCATTTAAAAAATCACTACTTATATTAATTTAAAGGGTGACGAGAATTTATATGTATGTACATTGAATATGAGCGTTTTGCAAAAATTGGAAAACCAAAAGTGAGCAAAAAGCAATTATACATAACCTATAAAAAGGCACCACGAAATGAAGTACACACAAGATTGGGCAGGTTACCCAAATACTATTAATTACATTTGATAAATACATATGTGTTGTAAATTTATACATAGATGAACCGACACTAATTAAAAAAAAAATCAGTTTATCGAAAAATGCATCTGTACGAAGTACATACGAATTTTTGTATCGAATACTGGACAAATATAGCACTTTACTGCTTTTTATGTCATTTTGAAGGTTTTCTAATTTACAAAATAGGTTGGCAGCTCATTCGAAAATATATGGTTAACACTACACGCTGCTGCACTCGTCTAAGCGTAGACTAGTAATTCAATTTTTGATTGTACAATAAAGTCGCAATTCGCATAACTTCAATTACCACACGGAGTTAGCAACACCAATTACCATAAACTTAGCAACAGAAAAATACTTATTATTGTTTTTTTTTTTCTTTTTAAGGTAAATAGCCATTAGCAGCGTTGGCACTTACATATAAGGGACGTATGTATTCCAGTAACTCGAGTTTAACTTTGCGATGAATGTTACTTATGCGTTACTCTTGTGATGCACCAAAATGTTAGAAATTATCGATATATTTCATGATTACCTCAATAAACTTGCATGCATACATGTATTTTGGTATATTCATTAAAAAATAATAATAATTTAATGATTGGATTGGGAGAAAATACATGCTCGTATCATCATATATTTTATATGTTACATTTACCTCATGTTAAATCCCAAACCAAAAAAATCGGTTTATTTACAAGCACGAGAAATGTGAAAAAATATCTGACACCATTTTTCGTACATTTTTTCAGTTCCGCGATATTTTATCGAGGTCAAATCGAAATGAGATCATTGGAAAATATGATAACTGTAATGCGTACAAAGCTATGAAAAATACACTAGTAATTTTTATAAATCCTCCTGCTTACATTTATATATATATGTCATAGTTTGCTTAAACTCTAGACATCTGTTTTGCGTCAGTGCGGCCAAAATTAAAATACCAAAGACAATACAAAGTTAATTCATTCAATAATTTGGGTTAGGTTTTTGTAATCGATATATAAAAATTTGCGGCAGTGATTCTGAAAAGGTGACCGTATTTTGCTAATATTTTGGAATATTTAGCGAAAAAGTGCAATATCGATAGAAATCAGCTGTTTATTTCACTTTTGACGCCTTAAGCATCTCTCAAACCAGAGCGAGTAAATCGCAGCGGCAGCGGCGCGAATATATAATTACATTGTGTCTTATTATTGTGTCTTTTCGCTTGTCGCCAAGAACGATTAAAGTAGATTGCGCAGAAATTTGCTCATGTTCTGTGATGCATGTGTTCAATTTTTGCCTTGTTTACATGTTAAATTACTATATTTTGGCTTTTGATACAATATAATTATAATAATATAATATGAAAAGCAGTTTTTAACTTATAATCATTTACTTTTATTGCAAAAATATTTATTACAAATTATCACATGTGACGTTTATGCGTTAAGCTGTTTTGGGGAATGTTTTTTTTCATGGCTGTCATTCACACGTGCAAATAAAAATTCCGCAAATAAATTCGCCGCGGTGTGTACACATTTTTGATTTTGGCGCGGAAAACATCACGCCGTTTATTCGCGTCGCTGCCGCTGCGATTTTTTCGCTCTTGTATGAGAGATGCTTTATACTCTAGTTTGACCAAGTGGTTAGGGGGGAAAAAATAAACAAATTTGCGGTATTATTAAAGTATGCCAAAATGTTAAAAATATACCAATAGGTATATACTTCATTCAAGATATACTATACGGTTCGAAATATTCCAGATTATCAGTCAAAGCAACTAAGACCCCTAGTAAAAAGGCGATTTTGCCAATACAAAAGTATTTCTTTAATAACTTTGACAATTTTTATCTGATCGCACCCACAATTGTTATTATTGTATACACCGAAATTCGCACTCTAACTTTAAAATAACGCTTGTTATTCGACTTTTTTATTTGCACTTGATCTGCGTGCAAACATAACAAATGCTGTCGAAAAAAATTATAGTTCTATCTCTTATAGTCTCTGAGATCTAGGTGTTCATACGGACAGACGGACATGGCTAGATATACATATATACTTTATGGGGTTGGAGATGACTGTTACACACATTTCCTGTCGGCACAAAGTTGTAATACCCTTCTACCCTATGGGTAGCGGGTTTAAAAATATAAAACAAAACAATATCACAGGCAGCAGCGACCAAATTAATATATTTCGACTTAGACTTAGTCACACAAGATTCACACAACAACACTTCTATAACCTTAACAACATACTACCCTGCCCTAACTGCGATTCGATCTTACCATCCCACATATCCTAGCAGACTGCACCGCAATCTCTCATATCCAAAATCTATTCTTCCAAAACCTCCACCCAAATCCAACCTCCAAAACCCAAACCCAGAAAACAGAATACAAATTTCTTAAAAAAAACTAATACATATCAGCTTCTCTAATAATAATAATAAAATAAGCAACCAAATGTAAATATCTAAATACCAAGCTAAAGGCCTCTGCAGCCATAGCATTAACAATAGTGTTAATATTATTAATTTTAATTATAGATAACCCACCTTTTTAAATAAATAAATAAATGTGTTATGTAATGTTATGTGTTATGTTTGAAAAAATTGCACAACTTTTTGTGCTTGACACACTAAACACATTTGACGCTATTATAGGTTATAATACATACTAAAATAACACTATTAAATACCAAAACAAATTAGAGAATTACCCTTTAACAATTTGGTCACTGCCACGATTCGCAATACACATACATACATACATATGGACATACATATGTAGATATCGAAGCAATGTCGTATAGTTTTGATACACGTGGAGTCTAGCTAATACTGAAGCGTCTATGCTACTTGTGCATTGCTTTTTGTGCTATTATTCTTCATATTTTATTTCACTCTTTTTCGATATCTCTTCAGATATACATACATACAAACTTTGGGCAGGAGGTTATATCCGCACCCAACTGAAGTTTCCGTAAGCAACGACATCATTAGACCATCCAAATCCACATAAAACAGCCATGCTGGGCTTCATAACAATGACAATAAAAATAAACGGTTGGTAATCAACTTTGGAAGGATAAATGAGCGATCGATACCCGATGCCAGACAAAGTTTTCCACAACCCTAGATTTAATGTCAGAGGTTTGCCGTCCACCTTTTGTATTGAAGAATGCGGCGTATTATTTAAAGCACCATTGATGACGTTTTGAAATAATATATGTATGTACATATATAATAAGATTTTAAAATGTATCGGTGCAAATCTGTCTTAAGGAGGACAACTAATTAGAAAGGATTTCGCGAACGCTAAAGCAACGCAAAACATACTATGCTACAAATGAAAAGATGTTCTTAGCCTTTGTCTGGATTTTGTGTAAATTGCAAAATTATCTATGTATGTAATACATATATACTATGTATATACATAGATTCAAAGAAAAATAAAATTTTTACAGACCATAAACCGCTCACTTTTGCTGTTTCTGATTTAAAAGTTTTTTACAAACCGGGCAAATTAAATGTAGTAGCGGATGCTTTGTCCAGATATAATGTAAACAATTTTAAAAATAAAGTGCAGTCAGATGCTGCGATAATTCGCAGCGAATTATTTTTGTCGGTGTTTGAAAACCAGTTTGTTCTCCAAGAACCCAGAATCCCGTTAAATAGACACACCATTATTTTTAGTAGGAAGTCCGCCACCTAATAAATTTTACAAATAGATTACATATTCGATTTAATCAAATCGCTCATTAATACCAACTTAGTAAACGCGATTCACTGTGATCAGCCAACGTTAGCTATTTTGCAACATGTGTTGGTGTTAAATAACACAATCGCTCTCATAGAGTTGCTCAGTAAAACGATCATTATTTCCCGAATTTCACAAATTTAGCCAACGAAGTGGTAATTAAATGCCATGCATGCACAAATGCGAAACACGTTAGGCATGCAAAGAAACATTTGCTCGTATGTCTAAATGGACATTTTTTCAACAGAAAAAATTCCTTATTTGCGTTGATAAGTTCTCAAAATTTGCTATAGTATAACTCACGCAAAAATGGATGTGAAAGTCCCCATTATTAAACTTTTATATTTGTTTCCTCAAGCAAAAATTATTAATTGCGATAATGAAGTCTCTTCCAATTCGAAGACAATTACATACATATGTAGATCACTTCTAAAAAATGGATATTGAACCACCACTTCACAAATGGACAAGTGGAACGCTTTCATGGAACTCTCGCGGTGTTTTTTAAAATAGTTTAGTTGTGTAAAAGAGAAAAGGCTTTATGAATGTATGTTGTATGTTGTTATATGTATGTTGTTTCCGCATAATGCATCTATGCGGCATGAAATAATCTTTATGTGAGTTCTATCCACATAGTCAATTGAATATAAAAAAGGAATATATTCTCGATATTTATAAAACACAAGTCAGCTGTTTCAGTAGTAAGAAATGAAACGTTTCGATAACAAAATTATGACCAACAAGTTGTGGATACCGGAGTAGCTAAAAACGAAAAGTACTGGGTTAGAATAAGATCCAGCTTTTGTTATTTTTTTGCTTTTTGCACGTTGCCAGAATAGCAATATATTTGCAAATTCCACAAATTTTACAGTAACCGTTTTTGGAAACCTATAACCCTAAATTTGGCATGGAAATAGTAAAAACAAAATTATTAAGTAATCAATTAATTATTAATCAATAAAATAGATGAAATCGCAATCAATACCTATACTCTTGCGACTCGACATAATTAATTACTGCTATTTATCTTAACGAGAAAAACCTCAGACGCTTTCTTTTAATTATCCACTTTGATGCTTATTTTTACTTTGGCGATATGAGTGCGAAATAAGTGGTTGTCAATTTTTTTGTGCTGGGAACTGCGGAACGAAATGTCGCCGCAAAAATTTTACAAGGCCGGCATCTTTGACCCTATAAAGTATATATATTCTTGATCAGTGTCAACAGCCGAGAAGATGCCATGTCCGTCTGTCCGTATGAAACACTCGATCTCAAAAACTATAAGAGATTGAGCTTAATAATTTTTTGTTTCAAATATTTGTCACGCTCACGTCTGCCCCGCAAGTTAACAAAACTTGAATAAGAAGCGTAATTTTAAAGCTAAAGTCGAATTTTGGTGTAAATATTAACTAGATTCGAATATAAGATTTATAAGGTTTACTTTTTATTCTTTATTGAGAGCGACTGCTCTGGTTATGGGTTCGGTATAAACTAAAACTTGATAAACTTCAGATTCGCTTATATTACCCATGCCCATGCCAACGGCAACCTGCCGCATCGGGACTTCTAACTAGCTCTCTCTGAGCGGCCAGCAGCAACGGGATATGTGTCAGCAATACGTTCGGCAACGACGGAAGTTGCATCAGCTGCGGCGTCAGCCGCTTTAGATTGCCCGTGGCCTTAGTCAGCGAGAATTCGGTCCAAGGCCAGCGCAAGCATTTTAGGAGTCAATGCACTTAGGTGAACTCCTCCCTTGCTTAGCTGCGAGATGTCCTCGGATCGTTCAAGTTGTTCTGCTAGGGATGCGAGTCTGCTATCTTCTTTCCTCAACTTAGACCTCTTGCGCCAGATAGAGATCGTAATCAGTGCAGTTCTGAGCGCTAGTTCGTTGCTGGTGGAATAAGCACTTACCAGCAGACCACCACTACTTACAAACTGGCACCTAGCAATGCGTTCTTTAATTTCCGTTTTTGTATGAAATGTCCGCAAATAGTGTCAATCGCCACCAGTAAGTACTAACATCGGACCCCATGGAAGGGTCAGCCATTATAAATTTAAAAAAATGTACAATTATAATTAAAATTTTTATTAAATTTTAATGTGTCTTTATTTTAATAAGTCGGATACTTTTAATTTTTTAAGGTAACTTGAGTTTTTAAAATATCGTTTTTTTTTTAGCTGTAAGGCCTTTTTCAACTGGTCCTCAGTTATTGAATCTGAAAATAAAAAGGATTCAAAAAGTTATAATAGATTGAAGTGAATAATGATTATTAAATACATATCTTTTAAAATACTCACCGATCATAACACCAAAGAAATTGTTTTCTTTTTTAGGGCCGCAATCCCCTGTCATTATTTCCATAACGTAGATTTTTTTTGTCATAATTTCCACTTCCTCTTCTTTAGGCACATTGTCGTTTTCCACTGTAGAACTATACATTATGCTAACTGCTTGTCGTACTTTTATTATCTGTTTATTGAATATTTTACACATTAAACATATAATACATAATATACATATATTATTTTTTAAGTAACTCAACTAATAATTGATCGATTGATCCGCTTTGCAGTTCTCAACTCAAATGCTTGCAAAATTTCGTCAGCCAGCAAACACAGCTGCGTCTGAGCAAAAGAGTAGCACAAAATAAAACAAAGACGCGTAAACAAACAGCGATGTAAAACGTAATCGAAGTTTTGTCTTTAATCTTGTGTATGCCCTTTCCACAAAATAACAAAAACGAAAGCGATGCTTGCCGTTATTTTGTACTTATGCTTTAATACGAATATATTTATTAACTAGGTGGTTCGACGTTCGTTTACTATAGGGTCACTTTAGTAAGTACCCATGTAGTGATCGGCGAGGTAAGCACTTACCCATGGCCAATCGACACCTCCAGTTCTGCAGGGGGGTATCTCACAGTTGAGCACAATCGACTGTAGCTTTCTTACTTGTTTTATAAGGAGTTGCGCGGAAAAAACTTCTAGTCATTGCGACATTCTAACAGTAATTATGTTATGTTTTTATTTAAACATTAAAGTTCTACTTATATAATGTTTACAAATGTTGCAATCCAAACTTTGCCATATTTCGCAACTTTACGAATTGATCAGTTTCGGTTTGATCTGCACAAAATTAAACAAAACATCTATTATAATGAAAAATTACATATTTTTATACCCGCTACCCCTAGGGTAGAAGGGTATTATAACAGGTAGAAGGAGGCATCTCCGACCCTATAAAGTATATATATTTTTGATCAGCATCAATAGCCGAGACGATCTAGCCATGTCCGTCTGTCTGCCTGTGTGTCTGTCCGTCTGTCCATATGAAACTCTAGATCTCAGAGACTATAGGTCTATTGTTATGTTTGCACGCAGATCAAGTTTGTTTCAAATTTCGAATAACAAGCGTAACTTTAGAGCTAGAGCGAATTTTGGTATGTACAATAATATTTATAGTAATTGTGATTCCTGAAAATTCGGTTGCTATCAGATATAAATTATGAAAGTTATTAAGGAAATACTTTTGTAGTATGTGCAAAAACGTCTACTGAGTTGCTTTGGGCGACAATCGTCATCAAGATAGATAAGATAAGTATGGATTTAAATTATGTTTGTTCTATGCAGTATTTGTGTTTGACAATTTGGGATAGTAACATTTTTGCCCTTATGTTGGCCCTTAAAAGTTCTTGGCACCGCATCTGTGCCGTGGTTAGTGTGCCGTTGCTCGTACTTCTGTATAGTCTATTGTATACATATTCAAATTAAAATTTAAATTGATAACAAATTGGAAATTCAGCCTTGTTCGATTATGAATTATGTTAATATCCATTTTGAATTTATTGTATTATTTTCGCAATAAAAACATGTATTTATAGTTCTGAAAAGTTGGTGCTAATTATGCTCTAATCTCTTCCATTCTGCATAATCTCCATTTTGCAAAACGGTTCGGTAGACATTTGGTCTACAGGAAATGTTTCTAACAGGCATAAGGAGTATCTCTGACGCCATAAAGTATAACGTAAGACCAGGCATTTCAAAAACCATAGGCCTGTGCGTAGCCAGTGCAAATTCAGACGCGACGACGGCAGCAACGACAACGGCAACAGTGACAACTTAACTTATTCTAAATTGCTTAAGAATTCGAAGTGGATGCAGTAAATAAAGAGACGTATTTTATAATTTATATATATTCTTCATCAGCGTTAACAGCCGAGATGCTCCAATATGTCACTCATGAGTAGGAAGGTCATCTTCAATTCGGATCCACAGTTCGAAACATTGACGAACTCCACTTCATCGTCATCAATCGGTTTTATTTAAACCAAGTGAGAAATTCCTGCCAATCCTGCCAAGCTTAAAGATAAGATAACATATGGATTCTATCACAAATGAAGCATAACATGGGTGCATCTCATCCCTTCTAAAATTAATATTCACAGTTGCTTAAGTATTATTAAATATATTTAACAAATTGTTGGGACATAAATTATATTTATACAATTAGTTATTTACAAAATTAGAAATATGTGCAAATGATTTTAGTATCAGAAAAATAGTATACAAATGAATGAATGTTTTAAAGATTCAGGTTTACAAAATGTTTACATGTTTATTTTGTTAGAGAGATTTGCTTGTGTGAGTTTTTTCCCTTACAATCGATATTTGGATTGAGCCATTTATATAACCAAGAATGATAAATAATATCATTATGCACAGATTATATTTAGATGTATGTTTTTATTTATGTATTTCAAGTTCAATAAACTATTTGTATGTGAATGTTTAAAATATTGGTGATAATATGAATACCCTTTTATTTCATTAGGGTTTCGCTTTTGGATTACATTGACATACGAATGCTTATGTGCCCATTGTGGGCTCTTGTCGAATTTCAGATTTAAGTTTAACAAATTCCTTGGCCACTTCATCATTATTGCGTTGTGATAATATTCTTAATATTGTCCAACCAGTTTCATCCATTTCAATGCGTCTTTGTAAGGGCAACCAACAAGCCACTGATCCCTAAATAAAAAAGAATACATATTTATGAAATGCAAATTAATTTATGCTATAGTATAAAACCTTTTCAGAAATATCCTTTAAAGGTATCACAGCAACTCCCACTAGCCGATCTTCACGTGCAAAACAATAGTCCTTAACACAAATGTGAAGTTCGAAGAAATCAAGCTGCTCTTCATTGCCAATAGCACTAAATTAAAGTTACTCTATAAATTGTACATATCTGTAATATAAGATCACAATATACTTACAAGCTAAATGATTCGTTATACTTAGGAGACCAGTTATTTGACTTTGATTTGGTTGCAAATTTTCTCTTTTTATCTTGAAGGTGCGGTCCAATGAGATTTATTTCCACAAATGGTCTAAACATTCCGGACGGTATTTGCCACTTTAAGTCATTAGCAGCCACAACTAAAATAAATTTGAGAAAAATTTAAATAGAGATCAGTAGTGTTATGTAATTTTTGTTTTCTAAAGCCACCAATATTAAATAGTAAATATAGGTAACATAAATAGGCGGTTACGTCCTCGTTTTCCTCTGAAATTTTGACTTATTTAATTTATGATTTATTTAAAATTGTATGCAGCTTGCTTATCTGTCTGTTCAGTCTAACATTATACCTTAACAAAAAATCTATAAATCAATATGAATCTATCAAAACTAAATTAAACGCGACTGTACCTGGGCATACCGTTTCCTCATTCTTTTTGTTAGGACTATGCAAAAATAGCGGGTGTTTTGTGGTTTTTACTATGCGAAATGGTACAAACAAACTCTCGCAGTCGAAGTCGGATGTTTTTTTTTCTTCCCTCTTAAACTTTGTGATTTTTTACAATTTCATATCTATATATGTATATTACATTGTGTTTAACAACTAATTTGTGTTTAACTACTGATTGTTAAATCGCTGTGTTCTCCTGTATTAACTATATTGTTTTAATTTTTCCTAAAATATAACAACAAACTGTGTGGTCAAGCTTAGCTTTGGTGTTGTAGTTGGCTATCGTTCTACCTTGCGTCTCGCTCGACCTGTGCATACTCTCTGCGTTTTGTGCTCTTCGTAAGTACAGATCATATTAGTTTGCAATTAATTTACCTTTTTTGATTTATTTCTTTTTGAATTTTTTGATTGGTTTAATAATCTTTGTTTTAGCAATATGTTAGTCTGCTATAACAAGAAATGCCGGGTGCCGGTTGGTGCCAAAATGGGTTTTGTTTGTTGCTGGTTATGCGACAACGTTGCACATGAGAAATGTGCTGGCTTTAACGGCCGTATTGTTGACCTATGTACAATAATTTCACCCAAGTCAGGATTGAGATGGACTTGTGAACACTGTAGGGACTCTGAACGCGATATTGCTGGGTTTATATGGCAGACGTGTACTGGTCTTAAAGATGTATTGGCGGGCTTAAGAAAACGCAGAATGCGTTTAAGAAAACGCAGAATCCAAAGCGGAGAAGCTATCGGAGAGTTTTTTTAAGTATGAATCTCTTGACCGAGTCTCCGAAGCGTAAAAAGGCCAATACGCGTCTGTCGATTGCCCCAATTGAGTTTTCTGTCCCTGTTGATGTCCCAAGTTTATCCGGACCACCTGCTGGCGAATTAATGTCATTTAGTTCTCCGTCCCCTCAACCCTCGGTAGCTCTGGAAGTTCCACACCATGACATTACGTCATTAAGCATGGAATCACCAGCTACTACTTCGATTTTGTTATCGGCTGAGATGGAGATGGTTAAGGAAATTCCACCACCACAATCCTCAGTCGATATCAGCAGTGGTGTAACGATTGAAGAATCGCCTCCAGCTCCTGCATTAACTGTCCGCAACACGTTAGTTGAGGTGCCACCGCTTAAGCAGATTTTCGTCTCTGATGGTGTTCGGGCTTATATTAAGTCCAAATTTCAAGCCAGTATTAAAGTGGACAAATTTAATTTCTCGTACGAACGGGAGATTTCATCTTTTAAAATAAGTATACCCGCTGAACAATTTAGCATGATGTGCAGTAAACAATTTTGGCCGGAACACCTATTAGTCAAAGAATTTGTTGCTAAAAAGAAAAATCGGTCTCCGATTTCTTTTCCTAATAGTAGCAACATCCTCTTTACTTCTTGGCTATCAGAATGTAAAAGGCATTTGCAGTAAACTTACTGACCTGCATTTAAATAGTTTATCTTTCCTTTTCAATGTCATTGCCTTTACTGAAACATGGTTAAAGAATGACATTCTTGATACGGAAATCTTTTCTAGTAGATTTTCCTTATACAGACGTGATCGCAAGGTTCGTCGTGGTGGTGGGGTTTTAATTACAGTAGACGCCCAATTTGCTTCAGAATTAATTGATCACACTTCTGATATTGAGCTAGTGGCTGTAAAATTATCCTTTGGTAGCTTTAACATTTTTATTTCTTACTCATATATCCCTCCTGCTTCAGATGATGCTTTGTATTTAGCTCATTTTTCTATAATTAATAACATTTCTAACATGCTTTCTGATCGTGATCACTTTATAGCCCTTGGTGATTTCAATTTTGCTGGTATATCATGGCATTCCGTCATGAATTTTAATGGACTTTGCCCCTCTATATCCCATGTTTTTATTGATAGTCTTTTCGGAGTATCATTGTCTCAGATTAATGGTATTTCAAATTGTTTAAACAGGTCTCTAGACTTTATTTTTGTTTTAGACCCAGATTCGTGTTCTCTATCGTGAACATCTCTCATATCTTCGCCCGAAGATCCTTACCATCCCACTTTAGAAATTTCGTTGGAGCTCCCATATATTGCGTCAGAGTCTAATGTACGTTGTGGTGAGCGTTCACGTTGTTTTCGGAAAACCGATTTTGAGAAACTTGCGCTGCTTATATCTCAAACTGACTGGTCGCAACTCTCTTTGTCTACGAACTTGGATATAGCGGTTGAATTTTTTTATTCTACTTTGAACTCGCTACTTTAGGTACTGCCGATCCTAGCTGAGGGCTCTGCTCCTTGTCTTTCGAGCACTTGTCTGTCTGAGGATAAGAAGCAGTCATCGGGTAGCAAATCTCTACTATGCGCCGATGTTACAGGTACTGCCGATCCTAGCTGAGGGCTCTGCTCCTTGTCTTTCGGGCACTTGTCTGTCTGAGGATAAGAAGCAGAATCCATAATACGAGGTGTCTAGCGGTCGGACTGAAAATGCTATGGGGGGCTCCCATGAATAAAATCAGCCTCGGAATGGAGCACATAAAAAATTCAACTAGGGCTGGGATGTCTGCCCAAACGTCGGTGGAACGCGTGACTGGGGGGGAGAGATCCTCTCTGCGTGTCGCCAGCGGTCACACCTCTGATACGGTGGGTGCAGGCCAAATCAGTTTCAACAATTCTATTATTCTTATTCTATTCTCCACACAGCACAGTCGTTTTATTTGTAAGTATTTCGAACATCTTCCAGAATTTTCTCGCAAATGAGACTCCCTCGGTCACAGGACTGTAACTGGAACTGTAATTTCCTTAAAGGCTGAGGTGAGTGAATAAGTGACGGGGTTTTTGTGGAAATTTTTGTAGTGAATGGTGAAAAAATAATAATACATATGGACATTTCTCCGAGTCGCGAACGTACGTTCGTACGAGATAAATTAAAAAATAAAATCGAAAACAAACGTTTCCTGAAACTTTTTTTTTACTCTTCGATAGCATTTGTTCAGCTCTTTGGTTAGTGTAAATATGGGGCTTATCGATTTTTAATTTTCATAATATTGTCAAAAAACATGCGGTCGAACGTACGCAAAACAGAAGTCGACTTTGGCTTAATACAGTAAAATGTAAAACTCTGCGAATTGAGACGGAATATTTTAAGAAAACAACTTTACTTTTTAAATAGAATCATGTAGCTTTCTATTAAGTCTACTCCCAAGAAAATATCTCCATTTATTTATTTTTAATTTAATTAAGTTCCGGTCGCGAACGTACGATTTTTCCATGTTGCATTATTTATTAAATTTTTATTTTTACCACAACTTTTTTGATTAATAACTTCAAATTTCATAAAAAACAAACGGATTTAACTCAATTTAATGTGTCTAATAACATTTAAAGCAAAAAAATAATTTTTTATTAAATATGAAATATGTACTGGAATTTATTAATAGCAAGAAAAAATGTAATAAGTAATAAGTAATAACTAACAAGTAATAAGTAACTGCAAACGACATAGTTATTTCAAAAACAAATACAAAAAAAATTTTTTTTTTTAAATCCATGCGACGCTAGTAAAAATCGACATAGGCTTATAGGTAAGGTCGCGAACGTACGCTACTTTGACAATCAATAAAAAAGATTGGTTAGAGTAACCCCAACGATTTTTTATAATTAAAATATATATACCAAAATAACTTAACACATGAAGTTTCATTCACCTGCCTGCACTTAATGCGAAGCAATTACAATAAAATGATGTTTTCGGTCGCGAACGTACGATTTGAACATAGATAAGAAGCAAAATAAAAATAAACAGTTGAAAATTTGTTCGCTCAATTTGCATTTTTTATCTTATTATTCGATTGCTATTAAGAGATTTGGTAGAAAAAATACAAACATATTTTATGTTTTCCTTGTGAAATAATTAAACAAAAAAATGCATAAAAAAATAGCTAAAAGTGAAAAAATTACATTTTGTCAGTTTTCAGTCAAATTTTTTTATAAAAACAACTAAGGTATGCTATGGATCCATTGTATTATGAAAATATGGATATTTCTTTATGACATTATACAAAAAAAATACGATGAATGTGAAGATTTTTTTTTTCGGTCGTGGTTTACCATTTTCAAGAATTGCCCATATTCAAAAGAGAGAAAACTGCATAAAAACATAATGACGTGCAAGTGCAAAAGGAAGTGACAAAAAAAATATAACATGTGCAAATAAAACAAACAAAAATCAAATTCCAATTGCCACACAAGCGACCGTATATGTGTACATCAATCGCTGATAAGGCACCGGGATCTGTTGTGCGAGACAATTGTCAACAATTATACCAATAAGTTTCTGTGTGTGATGACCGTATATGTGTACATCAATCGCTGATAAGGCACCGAGATCATCAATACACAAAAACTCATAAAAAGAAAACAACGAAAATGTGAAAGAAACAAAAATTCGCCATGTCAAACTACTGTGTGCGATGACCGTATATGTCTACATCAATCGCTGATAAGGCACAGGGATCATCAATACACAGTGGTTTACAAAAATAAATGGATGTTGTGTAATTAACGACTGTATATGTGTACAACAATCGCTGTTAAGGCATCGGGATCGTTTCCATTTATCAACTTACATTAACGCAAATTTACTATTAATTTGTGAAATACACAAAAACAAGAATATAAAAAAATTATGATAAACGAATGAATAAACTCAAACTACACAAACAAAAAATTAGAAAAACAGTTAAGAAACAAGAAACCCTAACACCGACAAACTAATAATTGATAGCCCTTTAGCCATAAGTTGCTATTTAATAAATAATCAAAATGCAACGTTAACATTAAGAACACACTTTATATTACAACACATGTTTTTTTTTTACATAATTGTAAAATTCAAAATATCGTCGGAGTTCGTGGCATATACCAACAACACGTCACCGAGCCATCCTTCTCCGATCCGGCCGGAGAGGAGGAGGGAGGAGTTAACATGCCCCTCTCTCCGGCCACATGGAAGAACGCAGATCCGGCAACTCCAAGCCTACTCCATGCAACTTTGTAATAAATTGTCACTGACAAAATAGTCAGTCTTATTCTGTTCTCCACACAGCACAGTCGTTTAATTTGTTAGTATTTCTAACATCTTCCAGGATTTTCTCGCAAATGAGACTTTCTCGGTCACTGGACTGTAACTGGCGCGGGTGCCGTTGTCTTAATCTACTCGGACCAAGAGAGCGCTGCGTCAATCTCTACGGTGGAGGAGGATCGTCGTCTTCTTCAGTCACCTCGGCCTATCGCCAGCATCAATAAGGCGACGACCCGCATTCACGCAAGGCTCAGTGGCATAGCTAACTTGTCTGTCAAGGATAAGGAGAGGCTTGCCTGGGCTAACACGTGGATGTGTGAAAACCGAATAAGCCCCCTCCCTAAAGGCAATAAGATGCAGGCCGGTTCTACCGGCCCTGCCAACAAGAAGGTGGAGTCCACGGCAAGCAAACGCCAACGGTCCGCTGAGAGTACCAAGCAAGGTACCCAGTGAGCAAGAGGCTGCGAGCACCTGGCTCCAGTCAAACGGACTCGAACAGACAAAGACAGAGAGCAACGGTTGCAGAAACTGCCGGGCGGCATCTCGCTGTTGCTCTCATAGACAGAGGGGACCCTAACGGGAAAATGTCTGCAGAGCGGTGGCGGTTGACCCATAGTAAGCTGGTCGACGCACTGTTTGTCAGGATGGAAAATGCCCCAGACAATCCAATGCCTATCTTCGAAGGCACTGGCTGGATGAATGGTGTCAAGATCCTCTCATGCAAGAACGACCCAACCCGACTATAGGAGGGGTCCAAGCTGGGCGTGGTGGACGGGAATAATATTCCGTCCATGCCGGAGGTCATGTTCCCTATAGCTGTGCAGGGCGAGCAGGTGCTTCAGCTGCTTAAAAAGCACAACCTGGCCATTCCGACGAGTGATTGGTCCGTGCTGAAGGTTGATGAACCTTTACCCATTGGTGGGCAACACGTGATCATACAGATCAATAAGGAGGCCGAGGATCTGCTGTATAGCGCAATGGGAAGATGGCGTGGGGCTTAGGGAGCGTGTACCTTCGCCTCATCCGAACGACAAGGACACTCACATGCTGAGGTCAGGGGAGGTAGAGTCAGATTTCAGGCTAGAGAGCATGACTGACGCCACTCTGCACTTCAACTTGGCGGAGGAGGTGGGGGAGGAACCGTCCATGCAGACGGCCCTGCGAGTGTGCAAACCTCTAATGAGTGTGCTGCAGCTTAACCTCCACAAATCTAAAACTGCTTCTCCTCCTCGCACTAGAGGAAGGGTCCGCCTACGCGGCTTTGGTCCAGGAACCGTGGATAGCGTCGGGCAACACGGTTGCAGGGCTGAAGTCACCCAACTACAACTTATACGTCTCGACATTGGTAAGTAGATTGAGAACTGCCATCCTTGTAAGGAAGGAGTTAAAAGCTCATCTACTACCTAATTTTAGCAATGACGATCTGACCGTGGTGGTGCTGGAGAGCTGTGTTGGATGTTTGCTGCTAGCATCCTGCTACATGGTCCGTGACGAACCTGCTCCACCAGAAGATCTGCGGTGATTGGTGGACATGGTCTGCTCCTCCAAAAAGCAACTTATAATCGGCACGGACGCCAACGTTCATTATAGCGTTTGGAGAAGTCTCGATATCAACGAAAGGGGTGAGTCATAACTTCATTTTATCCTTAACAATAAGCTAAGCCTAGCCTAGAGGTGAGGAATCTACTTATATAGGTCCCACCTCTCGTAACGTGCAGGAACTAACCATCGTGACTGAATGCACCCGTGTAGGGGAGTGGAACTGGGTGAAATTCTCCAGTCTCGTTACCAATTCCCTAGGTCCACCCAGTACAATCAACACGGCTCAGAACCTAGAAACATCAGTTAATGTCCTCTCAGAAGGGCTACTATCTGCGTTCCGCCGATCCTGTAAGCTCTCCAGACCGACGAGACGATCAAAGCCACCTTGCTGAAACCTAGATCTCTCATCGCTTCGTAGCGAGCTCACTAGTATGTTCCAACTTGCTAAAAAGACGGATAACTTCTATGTCTGCGACGAGTACAAATCTCTCCTGAACTCCTACAAGAAGATGATCCGCTCATCTAAAAAGTCCTCATGGAGATCCTTCCGCTCAGACCTAGACAACATAAAAGACACCTCCAGACTGAGGAAGCTGGTGTCCAAGCAGGCTTCCAGTCCCTGTTTGCTCAAGTCGGGCGATGGAGTGTGGACGGAGAGCAGCGCTGAAACTCTTGAAGCACTGCTCTTAGCTCATTTCCCGGGATGTATTGGAACATAGAACAATGACTGGCAGCTCTTTCCTAGTCTCCCAGTTATGAGACTCCCTGCCGGTCTAATCACTACAATCAAAATTATTTGGGGTATCGACTTCTTTGCAAAGGTAAGGTCGCCAGGTCTCGATGGACTTTTACCAGCGATGCTGCAAGCCAGCAAATTTCCGATTGTTCCATAGTTATCGGAAATTTACACGGTGTGCCTCGCGTGGTGTCATATCCCCATTTCTTGGGGGACCTCTAAAGTCATTTTCCTGCCTAAGGCCTGAAGGCCACCGGAGTCTTGTACATAGCGAAAAAAATGCTTAGCTGCACTTGGGGCCTCTCTCCTAATCTTATGCGGTGGATATACAGCTTTGTTGGTCGCCCTATCCTCACCTATAGTATTCTAGTGTAGTGGCAGGCCACGGAAAAAAGGCCGTACCTATCCAACATGGAAAGGACACAGCGTCAAGCGCTACTGGCTATGGTCACAGCGCCATTGGTAGAGAGACTACTACAGACTTGGACTATACTATCCTCCTTACCAGTACTGACCACATAAACACAATATACTTGGAACCGGACTGCTGGCGAGAAGGGTTATGCATTCCCGAAGCACTCAACCTTTTCACCGACGCGTCGAAGATATATGAAGGGGTCGCACAGTGGGCGATTTGGTCCCGCTAGCGGCATTTAATTAATAACTTCTAAACTAAAATAGATATTTTCAGTCGGGTTTTTTTCACTGATCAGAAAAAAATCATAGAATTTTTGAAGTTAAAAAAATTTTTTTTTAAATTTTTTTTAAAATTTTTTTTTTTAATTTAAAAAAATTTTTTTTTATATTTAAAATTTTGTTGTATTTTTATTTTATTTGAACTTCAATTAACATATTTCATATATAAACTTTATCTAAAAAATGATGGGATGATGGAAAAAATGGGATGACTTCTGAGTGCAATACTAAAAAAAGATCCCTTTTTGGTACTAACACTGTGTCTAAAAAGTACCATAGTTTCAAGGCTAGCAGAGAATAGCAGTTGATATTACACATTTTGAACGCCACTGATTCACACTTTCGGCTAATAAAGGAGTTAGACTGGACTTAGTTGAACAAATTAAGTTCTACTCCACGAAAGACAGGTGTACGCTAATCCGGGCTAGTTGTTAATACACTGAATTACCACTACGTTTTATGAGCTACACATTTATAGACCGGTCACAAACATTGATTTTTTTGAAAATACATTCCTTGAATATAATAAAAAACCAAACTTCTAACAAATTCATCAAAAATTGTAAATTTCCGAGGAACTCAAATTCCATGCGCGCAAAGAGAAAAAATTGTGTAAAGCTCTTTGCGAAATCATATGATGTGTTTGACCGATCACAGCTGATGATCAGCTGATCGTAGAGCTTTCAAAAAGCCTTTAAAAATCTAATCAAAGCATCTGCTATCGATATGTGAAAAAATATTAACGGATTTTTAAATTTCAAAATTTGAATTAAATGCCGCTAGCGGGACCAAATCGCCCACTGTGGGTCGGTGCGGCCGTATACTGCCCAGACCCGGTCTCCAAACACACCTATAAACTCCCTGACCATTGCAGCATCTTCAAGGAAGATGCCATTGGAAAAGCTGCAGAAGTGGTTCGGGGTTCACATGACAATCACAATTCGATTAATATCTTTGTTGACAATCAGGCTGCAATAAGATCAATGCACTCTGATGTGGTCAACTCCAACGTTGTCCTGGACAGCAGGAGAGCAATAGAGTCGCTGAACGCATCTGCGGTCGTGCGTATCTATTGGATCCAAAGCCACCAGGGCATCGATGGCAAGGAGATCGCACACACTCTCGCCAAAGAGGGGGTTGGGCTCGAAGTCGGTAACATGTGCAATGTTCCGATATCCCTGCGAACGCTAGGCCCTGAAATTGAAGTGCGCTCTAGACTTCAGAGGGGTGCTTCAATAAACAATAACGTAACCAAATTTTTTTAAATTAAAAAAAAAAATTTTAAAAAAAATTTAAAAAAAAATTTTTTTAACTTCAAAAATTCTATGATTTTTTTCTGATCAGTGAAAAAAACCCGACTGAAAATATCTATTTTAGTTTAGAAGTTATTAATTAAATGCCGCTAGCGGGACCAAATCGCCCACTGTGGGTCGGTGCGGCCGTATACTGCCCAGACCCGGTCTCCAAACACACCTATAAACTCCCTGACCATTGCAGCATCTTCAAGGAAGATGCCATTGGAAAAGCTGCAGAAGTGGTTCGGGGTTCACATGACAATCACAATTCGATTAATATCTTTGTTGACAATCAGGCTGCAATAAGATCAATGCACTCTGATGTGGTCAACTCCAACGTTGTCCTGGACAGCAGGAGAGCAATAGAGTCGCTGAACGCATCTGCGGTCGTGCGTATCTATTGGATCCAAAGCCACCAGGGCATCGATGGCAAGGAGATCGCACACACTCTCGCCAAAGAGGGGGTTGGGCTCGAAGTCGGTAACATGTGCAATGTTCCGATATCCCTGCGAACGCTAGGCCCTGAAATTGAAGTGCGCTCTAGACTTCAGAGGGGTGCTTCAATAAACAATAACGTAACCAAATTCGTCATGCAGCATTCAAGGAAACACTGCACGCTAATGCTAGGCATTTTAACTGGTCACTGTCTATCGGCTGTCCATGCTGTAAAGCTGGGTATCACGAACAGTGATCAGTGCAGGAAATGCGGAGTTAAGGAAACACTTGAGTATCTTCTCTTTAGATGCCCAGCGTTATCCGGACTCCGGCTTAAATAGCTCAATTTGCCGTGCCACAACGATCTTCGTGACGTTTCACGGCTACCACCTAGGATGCTGCTGGTTTTTGCCATAAATGCATCCATACTGTGCGACTTCTGAGACGAAGATACGCTCCACCGGTACAGCTAGGGACCTCCACTGGTCTATGCTTTGTCCCGAACAGGGGCAGCCGGTCCTACCTATACCTATACCTTTAATTGATGAGTATGTAAATGGTTCATCCGGACCACAGTTCCCTATTTTTATTTTTATTTTTTGCAGCTTGGCGTTCTAACGTACTGCACCATCAAATGGCCCAACGACACCAAACAAAGACTTGTTCCGCGTGGACCCAAGACGCGGACCCGACTGAGGAGCGTACCACATAACCATAAATTTCCTTAACTTTAATGTTTGCTAAATCCCGTGTAAACTGTGACTTGGTTTACGCGACGCAACTGTCAAAAAACCAAATTTATTTTTTTATAAAACACATTTATTGCGCTCTCTATATGCGTTCAGTACGTATTCGCTAGGAGCATGGACAGCTTAGTAAAGTTAGTTTTATTAAACTGACGCACGCGTTCTGACCTTAATGAAGGTGGACTTACCACTCTGCTTATAAAGGTTTGGAACGGAAGCCATATAAGACTGACTAACAAGAACAAAGATGAGATCAAGCATTCTACATAACTTATTTGGGATAACATTTATTTGGCATAATGATATCCCAATCAAGATATACATCATCAAGAAAATTGTGTTTATGACAGGAACTTAAAGCGCTGGAGTAAGAATATGACAGCCAAGTTGTTCCACTAATGTTAATGTCACCAATAACTTTCCCGATGAGACAACAAAGAAAGTGTAGCGAATTAATAAAGGGATCAAAAGAAGGAGAATTATAAGAACAGGGTATAACATAACAATACTAGCACTCACTAATAATTTATGGAAGCAAAATTGTCACTCACACAATCCAGAGAGAACACTATTATGTCTATAACTTAGTGCGGTTTTTTTTTTTTCAAACTTTTAACGTCTGGGCTATAAGGCGGGGGGTAACACTTCCCATCCATTGATTTCAAATAGTTTTTAACCGGAATGGCAACATGGGGCCGCGCTTTGTCATGATGGAAAATAATTGCATCGTAACCTGTCGCATATTCCGGGCTTTTTCGGCTATTGCTCTTTTCAAATGGATTAGCTGTGTTCGGTAGCGTTCTCCGTTGATAGTTTCACCCGATTTGAGCAGCTCATAATACAGCACACCCTTCTAGTCCCAACAAATGGCTGCCCAGGACGTTCTGCTCCTTCCAAGTCAAAATCACCACTTTTAAATCCTGCGAACGACTTTTGGTACGTTCGCTCAGCTAGAGCATGTTCACCATAAAGTTCCGTAATGAAGCAGAACTCCCCGCAAAAACACTTTTCCAGGCCCAAACTTTCGACATATTTGAGTGTATCAAAAATAATGTTGTTTACGCTTCAAATGAATTACATATATTGAAACAGATGGACAATAACATTAGTTTTCCAGAGCATGTCTGGAATATTGAAACCATGATAGAATAGTCACACGGCGCCACCTGTTAGCAAACCACACGAATTGAGTTACAGACCCAATAAATATATTACTTAGAGAAAACGTGCCCAGTCCCTTACTACCGGTACTCTTTTTGTTTTCATAATTTCAAGTACACAGTACAACAATAAAAGATTTGCAACACTAGACTTCACAATTTTGATATTCAGCGGCGAATATCTATAGAACGAAGACGACTCCAAATGCTCAAGTCATAGATTTTTGCAATTTAGTGTCCAAGGACTACGTTGGTTCTGTTGATAGTTTGTTAGCCTGGCATTTTGTAAGTACGAGTTTATGTAAACACACAAATATATTCCGATACTGTGTGTTTACATGCGGCTTACATTTTTTTTAATCTTTTCTGCTTAATGAGGATTGTTATGGCTTGGGTGGAAATAATTCAGTTCTCAAAGAAACCAATATTGTGGCTGTTTGGCATATCTATGTATTCTTAGGTTAGTGGTATTATATGGCAAGTCCTTGTACGTGACAGTGTTAGAAATGTATACAACTTATTGGAATATGAAAAAAGACTGCTACCTATAAGGGTAGAAGGGTATTATAACCTTGTGGTGGTAGGAAATGCACATATGTAACAGGCAGAATGAGCCATCTCCGACCCCATAAAGTATGTATAAGTTAGCATGGAACTCAAAAAAACCGGATGCAATTCTTCAAATCAGTAGTCGCCGAGTGTTTGGGGCATGCACCAGGCACTAGGCGCTAAATCAGCGTTCCCACGCCAGTGCCGTTGACCAAAATTAATTAATTCCAACGATAATTTATCGATATCCAAACGGACTTCTAAATAATAAATATTATTAATTTAAACGCAAAATAGTCTAGTCTTCACTAATATTATTCTTCTCCGAAAATTGACAAAACTCGGAAAACAAACCGCGATTTTGAAGCTAAAGTTTTGGTACAGACCGCTGCAATAAAGTATTAGCTGCTTTGACTGATAATCGCATATATTTTGTCATCTATGGTATATTTCTAATATATAACTTCATATATACTAAATATGATATATTTCAACATATTTGCGAAATATTAATCAAAATATTTAAATAATAATGCACTGCTGTTTCAACATTCAATCAAAAATTATGAGTCTTCATATTCTAGTGGTAAGCTTCGTCTGTCTATCATCGGTATGAAAACCTACATACTATATATTTAGATCTAGCAATTTGATAGAGTTTTATGAAGATAAAGGTATGGTACATCTAATTAAAGTATAATTTAGCTTTTACACTTATTTCAGACTATTAGCTCTAATAACAGTACAGTTCGGTACTCGAGTGTTTGCAGCAATGAAGGTTTTTTACACTTAAATAATTATCAAGCTTCTCACAACGTTTGCTGTTTTTTCTGTTTTGCAGTGAATTAGCCAAACAAACAAATCGCTTTTGTAAAAAAAAATTTGTAGGTCTATTATTTGTTTGTAGTTCTAAATTTCTTCAAGCTCTCAGGACTAGGGTTTGTTCATTAATTTTGCGTTTGAGTTGGCCTCTTGCTACGTAACCAAATCCAGCAGACAGGGACCATCTCTTATCAGGGTTTCTTTATTGGTTAGCTTAGTTGAAATAGAAATATTAAAATTTGTAAATATACCTTTAACGTTCACTTTATGTTCGCCGGTGCCAGGATGAGAAAATAGGTCGATTTGTACAGAAATTTCACCAACACTTTCATCTGCATTTTCAGGATCAACTATATTTTTAATATAAAAATTATACCTTAGCTGTGAAGATTGCAGTTGATACAGTTATTATTTTTAATTGTGCTTACCTTCATTCACCTGGCTTGAAATGAATGTTTTAATTAACGTATCTGTCATTTGAGTATACAAGCTAAGTGCATATCGTAAGCTTTGCAGCTCTGATGACTTTTCAAGAAACGTCTTTTTCAGTCCATTGCCCCCAGCATGGAAGTATTGTTTTATGGTGTCTAAAGCAACATCAAGAACAGCACACTGTTTTGGAGATAAATTCTTTTCAACTTCTTTTGAAATATCCATAACACCACTGAGGGCACTCTTTACGTCTGGTTTTCCAGCCATATGCGATTTAAATAGTCGGCCCATATCTTCAATTTTTGCATTTGATGCCAAATTTTTTGCATTGTCGGTCAAGTGCTTGAACATCATCTATTTGGTAATTATAAATATTAAATATTAATAGAAATAAATAAGAATACTTTGGTCGCTGGTACTCAACTAAAAAAAAAATTTTAAATTTTTAAATGTTTTGGTATTATTATAATCCTCTTATGCCTACTTAGATTTTTGACACCCCCACTTGCGCTCACTTAAGTCGCAAAAATGGGAATAAAAGTGGTTACTACCCCTCAGTGAAATCTTATTATAAATAATGAAAATAATGTTTGTAGGGGACAGACGATGTGGTCCTATTCACTTGGTGATCGGCAATTAGTGACTTTTAGCTCTATGACGAACAGAACGTAACAGTTTTGGCCAACCCACATAGGACAGAACTGGTTGTGTTCATTCAGATTGAACATATTATCAATCTAAAGAGATGGGTTGAAGACAAAGGAAGACACGGGCGCGGGTAACTACTCCAGTGACCCAGTTATCCGTCATTAATGTGTTTTTTACGTGAAGATGGTATTTAGGTCGAGATGCTTACAGCTGGCTGTAAGTCTGAAAAACCTTGGACTATCTCGCGCTTCTCAGTAGCAGAAATCAATTCATTGGAAGGCCTCTCTTAGGAGACATTACCCTCCCCGAAAGGCATCTGGGTTCTCCAGTCAATTATACTGTAGAATTATTAAGTATCGTTTACACATAAATTTCCTCGTTTTAGATCTTTATATTTTAAATTATTAAAACTTACAGTTTTGTCAGTCATTGGGGGTAGTACAATTGTCTTTTCCAAAATTCGCATAACTATCTTCCATAGTTCTTTCAGTAAACGTTTAAGCACCGTCTTTTCACAGGACTGGGCATACAATGTTAACGATCCATCAAGAAGATCCATTAGTGGTCGAAGCACATCATCTGCCTCGACGGCAACAGCATTCCTTTGTGCCGCCTGATTTCCGGGAGCGATATTACCGCCACCACCCTTAATTGATAGCAACATGTCACCCAGTTCTCGAACCGACTGGGTTATGCGTGGCTCCAAGCTAAAAGTATATATGGTAATAGTGTTAGCGTTCTTATTAGTGACCTTAAGTTTGTTTTCAATTTCTTTCACTTCCATCCTACAAATTGTATTTATCATTCCTGCAAATTTGTATGCAATCAGATAACAATTGTATACATTTATTTAAGAAATACTTTTGAATAGCAGAAAATTACAGAAATATGCAATCATATGACAATTGTGGAAGTTTATTTAAAAAAATACTTTTGTATGGCAAAAAAATACAAAAATGTAATACAGCTGCTTTAGCTGATAATTTGGTAGGTCTAGTACTCTATGGTATATTTTGAATGTAGTGCTCTATTAATAAACCAAATAAAGTTAAATACATAATTTAATAAATATTGGTGTTAGAAATAACGCAGCGTTTCCACTAGATTTGCCCTTTTTCTGTCTTTTCAAGGTTGTCTTTACGCAATTTATTTTTGGAACATTTTTTATGTTAGTATGGGATATACACTCTTCTTGTAATCGTTATAAGCAAATATTTAAAATTTGTGTTTTTCAAATATGTTCACATATAATATAATTTAATATAAATAAAGTTTTGCTATGCGACTAAGCTAAAATTTAAATTAAAAATTATCGGCTTAATATTTGTAATATTTTTTTTTTTGAATGCGAATGATCTCAACAACTTCCAAAAGTCATTTTTTTTTGATCGAACTAATAAATATTAAACATAATTTTTATTTTGTAATTAAAATAGAATTTTGTATAATATGGGTTATTATTGTTAAGATCCTTTATTTTTATTTTATATGCTAGTGAAAAATAAAATGCTGAAAAATAAGAAACGACTCTTACCTTATTGCAAATTGCGAAGCTAATTCGTCAAGTGCCAAATTTAAGTTCTGTTGCAGTTCTTTAAGAATGTTGGCGGCATCCTCTTCTAACTTATCACCGCCCATTGACTCAAACATTTTTTCTAATTGAACTCTTAACTGTTGAATGTTGTTCATTAATATGCAGGCCTATTATAAATTATAAAAAGTTAAAATTGATTACTTAATCATATATAAATAAATATTTAATTTAATCACTACATTGTATTAAGTAAAACATTGTAGACCCGCTACCCAGAGGGTATAAGGGTATTATAACATTGTGTCAAAAATAAATATATATGTATGAATACATAAACGTCATAAGCCGAGACGATATAACCATGTTAGTCTCTCCATGCAAATGAAAACCTAGATCTAGGACTGTAATAGAACAAGTAAGAAAGCTACAGTCTCGTCTGTGAGATACAAGCTACCCATTTTGAATAAAAGCAATATATTTTGCGGTATTATTCTCAAAATATATCAAATATATTGCAAAAATACCGAAAATATACCAAATGGTATATGCGGTATATCGATGTAGTACCGCATTCAAAGTATACCATCGACGGTGCAATATACCAGATTGTCAGCCAAAGCTGACAAAGCCCTAGTAAGTAGGCGTTTTTGCCCATACAAAAGTATTTCTTTAATTATTTCGACAATTTTTATCTGATCGCAACTAAATTCAATCAGGGATCATAACTACTATAGTTATTATTGTATATACTAAAATTCGCTACTCTAGCTTTAAAATTACGCTTGTTATTCGATTTTTTTGATTTGCGGGGGCGGAAGTGGGCGTGGCAAAAATTTGAAACAAACTTGATCTGCGTGCAAACATAACAAATGCTGTCGGAAAATTATAGCTCTATATCTTATAGTCTCTGAGATCTTGGTGTTCATACGGACATACACACAGACGGACATGGCTAGATCGTCTCGGCTGTGTTGACGCTGATCAAGAATATATAAGAATATATGTACTTTAAAGTGTCGGAGATGCCTCCTTCTAAGTGTTACATACATTTCCTGTCGGCACAAAGTTATAATACCCTTCTACCCTATGGGTAGCGGGTATAAAAAGAGAGGAAATCTATATATATAAAAGGAAGTCGTGTTATGTTAGATCACTTATAAATCAAGAACGGATTTGAGTGAAAATTGGTAAGGAGGTAGCTTAGAGCCAGGAGACGGGCATATAAGATACTTTTTATCCCGTTCGACAGCGCGAATTATACTCCACCGAAATGGCTGCGCTTATAATAATGAATAACAGTAAGTAGGCTGTGAGTGTAACGTATCATACATTTATGTCCGATATTATGTATTTATACATTTACATTTATTTTATAGTCAGCAATGCCGCGAGCAAGACGATCGAATCTTAAATAATGAAAAAAAAAAATAAAATAAAAATAAATAATTAAAATTATGAATGGTTGGGTGAGCGAGCAATTTTAGCGGCTATGAATAAAGATGTAGATGACCTGAATTACATAATTCAAAATAAGATCATTGGAACAATGCATTCATTCAAATCTATTGACTGCGTCACAAATGAAGATGAAGCCACCAACTATCCAATTGAATTTTTAAACTCTTTGGATGTGCCTAGCTTACCACCGCACAATTTACGCCTAAAGGTTGGCTCCGTAGTAATCGTGCTTCGAAACATAAACCAACCAAAACTGTGCAACGGTACGCGTTTGGTGGTTAGAAAATTGATATACAATGTAATTTACGCTACGATAATAATAGGAAAATTTCAAGGTTTCAAGTTCTTATTTCGAGGATCCCGATAATCCCAACCGATATACCATTGAATTTAAAATAATTAAATTTCCGATACGTCTTGCATTTGCCATGACCATCAACAAATCAGAAGGCCAATCGTTAAAAGTTTGTGGTTTAAATCTAGAACATTCATGTTTTTCCCATGGTCATTTACACGTGGCATGTTCACGGGTCGGAAGACCATCTGCGTTGTTTGCTTTTGCGCCTGATAATAAATAAATAATAAATGTCGTATATCACATGGTACTTAGGTGAAGAACAACCTATGAACTAAAATACAGAAATAATAATGAATGAAATAATAAAAAAAAAAACATAATCTGCTTATTTATTGTCATATGGGCGGAACAAAGTTCGCCGGGTCAACTAGTAAATAAGAAAATAAAGCGAATTTCGGATCTAAATTACCACAACAAAAACAAAAATACAACTCGAACTACGAAATATGAGTCTTTCAGCCGTGTTCCGGTTCACTTTTCGATTTCGTTTTCAAAACGAAACAACAAATTTCATTTTGGTAACCAACCGATAAATCCATCACCATGAGTTATCGCCTAAGCTGCCGTACTTTTAATGAAATGAAAAAGTCGAAATTACTTGTATAATGAAATGGATGGCATTAAATTTGTTAAAGGTGGGTAAAATATGTTTTTTTTAAATTAATTTGCTTAATTAAATACTAAAATTTCATAAAAAGTTGTTGAAATCAAGCAAGCGCCAACGGTCCGCTGAGAGTCCCAAGCAAGGGGCCCCAGTGAGCAAGAGGCTGCGAGCACCTGGCTCCACCAACACGGACTCGAACAAGACGAGACAGAGAGCAACGGTTGCTAAAACTGCCAGGCGGCATCTCGCCGTTGCTCTCATAGACAGAGGGGACCCTAACGGGAAAATGTCTGCAGAGCGGTGGCGGTTGACCCATAGTAAGCTGGTCGACGCACTGTTTGTCAGGATGGAGAATGTCCCAGACAGTCCAATGCCTACATTCGAAGGCACTGGCTGGCTGAATGGTGTCAAGATCCTGACATGCAAGGACGACCCAACATTGCAGTGGCTGCAAGCGACCGTACCCAAACTGGACGGACTGTGGGAGAGGGCCAAGCTGGACGGGGTGCACAGGAATAACATTCCGTCCATGCCGAAGGCGAAAGTCCTTTTCCGTATAGTTGTGCAGGGCGAGCAGGTGCTTCAGCTGCTTAAAAAGCAGAACCCGGCCATACCGACGAGTGATTGGTCCGTGCTGAAGGTTGATAAACTTTTTCCCAGTGGTGGGCAGCACGTGATCATTCAGATCAATAAGGAGGCCGAGGATCTGCTATATAAGCGCAATGGGAAGATGGCGTGGGGCTTAGGGAGCGTGTACCTTCGCCTCAAAAAACGCCATCCCAACGACCATGACACACACACGCTGAGGTCAGGGGAGGTTGAGGCAGATCTCGGTCTTGAGAGATGAGACGGAGGAGGTGGGGGAGGAACTGTCCATGAAGACGGGCCCCCCCAATAACCTCTAATGAGTGTGCTGCAACTCAACCTCCATAAGTCTAAAACGGCTTCGGCGGAGCTACTCCTTGCCCTGGAGGAAGTGTCCGCCTACGCGGCTTTGGTCCAAGAACCGTGGATAGCGTCGGGCAACACGGTTGCTGGGCTGAAGACGCCTAATTACGATCTGTACGTCCCGACATTGGTAAGTAGATCGAGAACTGCCATCCTTGTAAAAAAGGGGCTAAAGGCTCATCTACTACCTAATTACAGCAATGACGATCTTACCGTGGTGGTGCTGGAGAGCCGTGAGGGATGTTTGCTGCTGGCATCCTGCTACATGGCCCACGACATGCCAGCTCCACCTGACGAGCTGCGGAGGCTGGTGGACATGGTCTGCTTCACCAAAAAACATCTTATTATCGGAACGGACCCCAACGCCCACCATAGCGTCTGGGGAAGTCCCGACATTAATGACAGGGGTGAGTCAGTTCTTGATTTTATCCTTAACTATAAGCTTCGACTAGCCAACAGAGGTGAGTATCTACCTATGTAGGTCCCACCTCTTGTAATGTGCTGGACTTAACGATTGCGACTGAGTGTATCAATGTAGAAAAGTGGAGGGTCCTGGATAGACCCTCCTTCTCGGATCATAAGTACATTCAATTTACATTTCTTTTAACAGGCTACCTGCGGCTCAGCCGTTCAGAAATCCCCGTAATACGAACTGGGCGAAATTCTCTAGCCTTGTTTCCAATTCTCTTGGTCCGCCGGGTAACATCAACTCGGTACAGGACCTAGAAACAACTGTCAATGTCCTCTCAGCAGGACTACTTTCCGTTTCGCCAATCTTGTAGGCTCTCAAGACCGACGAGAAGATCAAAGCCACCCTGGTGGGACCCAGATCTCTCATCGCTAAGTGGGGAGCTTACTAGCATGTTTCAACTTGTTAAGAAGGCGGACAATGAATATGTCTTGGACGAGTACAGGTCTCTCCTAAAGTCCTACAAGAAGATGAACCGATCATCCAAAAGGTCTTCATGGAGAACCTTTTGCTCTGACCTGGACAACATCAAAGACACCTCCAGACTGAGGAAGCTGCTGTCCAAGCATGCTTCCAGTCCTAGTCTGCTCAAGTCGGGCGATGGAGTGTGGATGGAGAGCAGTGCTGAAACTCTTGAAGCACTGCTCTCAACTCATTTCCCGGGATGTATTGGAATGGAGAACAGTGACTGGCAGCTCCTTCCTAGTCTCCCAGTTATGAGACCCCCTGCCGGTCCAATTACAGTTAATAAAATAATTTGGGCTATCGACTCCTTTGCGAAGGTCAGGTCGCCCGGTCTCGATGGACTTTCGCCAGCAATGCTGCAAGCCAGCAAGCTCACGATTGTTCCGTGGCTATCGGGTATCTATTCGGCGTGCCTCGCATGGGGTCATATCCCCACTCTTTGGAGGACCTCGAAAGTCATTTTCCTGCCCAAGGTGGGCAAATGCAGTCATGTGTTCCCAAATGACTTCCGGCCTATCAGCCTAACCTCTTTCCTGCTAAAAACATTGGAAAAGCTACTTGATTTGCACATCAGAAGCAACTCAATGCATCTGTTGGGCAAGTCCATTGAGACAGCTCTCCATGCTCTAGTAGCCTCCATTGAAAAAGCAGAATATAAATATAATAAGGAATAAGAATATGCCATGGGTGCATTTCTTGACATTTCAGGCGCCTTCAACAACGTTACTACTGACGCTATTATGAAGGGCCTTACCTCAGTTAACACGGCACCAGCGATCCACAGGTGGGTCAACCGCCTTCTTTGCGACAGGTGGGTGGTGGCTACGTGGGACGATGCGGCCATTACAAAGGTAGTGCGATGTGGCACTCCCCAGGGTGGGGTTCTCTCGCCTCTCCTTTGGAATTTGGTCGTAAATAGCCTACTTCAAAAATTCACTAGACGGGCCCCCAAGTTAATTGCCTATGCCGACGACATAAGCATTTTGATAACTGGGAAATGCCCAACTACCCTTAGTTCCATAATGGAACTTACTTTACGGGAAGTTAAAGCATGGGCCGAATCAGCCGGGCGGACAAAACGGACTTTATCCTCTTCACGAAGAGGTATAAGGTACCTGCGTGGTCCCCCCCCAAAAATAGGCTGCACCATGCTAAAGCCGAGCCTAGCAGTAAAATACCTAGGTGTGGTTCTGGACAGCAAACTGTCATGGAAGCTTAACGTGTTAGAAAGGGTGAAGAAGGCCACCAGAGCCTTGTACATGGCGAAAAAGATGCTTAGTTGCACTTGGGGCCTCTCTCCTAATCTAATGCGGTGGATATACATCTCAGTTGTTCGCCCTATCCTCACCTATGGTGTTATAGTGTAGTGGCAGGCCACGGAAAAAAGGACGTACCTATTCATCATGGAAAGGACACAGCGTCAAGCGCTACTGTGTATCACAGGCGCTATCAGGTCGACGCCAACTAAAGCCCTCGAGGTAATAACTGGCGTCGAACCGTTGAACCTATACGCGCAATCCATAGCCGCAAAATCGTCCCTAAGGATTGCCGCAACAGGCAATCTGGGTCTGCTAGGCTATTGTCACAGCGCCATTGGTAGGGAGACTAGTAGAGACTTGGACTATACTATCCCCCTTACCAGTACTGACCATATAAAATCAATATTCTTGGAACCGGACTGCTGGCGGGAAGGGTTATGCATTCCCGAAGCCCTCAACCTCTTCACCGACGGGTCGAAGATGGATGATGGTGTCGGAGCGGCCGTATACTGCCCAGACCCGGTCTCCAAACATTCCTATAAACTCCCAGACCACTGCAGCATCTTCCAGGCGGAAGTTTTTGCCATTGGCAAGGCTGCCGAATTGGCTCGGGGTTTACAGCGTAATCATAACTCAATTAACATCTTTGTTGACAGCCAGGCTGCAATAAGATCAATATACTCTGATGTGGTTAAGTCCAAAGTTTTCCTGGACAGCAGAAGAGCAATAGAGTCGCTGAACGCATCTGCGGTCGTGCGTATCTATTGGATCCCAAGCCACCAGGGTATCGATGGCAACGATATCGCAGACACTTTCGCCAAAGAGGGAGTGGGGCTCGATGTCGGTAACTTGTGCAATGTTCCGATATCCCTGCGAACTCTAGGCAGGGAAATTGAGGTGCGCTCTAGACTTCAGTGGGACGCTAGCTGGCGCAATGCCAACTCGTGCAAAACTGCAAGGCTGATGTGTGCCTCTACTAACAAAAACTTAACCAATTTCGTCATGCAGCTTTCAAGGAAAGACTGCAGGCTAATGCTAGGCATTTTAACCGGTCACTGTCTGTCGGCTGTCCATGCTGTAAAGCTGGGTATCACGAACAGTGATCAGTGCAGCAAATGCACGAGTCCGGAGTTAAGGAAACACTCGAGCATCTTCTCTGTAGATGCCCAGCGTTATCCCGACTCCGGTTGAAATACCTTAATTCGCCGTGCCACAACGATCTTCGGGACGTTTCACGGATACCTCCTAGGATGCTGCTGGCTTTTGCCAAAAATGCATCCATACTGCGCGACTTCGGAGACGTAGATAAGCTACCGGTACAGCTACGGACCTCCATTGGTCTATGCTTTGCCACGTACAGGGGCAGCCGTTCCCACCTAACCTAACCTAACCTGTTGAAATCACCGGAATGAAATCGGTTAAAAAGTTGGCATGCCCTTTTTTTGTGGAAAACAGCTGATTACAGTTCCACTGTTTTTTTTAAATGTTAGTTTCAAATATATATATGCGAAGAAAACTAAAGGCAAATATATTGCTTTCAGTGCAAGCATAAATCGTCTATGCAGTGTAAAATCATCTTTATGTGAGTTCTATCCACGCAGGAGACTGGACATAGGCATTTTTTCGCATTGTTTACTTCTGACCAAAGCCCAAATCAACTGTTTCAGCAGTAAGAAGTAAAACGTTCCGATAGCAAAACGATGACCAACTAAAAGACAATACCGGCGCACGCTTGATAAACAAATTATCTAAGCTTCGCAATTGCAAACTGGATTTTTCTAGAAATCTAACGGGACTTTCTAAAAATAAAAGTTATCATTAATCTCATAAACACGTGATTATTTTTGCAACGCTGCAGCGCTCAGTAATTTTCTTCTCATATGGAAATCGCACTTCTAAGAGAAGGCTGCAGTGCTCCGAAATTAATTATATAAAATCAACTTTAAAGTTTAAGATATTTACTTTAAATCTATATTGTAATTTTTATCTTTAATGTAAACGTTTTTTTTTTTTTTGTAAAAATGATTTTAGCGACTTAATCTATTTTATGTATTTTGATTAGATTTCCGGATGTGTGTATAGTATTAAATGTACGAGTATTAACGTTGCCGAAGATGAATCTTTGCTCATTCTGCTTTTGGTGGTGTTGTTTTGTGTTCGTCTGTCGTGGTTGGATTTTGAAAAACTACATATGTATGTATGTATGTGTGTATTTGTATTTATAAGTTAAGAAGTTAATAATTTAATATTGTTTACTTTTCTCTTTAAATCATACATACATATTTAATTTGGTATGTGTTTGCACGCCTTATATTTTTAGTCTATGGGGCACAGCACCAATGCAGAAATATGTCGCGCATTGTATCAACCACAAACATATTCAATACACTCCTTTTACGGTCGGATCAATTATAAGTTTTGGCAGTGGAAATATGAATCTAATAATGTATGTGTCGCAGAGGGAGTAATGCAGCATATTGTGGGCACATTGACACTGCGTAATTAAGAGTGTGCATCAGTGATGCCAATTTGTCCTTTTCCGGACAAATCTGTCCTGTTTTTAACGCTTCATCCGGAAAAAATTGAAAATCATCCTCATACCTGAAATCTGTCCTTTTTTAGATTTTTCATCCGGAAATCTATCCTTTTTTTTAAATCTAATATTAATTCTTTATTTTTCTAAAATAGTTGCTTTCGCGCTCCAATTTAAATTTTTTATCAACTGTAAAATTTGAAACAGGTGGCAACTTTTTGCGGCTGCCGTACTTATATCGACAGTTTGGTAAAAAATTAATCGAAAAACTCTATTTACGGTTTACTTGTACTCTCGGTTTCAAAATTTGTATTAAATTAAAAATGCCAAAAAAAAATGTATAAGCAAAAGTTTCGGGACTGTTGGCTACTGTAGCCCGATTTTAAAGATTGGATTAGCCGACATAATTCAGACATTAACAAGGCATAATTCAAATACTGTAAATGCAGTATTAACTGTAAAATTGACCAAATAAGAGTGCACATGACGACAAATAACATACGCAAAATACATCAAGTTTAGTAAAACAAAGTAAAATTTGTTTCGAGCCGGTCAACTCTTCAGAAACTTGTCGCCAAGAAGCTGCGATAGCTATGTTTATAGCCCAGCATTGTGCTATTGAGCCGGTGGGCCACCTAAGTGAATTAGTAAAAACACATTTTGACGCCAAGAAGGTTAAATTGCACAGAACCAAGTGCACTAACCTTATTAAAAATGTAGTATCTCCAAATAATTGGCTCCATGGCTACAGCAATAATGACGAAGATATAATAATCGAAGCTGCCTTTTTGTCCCTTTTTCTATCCTTTTTATAATATCTTCATCCTATTTTTCCTGTTTATTTTTTCAATCTGTCTTTTGGCATCACTGGTGTGCATGTTAGATTGCATCATCCTTTATTTGCGCTATGATTGGTTGTCTACATTTTGTAGTTTTGACAAGTACAGTTATTGCGGGGCGAAACACAGTGGGCGATTTGGTCTCGCTAGCGGCATTTAATTAATAACTTCTAAACTAAAATAGATGTCTTCAGTCGGTTTTTTTCACTGATCAGAGAAAAATCATAGAATTTTTTAAGTTAATTTTTTTTTTTTTTAATTTTTTTTTTATTTTTTTTAAAAAAAAATTTTTTTTTTTAATTTAAAATTTTTGTACTTTTATTTTATTTGAACTTCAATTAACATTTTTCATTTATAAACTTTATCTAAAAAATGATGGGATGATGGAAAAAAATGGGATGACTTCTTAGTACTAACACTGTGTCTAAAAAGTACCATAGTTTGAAGGCTAGCAAGTACTAGCATTTAATATTACACATTTTGGACGCCACTGATTCACACTTTCGGCTAATAAAAGAGTTAGACTGAATCCACTTGAATAAAGTAAGTTCGACTCCACGAAAGACAGGTGTACGCTAATCCGGACTCGTTGTTAATACACTGAATTACCTCTACGTTTTATGAGCTACACATTTATAGACCGGTCACAAACATTGATTTTTTTTTGAAAATACATACCTTGAATATAATAAAAAACCAAACTTCTAACAAATTCACTAAAAATTGTAAATTTCCGAGGAACTCGAAATCAATGCGCGAAAAAAGAAAGAATTTTCTAGAGCTCTTTGCAAAATCATATCGTGTGTTTGACCGTTCACAGCTGATGATCAGTTGATCGTAGAGCTTTTAAAAAGCTTTTAAAAATCTAATCAAAGCATCTGCTATCGATATGTGAAAAAATATTAACGGTTTTTTAAATTTGAAAATTTGAATTAAATGCCGCAAGCGAGACCAAATCGCCCACTGTGCGACAGCGTCTCGTCGCTGAGTGTGGTTTGATGGCTATGCAGTGCTGCCAGTTTAGCAATTTAGTTGCTAGATCTAGCAACTTTTCAAAAAATTTGCAACTTTTTTTTTGAAAATGCTATAAGCTACAAATTTAGCAACGTTTTATTTTTTTTTTTTTTTAGCTATTTTAGCAATTTTTCATTTATACTTCACTTAAAGCCTTTTTATTTTGTATTCCCTTTTTGCCATTCACTGCAAAAATTGCGATTAATAGTTCACAACGAAATCTGAAGTTGTATTTAACTCAACGGTTCGTACTTGAGCCAAAATCCTTTTAGTGATTTAGCAGATTTTGCGCTTAAAATCTTTTCCCTGCCATGGTCGAACGCGGAAGTTGAGCGTATATTCTCACTAATGAATATATCAAAAAATAAATTACGCAACTGTATGAGCCTTAAAACATTAAATGCGATATTGCATATAAGGTTAGTTTTGAATTTAAATAATTTTAAAATAAATTAAACATTAACTTTATATATGTATTGAACTACATAGGCATGACAAATGTTGCCTTCAATTATGTACTTCCATACGAGTAGTTAGTAAAAATTTCAGGAAACGAAAAGTACACGGATAGGAAGGAAGCAGAAGAATTGGACGAAATTTTTAGTATTTTGTAATGTTAACAAAAGATATGAAATCCTCATGAGTACAAATGTATCGAAAAGGCGCATGAATAACCGATGCACCGGTTGAGTGTGTATACCCGTGCCGTTCTCTGGTGTAGAGACATAACCATGCCCGAAGTGGAGTTGAACTAACAACTGGATAGATGTTTGTGATAGAGACCAGCCTCTCCACCGATTACACTATCCAGTCTGCCATTTGATGGGAGAAAACTAACAAAACATGAAATATAGTATTTTTGATAATTTTTTATGTTGAGCTAATTTTGAATAAAGGTTTCCTGTCTGTTCTTTTGGCCTAAGAATATGTATAATAAAAAAAAAAACGTTATAATATTTGATTTCATCAACCATGTACTGTAAATAAGACACAATAGACTATTTATTACTTAAAAAGTGAATAGAAAAAAATAAATATTGTACCCACTCTCAAGCAACTCTTGTTTAAGTTCTTTGCAATAGAAAATAACAAAATTATTAAGGATGTGATATAGAGCACAGCCAAGCCCATTGTGCTCAATTTTATTTAATATAATAAGACATGACGTATTTTAAAATGGTATTGTTAATTTATGGAATTTATACTTAATGCTTTTAATTATTAATTAGAAAATAAATGTGTATTTAATGATTTTAGAAAAACTCGTTCGGTTACATGCCGGTCTGTCATACGACTACGGGAGTCTGAAACAACACTCTTTATGACAGAAGCCCACGGTTCAGATGAAACTGACCTAGGCATGATTAAGCAACTTAATGCCACCTTTGCTAGCATGGGCATAGTTGACATTCGCGAGATCCAGAATTCCAACGGATTTGTCTCCCAACTACAAAATGGCTTACTTAAGAAAACCTGCATTTCCTTTCTTTCGGAACTCTGGACTACAGAGTCTCGGATTTCTATTGTCCTTTTGTGCAGATCTAGAAAACTTTCCTGTACGCTTAATGCGACCATATCCTGTTCTCTGCAATCAGTAGGTATTTCTGTTTGTGTATTTTCAACCATCTGCTTAATGATTTCATCGGAACTCTGGACTACAGAGTCTCGGATTTCTATTGTCCTTTTGTGCAGATCTAGAAAACTTTCCTGTGCGCTTAATGCGACCATGTCCTGTTCTCTCCAATCAGTAGGTATTTCTATTTGTGTATTTTCAACCATATGCTTAATGATTTCATCGGTGAAATTTTTTACGTGAAGAGGCATATCGAAGTACATTTTTTTAAGTCGAGGATTAAGCATATTAGCTTTAATCAGTATGTTATTCTGCAGCAACCCACACAATCTCTTTTCTGAAATTTTTAGAAGGGTATCTTTTGTTTCGATGCCCTCAGCGGTAACCACATTCGCTTCTTTTAATTTTGTATTAATCACAGAAATCATTGGAGTCACTAAGCTTACGGTCACATATGAATCTCTGCTCACATTTTCAGTGGATATATCATCTGAAAAATATCAATATCGCCTATTTTTGCCCAAAAAATATCGCGATGATAATATTTTTTTTAAAGAGGAAAAATATCGATATTTTGATATATTTCCGACATCCCTAATATTGACACGGAAGCTTATATTTACCCAAAATTTCTAAAATTGGAACACAACAAGTTAGAAAGCTCGACTGTGAGATACCCGCTACCCATTTTAAATAAAATCAAAATATTGCGGTATTATTTTCAAAATATACCGAAAATAGTACAAAAATACTAAACACATACCAAATTGTATATTTGGTATATCGATATAGTACCACATTCAAAATATTCCACAGACGACACAATATACCAGATTGTCGGATAAAGCAACTAAGACTCCTAGTAAGTGGGCGTTTTTGCCCATACAAAAGCATTTCTTTAATAACTTCCACAAATTTTATCTGATCGCATCTGATCGTTAGGAATCATAAATACTCTTATTATTATTGTACACACCAGAACTCGAAGCTCTAGCTTTAAAATGACGCTTGTTATTCGATTTTATTTATTTTTAGGGCGGCAGTGGGCGTGGCAAAATGTGAAACAAACTTGATCTGCGTGCAAACATAACAAATGCTGTCGAAAAAAATTATAGCTGTATCTCTTATAGTCTCTGAGATCTACATAGGTGTTCATACGGACGGACGGACATGGCTAGATCGTCTCGGCTGTTGACGCTGATCAAGAATATATATACTTTATAGGGTCGGAGATGCCTTCTTCTACCTGATACATACGTTTCCTGTCGGCACAAAGTTATAATACCCTTCTACCCTATGGGTAGCGGGTATAAAAATGCTTCTACATTGCTACCGAGAACGTATACACTAGTCGGCATAATTATTTTGACGAAAAAAAATGATTCAAATTTTTAAGTAACTTTGCAATGGTTTAATATAACTTAATGAATTTTTTTGCTGCTTTACTTAGTGCTAATACAAACTTAAAAATAATGAATTCAACATTTTATCATATGAACTTGAAAAAATATAAGCTTATGTAATTTTCAAGCGGTGGCATAAGTATTTTGACAAGTGTATTTTAATATGAATAACAAAGTTTAAACTTAATCAAAACTAAACGGGAAAAAGGTATTTAGTAAAATATATAATTTTCTTTAGTTTCAATAACTTTTTGCAGGCGTTCCGGTACTGAATCGATTAAATTTCGGATGATCTCTGGAGATATCTCTTCCCAAAGGGAAGTGACCTCAGAAATTGTCTCCTCTCTGGTTTTATTTAACGATACTGTTCTTTTACGTTTCATAAGAGACCAGATGTTTTCAATTATATTTAAATCTGGACTTTGAGGTGGCCAGTCCAAAGTGGTAACACGAACATCTTTCAAAAATGTTGTAATCATCTTAGCTTTGTGGCATGGGGCGTTACCCTGTTGCAGAATGAAGGATTGATCAATAAGCCTGTCTCCAGAAGTAAATGCATTATCATTTAAAATCCGTAAATATTGGCCTTGGTTCATCGAACCCGTGACAGGAACGAAGTCACCCAGTCCATTAAACGCTACACATCCCTAGAACATCACAGAGCCTCCACCATGGCTTACTTTTTGGCAAACGGGCCGCCTTTTCTGCCTTTGTGCCCTTGGTAATCTTACAAAAATTTTATTTTTTGATGAATTATACTCAAAGGAGCTTTCATCTGTCCATAGAACGCTCGTCCAGAACTCCTTTGGCTTATTGACATATTCCTTTGCAAATGACAGTCTTTTGAGCTTGTTTGCTTTTGTTATATATGGGACTTCTTTGACTTTATAAGTCTTAAAATCATATTATTTTAATCGTCTACGAACTGTGCGCTCACTAATTGGTGTCTTAGCTGATAAATTAAATTGATCTGCTGCGGATTGGGGCTTTAGTAAAACATTTTTTTTAAATTCCCGTAATAGAACTCGGTCATCGCTGAGATCTGTTTTGCGCTTGGCACCTGATCTTCTTAAATTACGCATGTCATTATGCTTTTTAAACTTTTTGATTTGGTAGTGCACAGTTTGACGCGACACATGATACTCATTGGCAATGTCTTTGACTGATATTCCAGCGTTAAACTTTGCTACCATTGAAGATCTGGTAACCAAACTTAGCTCAGCTGTTTTACCCATGTTATTTAATAATTGTTAATAACTTTCTATTTTAATAACAAGGTTTAATATTGCTCAAAGTTAAACACAGAAGTTCTTTAATTCTCGCGTGCTTAAAAGTGTAAAAATATTTCCATAAAGATGCTGTCAAAATACTTGTGCCACGCAAAAAGCCGTTGTCTGCATGCATTCTTATCAGTAGAAAGAGAATGCAAAAGGTAAACGAAATAAAATTTGGCATGCACATAGCTAAAAATAGATTCTTTGTTTTGCGCCTCATCTTCGCACCGTTATTTGACGAATTCAAGCAAAGCTAAGTTCAATAGTCAAAAAGAGTTTCGTCAAAATAATTGTGCCGACTAGTGTATGTCTATGCAAAATTTTTTTTTTATTTGCATTGGCAGGTTGGCATTAGGTAATTGAAGGTAATACATTTTAGAATTAATACGTACTTGCAGTATTTGCAGTACGATTGATATTCAACTTTTGGATCTCGAGTGATCCATTTGGTAAGAACTGGAAATTTTAGCTATGAATCCAATTTTGTTTATATTGCTCATTTAGCCACTTTGCTTTAATTAGTAATTACGAAAGTTAGATATACCCCATGCCTATTACATGATGATTTTAAAATCGAATCTTCGTTTTAAAATATTTGGTAGTTTTTGCGCTATTCACAGATAAAGCGCTGTTCCTAAATGCAGAAAAAATCGTAATTTTTCCGCGAAACTATATAATTTTTGAGGCGCCATCAAAAAATATTTTAAGCGTATCGATACCCTTTTTACGCTGGGAACGAAATTACGTAGGCTTTTTTTATATGAAGTAGCGCAGAAAAAACTTGATTTATAAGGTACTATCTTCGTCTTAGAAGTCGTACAGTATGGATGCATTTTTGGCAAAAGCCAACAGCATCTTGGGTGGATATCTACAGAGAAGATGCTCAACTGTTTCAGTAACTCGTTACATTTCCTGCATTGATCGTAATGCCCAGCTTTACAGCATGAACAGCCGACAAACAGAGACCATTTGGTATTGCGCCAACTCACGTCTAACTGAAGCGGGAAGCATACTTTAATTTTTCTGACTAGAGATCTCAGGGATATTGGCCCATTACTCATTTTGCTGACATCGTGCCCTCCCACTCCTTTGCAAGGGTGTCTGCGATCTTATTGCCTCTCGATGCCCTGGTGGCTTGGGATCCAATAGATGCGGACTGCAGATACAGTCTGCTCTCCAGGACAACCTTGGACTTGACCACATCTGAGTTAATAGATCTTATTGCAACTTGGCTGTCAACAAACAATAAAAGTTCATGTCTGGAAAAGGCTGAAATTGCAATAGTAGTAGCACATTTACCCTAAGTAGTACATTGAAATTTTTATTTATTGCAATGCTAGCGAGTTTAATTTATTTTATTGGCACTACTACTAATTATTATTTTTCTAAGTACACACGTAAAACAGGCATGGTTGTATGGTTATTAAAAAGTTAGGGTAAATTTATTTATTTCAATATATGAATTCTCGTCTATTTGATCAATGCATTTTATACCAAAATGCGATTGAAACATATTTTAAACTAGTAAAAAATTTTATTTTATTTTAAGTAATTAAATTAAATATATTAATTAAAAAAACATATTTCATTATAAAAATAAATATTATTAATTATTGTTATTATAAGGATTTCTTTTAGCTTGCTTTTTCATTCCACTAAAAGTACGGCAGCTAATTGACCTTCTAGCGGTTTGAAATTAAAGTAAATAAACCAATAAGTAAACTCCTATTTTCTTTTGAAAAAAAATCGCATTAGATGTAGAAAGTCATTTGCTTTTAATTTTAAAAAGACAAGCTTGCCCGATTTGCCAATCGAAACAAACTATTGAAAGTGAAAACGGGAGCATCCTTTTTTTCTTTTCGTGAACGTGAATGTAAAAGCCAGAGCAGTAGTGCTCATTAAATAATATAACATTTATTTATTATCACGTGATTTAATAGATTAGGCGAATATGTACTTACAATTCGTTCGTCTCTCATGTGCTCAGGAAACTCCATTTTTACTATATCAGCATAGGCAATTAGGACTTTTACAATGGTTTTGGCAAAACGTCTCATGTAACGTTTCCAAATTTCTGGATCTGGGCACTCCAGCTTACTAACAACGTCAAAGCACTGAGTCAATTGAGTGAAAACGTCAACAACCGAATTTGAAAACAAAGCATGTTCGCTGCTTTTTTGAAACTGCGTTTAAGAAAAAACGTAAGATTAAAAAAATTAAATAAAATCAGAAAATTGGATTTAATAAGTTGGGATCATATTGACGTTAATGTTAACCTTACCCCATCCTTTTTATCACGATTAAAAGCACCATGAAGGTACTCTAACGATACGTCATCATTTTCATTAAGCCATTGCATAACAAATGGTTCAAACCATGCTGGGTACTCTGGAACTGCTCCTTTATAGGGTGGTACTTCCTTAACATAGTTACTATATAGCCATTTGACGCGAAAATGTAAATTCATATACGCTGATGACTTGCAGAGCCGATGCTGTTCGTGCTCTTCAAGGGCATACTTCATATCAACTGCAAACAGACCCCACATGGTAGCAGCCGATAACTAAAGATAGAACAAGAAAACAAACAAATATAACAAAATTATTCATTGGGTCGAAACACAATAAGAATTCGGTTTACGATTACGATAACTTTGTGCTACATGAAATATATGTATAATAACAGGGAGAAGGAGGCATCTCCGATCCAATAAATATTCGTGATTAGCATCAACAGCCGAAACACATTAAGTAATTTGTTATTATAGCATCACATTAGTGTCATTAGTGATGTTTATATTTTAAAGAATTTGGTGACTTGATAATAAGTATAGCAGTATAGAATTTTTAACATTTATATAAAATTTCATTGATCAATTATTAATATTTGGCGATTTTTAAAATTTTTACCGCGTTTTTCAATATACCCCAAGCCATTTGTGAACTATCCTTAATAAATTTGAATATATGTTTATTGAAATGTAAGTATGTTTATATGTATTTCATTTTCATTTAGATTATACTATAGATAGATTATAAATAAATAAAGAATATAAAAAAAATTTAGGTTTTACTAATTAAAAAGTTATAACAATTTTAATATTAAACGTAACTGACGACATCCCAAAAATTGGGCGAAATACTGTGTACATTAAAATACAAGATTTTTGAAACACAAAAAACACAACATTTTCTGCAGAAGTTAACACAGTTAACAGTTTGCAGGTTTAATTACCTGTCCAATGTTTAATTCTTGAGGAAATTGATTGAGTACAGTTCCATAACTGTTCTTGTCTTCATCAATAACTGAGACAATAAGTGCAATAAGTTTATGCCAAAAGTCCACGCTGTCTAATTTAGGTCCATGGTCATCGGTATCGCGCTTAGCTTCATTCGGGTCAACCTGCGCAAAGAATTCATACATAAGAATATATGTAAGAATGTTTTATATGTATATGATATGCATTACAAACAAACCTGAAACTCTCTATTGTAAAGCTCGTAACAGTTTTCGAAAAGAAATTGATAAGTGGATCGGAGGCAAGCTTTCACACAATCCTTGACCACAGTACTTGCTCTTGGCGGACTGGACAGTTCCTGAACCTACAGATATAAATAAAAAAAATGTACATATATATTTATGACATTTTTTGAAAGAAGTTCTCTTTTCGAATCAAAATACACGGTTAAATATAATACATATTAAAAAATTATTTCGGTTTAGGTAGTTGAAAAATTTAAAAAATTCTTCCTCAAATTCTTAAAACTACTCAAATTATAAAAGTAAATAAAATGTCTTTGATAAGCCAAGCTCAAATTAGAAAAAAATATGAATTTGATTTTTAGAGGCAATAAAAACAAGTAAGAAAGCTACAGTCGAGTGTACTCGAACAGATTTGAATGAAAATTGGTAGGGAGGTAGCTTACAGCCAGTAGACTGCTATAGGATACTTTTTATCCCGTTCGACATCGCGAATTTTACTCCACGGACATGGCTGCACTTATAGTAATGAATAACAGTAAGTAGGCTGTGAGCGTAACGTAACATACACGATATTACGATATTATGTATTTATACATATACATTTATTTTACAGTCAGCAATGCCGTAAGCAAGAAGATCGAAAAAATAGAACAAAATAAAAATAAATAAATAATAAATAAAATAATAAAATAAAATAATGAATTGTTGAGTGAGCCAGCAACTTTAGCGGAAAAATTAAAAATCGGAAAAATTTTGGAAAATTAAAAAAATGTAAAAATCGGCAAAATTTCGGAAATTGCAAAAATTGTAAAATTGACAAAATTTTGAAAATTAAAAAAATTATAAAATCGGCCAAATTTTGAAAATAAAAAAAAATTGTAAAATCGGCAAAATTTTGGAAATTTAAAAAAAAATGGAAAATCGGCAAATTTTGAAAATTAAAAAAATGTAAAAATCGGCAAAAATTTGTAAATAAAAAAATGTAAAAATGGGAAAAAATTTGAAAAATTGAAAAAAATGTAAAAAGCTGCAAAATTTTGGAAATTGACAAAATGGTAAATTGAAAAAATTGTAAGATCAGCAAAATTTTGAAAATTGAAAAAATTTAAAAACTTGGGAATTTGAAATAATTTGTAAAATCTGCAAATTTTGGAAATTAAAAAAATTTAAGATCGGCAAATTATCTTAAAAGTTTTAAGATAAGAGGAAAATAAAATTGCAAGTTGTGTATAACCTCACTTACCTTCATTCGAAAAAATGTTATACTGGTCAATAGATCAACGGTAGATTTTAGGTCCATAAGTTTCTCTTGACTCGACGCTGGGAAATTATTCCTGTACATTGATAGATCTATTCTGAGAGAATTGTGCAGTTGGTCCAACAGTTTCACAAACTTTTCCTTCTGTAATAAACAAATAATTCCAAGTTTACTGGATTTTGAAGTTTGTTAAGTAAATCAAATTAAGACTTTGTAATCGAAAAAATAGCAATTGGCTAAAATCTATAATTAATGTATTCTTTATTACCTATAAAAGTGAAAATTGCAGAAAGGTTTCAGGAAATTCAACTAAACAAGTAAGAAAGCTACAGCCGAGTGTGCTCGATTGTGAGATACTCGCTACCCAATTTGGAAAAAAATGGCAAAGCAGCGCGGCATTATTCTTAAAATATACCAAAATATACGCCTACTTAGGCGTTTTTGCCCATACTAAAGTATTTCTTTAATAACTTCGGCAATCTTTATCTGATCGCAACCAAATTTTAGGGAGTCACAGAAACTATAGTTGTTATTGCATTGACCAAAAATGCTTTAAAATTACTTATTATCCGAGTTTTGACTATTTGCGGAGGTGAAAGTGGGTGTTGAAATTCTCAATCAAATTGATAGCAGCACTTAACGCCAGCGGAATGAAAACTCATTAATATCGAAATCATTCCGATCAAAATCTGTGTGTGCGCCAATAACGCGTGATGGTCGGTGTGATCTGCTTGTACTCTGTTTCCAGTGCAAGTAAATTTCGGTAAATTGTACATACGTGCATAAACAGTTTGTTTTTACTCCAAGTCACAGCCGGCAAGCTCACTTATTAACATATGTATGTATATATATGAACGAATATATTTTACAGTGAACGGCGTAAAACCGCGACCACATACGTTTTATTTGCGCGCAAACCAACTTGAATTTCTATATTTAATTTTTTATTTTTATCCGTTATTTTGTCTACGCTCTTGTGAAATCATCTTCAGCATCTTGGTCGCTTTCAGACCAAAAATTGATCTCCCATTTTTTTTTTGGTATTTTTGTTGATTTTTCAGTTAAAAAAAAATAATTAATATACGGTGTTTGTCTTTGTCTGACTGTAATAGCGCCCAATCATTTCCCATCCTCTTTGTGTGAGCATGTAGCATGTCATCGGGCAGACCCGATAAAACTAAAGCTCGATTATCCGTGCCCTCAACTAGGACTACTAGAACTGCCCCCCTTTACTTAGGTCCAAGAAGGAGACGGCTATTCGTGCATCTAGCACATGGCCAATTCCTTCTCAACCTAAAAGGGAGGTTTCCGCACGGTCAGCTAGCGTTTCGCCCCCTTGTGCAGCAAAGCTTGCAGCTAACTCCAAGCCGCTGATCTTGGTCACACAGTCTCCGTCCGATCCAAAGATTAAAGTTTCTAGCGATCCGATCCTTCGACTCCCGATTGTCACACTCTCGCACGGGAGAATGGCACAAGATTTAGTGGAGAAAGCCTTGACGAAGCTCATCGTCGCGACTGATCGTGTCAGTCAATTTGCGCCGAGAGTCAACAATCCTTCGGCTGACAGCCCGTCTCTCTACAAGTGCCAAGTCCGACAGGGCCAGAGGCGTGCCTTGTAAGAAGGGTAGAGAAGGATTACAAGGCTTGCTCTTGCCTCATGTCTGAAGAGATGGCGACAGAAGAGCTCCCTACAATCTCGGCCAAGTACGACTACTGCTACTAAGTCTACAAGCAGTGTGCAGCTTAGTTGAGTGATAAAATAGCCAACGCATCCCAGGCGCTCGATTACGAAGTTTTCGGAGGCGATTACACTCGCTGGCCCACCTTACAGGTCTTATTCCCGCATATCTGTATTCGAAATCCGAGAGTGTCGGAAGTTGAGAAGTTGTTCGATTCAACTCCAAGACCACAGGTGAAGCCCATGTCATTGTCTCAAAGTCCCCTTTGACCAATGAAGTCGGCTTGGTCCAGCTTGACAGCTGAGAATATTGTTTTTACCCGCCATTGGGTAAGAGTCGGGCTCGGCTATCCAGGAGTTGCAGAGTACCATTCAAGGGTGCCTGACAGCCTCAGAGCACTCGAAGATCAAAATCGAGAATTAGGATTGCATCCTTGTTTTCTTAAGTTGTTTGACCCTTCCTCTCTGGGAACAGTCCATCCAAAACAAGAGCGATATTCTAACGTGGGTTGACATGAAAGATTTCCTTCAAGAGCGGTATCGCACCCTAGAGGCGATAGCGGAAGGATCATCAAGCACGAACGCTCAGACGTTTTCAAGAGCCTCCCGTCTCTAAGCAGGTCAACACATTTGAGATTAGGGTGACCATTAAGACCCAGTCCTGCAAATGGTGTTACCGGGAGAATTATCCGATTCGTTTGTGCCCTCGTTTTCTTCAAATGAGTGTCAACGAAATGGTCAACCACAACAAGCAAACGAAGCCGTGTTTAAATTTTTTTGCAATTATTCTAGCGCTTGAGGAGGCTGAATAAAGCTGTAGCAACACAGCCCCGAAAGCATTGCCAATTCCTATTTTGCTACCAGATCTGCAGATTGAGGCGTCGGCGTACGTCCTTCCCAATAAGCAGCAAATCTGCCATCCCGCACTGTCCAACCATCAATCCTCGATAATCTGCCAAGAATCCTGCTGGCCGATCCCTAGTTCTATGAGAGTTTGCAGATAGACGTGCTTTTAGGCGCAGACATCCTCCCATCCGTTCTTCTCGGCGGCTCTCGTCCGAACGTTTGTGGGACCCTCATAGGTTAAGAGACCATTATCTATTGGATCCTGACTGGCCCTGTGTCGGGACCCGTTTCTTAGTCCATTTCGTCCTGCCTCGCCGGGACACCCCAAGTGGGGTGGGTATGTGCCTCCCAGCACATACTACTCGTTCGCTGTAGGCTGTGCCGCGGTGTCCACACACTGAGCAAGTGTACGCAGTTTATCCAGCTGACACCAGAGAAGCAGCTTCGGGCAGTACTTGTTGATAAGTACTGTCCCCAACGGCCTGGCTCACCAGCTGGGGGGCACTTGCCGTAGCGGGGGACGGTGCAGGCATGGTGGCGAGGACCACCACATCATGCTGCACATGTGGGAGCCGCGTTCTAAGCGGCGGATGGCGCGCCAACCCAGGGGCCGAAGCGACTAAACGGCACTTCTTCAGTGCAAAAGAGTGAGCATACTCACCAACGCAGCGGTCTGGCTAGACATGGTTAAGACGGTTTTCGAAGCACGATTGCTGTCTGCGTTGTCCCGCATCAACGAGTCGTTGGCCGGGTCCAGTTTCTTCAGCAACCTAGTGTTGGCTGACAAGGACTGGTTCCGCTCGGCGACGGTCTCTGCAGTCTTGGGGGCTGTCGTTTATCCGGAGATAGTCCTGCCGGATATCCTACAAGTCAGGGCGGACTTCTGTCGGGCACTTGCGCCTGATCGTCTTTGTAATCCAAATAATGCAAGGGGGAGAATGTTGAGGCGAGCGCATTGTAGGTGAGTGGCATACTCTTCGCTCCGCCGATCGAAAAGCACTTAATGCTTTTTGCTCACTCATAACGCGCTCACGCACACGCAAGCACTCAAGTTTCCGTGCTCTCAACATCTCTCTCTCTCTTAACGCTCATCAAAATAAAACGCGTGTGTTTAAAATTCATGTGCGCTACCACATCAATGGAGTTGCGAATAAATAAAATAACGTGATTTCGCTCATCTGGGAAAAGAGCTTTACGTAATAAAATTTTTTCTTGTGCAACCTTTTCAGCTATGGCCCTCCACTGGTCTATGCTTTGCCCCTAGCTGGGGTCTCATTAACCCTAAGTTAAAATATCACATACTCTGCTGAAGGCAGTATTAATTAATGAAATACATTTTTTTATTTCCAACAAATCAAATATTAACACCAACTTAAATTAAAGTACGAAAAAAATGTATAGCAAAAATGAAAAGCTTAAGTTCGTTTATTTTAGTGACAAAGAAAAATTCACCTCATTTTTAGTAGCTATAAGATGTTTAAATAACACACCTTTTTTAAATCTGTATAATCAATTGAATGTTGTATCTAACGTATCATAAAATACCTAATCTTTTATTTTCAATCACCATTAAAATAATAATTACTAAATCAATTTTAATAAACGTGCGACTAACCTATTCCCTCAAATTGCTGTTTTATGGCTGAACCTACCATCATTTTAATGAGTCCTGGGAATAATTCCAAAATACAATATATAAATCATTCTGTGATCCATCATTTACCCATGTGAAATCTAATTAAAGATAGTACTGCGTTTGCTCAAAATACACAATACACAAGCTCCTTATTATTATAAGATAAGTTGATAAGTTTATCGAATTTTTGGAAATTAATGTTGGGAGGGCAATTTTTGACACTTTAGTATACTCATATAACATAAAAGGAATAAATTATTACATATGTAAAATTATAGTATCAGTTATACTTACTCCAAAGTTGCTTGCTGCAAAACGGTCGCTAGCCGAAACAGCGGAAGATGCCGTCGTATGTGCATAATATGCATTTATATTCGCAAGTAGTGTGCTCATCACAGCTGGAACTCCCGGACAAAGATATTTTGCGGAGAGACAATGAAAATGTGTCATTGCCTGATAAATATTTTCTATACCATATCGCATTGAGAATTCATCCACGATTTCTTCAGGGATATCGTCAAAATAAAGTTTCCATGCGTCATCGCCTTTTTGAGTTGGTAATTTAACCTGATATTCCAAATATATAAAATATACAACAAAATTTTCATAATCTATATTTTGCAATCCCTTGGTGTCTTAATATCAAAGAACGTATCAAAGAATGTCTTCATAAGTTTGTAAAAATAATACTTCTTATTTTTATTTTGTCAGAATTTTTTTTAAAAAGTATAAACAATATTACTTTCGATTAATACAAATTGAAAAGATACCACCAATGAAGATTTATATCTTTGTAATCAAGTATATTTCTCTAAGATAAACTTTACATTTTCTTATTCTGTTGTGAAATACTTTCAAATTTTCTAGCCTTATCGTTGGAGTTATGCATCGCAAGTTTAGTTAAAATAAGTAACTTTATAATTATATATCATTTTTACAAGTTATTGTTTTTAAAGGAATTGGTCAGGTTAAACTTTTTTTTAATTTTTTCCATAAAATATGGCAAAATGGCAAATAATAAGCTATTCTCAATTAGTTGCACATTACACTGACGCAAAAGATCCAACTAATAAAACCCGCTTTTTACATCCGTCAGTTTCTTTTTATGACTGCATCTTAAAATATTTGTGCCACCACACGAAAATCGATTATCTGAAGCAAGCTTAACAGAACATCAATAACTTTGCAACAAATGTCATTTAATCTTTATGATAATGAATAGATATGATGCTACTAATTAAAAAGAGGACTTACCATGCCGCAATTTTCTTCACATAAATAGTGAAATAGATTTTCATGTAAACAAGTGTATTGCACGTGGTACGGGGCCACCTTTTCCTCCCCCTTAATTTCGACTGAGATATGCAGTCGAATGGCTCCAGATACGGCTGATTTATCCGTACGCTTCTCTAAATTATACCAAACATCCATTTCTCCGGATAGGGTTCGCACTTCGATTATAGTTTGTCCAAGAAAATCATCTGATTCTCGTGTCAGTTTTTGACGCAATTTTGATTTGAGATCGTTGTCCTCGTCCCATACGCGAACTTTGATGCGATCTGATGAGTTGTGACACTCGCTACATATTCCATAAAAAATATACATAAAAATATTCAAATGTCTATAAACGCATACATATTTATTCATGTGCCAATAATTATTTTATTGATCACAGATTTTTGGTGTAATATTCGGCAGATTAACTAATAAAATAATTTTGAGCCAAACACATTTCAGGTTATTAATGGTAAGGTTAAGATACGGCAACCCTGAGGACACTCGACTGTGATATGCAGTATTATTCAAAATATACCGAAAATACTACAAAAATGCTAAATATATGTCAATACCACTATTTGGCATATTGATATAGTACCACATTCAAAATATATCATAGACGACACAATATACAAGATTGTCAGCCAAAGCAACTAAGACAAAGTAGGCGTTTTGCCCATACAACAAAAATTTGTTTTATATCTTTGAAAATTTTTATCTGATCGCAACGAAATTTTCCCTAATCACAACTACTATGGTTATTATTTTATATACCAGAATTCGACTCTAGCTTTTAAATTACGCTTGTTATTCGATTTTTGTCGATTTGTGGGCGAAAATCGGCGTGGCAAAATTTTGAAACAAACTTGATCTCTTATAGTCTCTGAGATCCAGTGTTTCATACGGACAGACGGTCATGGCTGGATAGTCTCGACTGTTGACGCTGATCCTTCCACCTGTTACATACATTTCCTGCCGGCACAAAGTTATAATACCCTTCTACCCTATGGGGAGCGGGTATAAAAAGGGGTTTCGGTTCACGAAGTTTTGCCGTACAAAATTACTTTGTAAATTCACTAATATAAATGTACGAAGAATAACAAATCAAATGTTTAATTTCATATTTGAAAAGAGTAACTTATAATATGTTGGAAATTATTATTATTAATTATTATTTTATAAAATAATTTAATACATTTGACAAGGGACATATATTTTAGTTTGCTTTCTATTTTTGTACAGTGTAAGGTGTTTCGATAGTTCTGCAAATTTAGCAATGACCGCTTTAAACAACATTTATGTATGTGCCCAATTTTGCCACTACTGAAACATTCGATCATAAATAAATGAAATTATTGAAAGAAACAGACGAACTCTCATGCTTTGCATATGTATATTTCGACAAGCAAATTTTATTGCGCCATTTTTTTTTATTTTAAATTTCGTCAGCAGTCCTGTACATTACAATTTTAATAATTTCTATTTCTCTTGACGAGAAAATGCCTCCACATGCTTTGTTTTTATTCATACCAGTCCTAAAAAATGAATTGTCTATTTTTTCGATTTTGCTCATTTTGTAACAGCGCCTTAAACAGAAACAAATTATTCACGAAGTCAACTTTTTCATAATTTTACTTACTCAAACGCAATATTTACATGGTATGCTGTTTCAAAGCAACTATTGTAGTATAAAATACTTTTCAATACTAATACAATATTACTCAACAGCTATCGTTTTTATTTTCGAGATATTCGTCACGGTAAAACTAAATTGAGTTGCGCTAGCTTCTAGCCACGCTGTTGCGCACTGGTGAACATGTACTTAGATATTTAGACGCATTCATACAATCAAAATCAAAGCGGTTAGTGTTTATGGTATATAAAACTCTTGTAATCGTTGTGCGTTGTTCTCCGACTTTATGTTGTCTTCGTTTGCTGTATACATTTTAGTAATGAAACTCGAAATTCACCAAAGAAAAAGAAAACAAGTAAGAAAGTTACAGTCGAGTGTGTTCGAAAATATACCATAGACGGCACAATATCAGATTGTCGACCAAAGCAACTCAGACCCCTAGTAAGTAGGCGTTTTTGCCCATACAAAAGTATTTCTTTGATAACTTCCACAATTTTTGAAAGTGGGCGTGGCAAAAATTTGAAACAAACTTGATCTGCGTGCAAACATAACAAATGCTGTCGAAAAAAATTATAGTCCAAAATCTTATAGTCTCTGAGATCCAGTGTTTCATACGGACAGACGGACAGACACACAGACGCGCAGACGGACATGGCTATATCGTCTCGGCTGTTGACGCTGATCAAGAATATATATACTTTATAGGGTAGCGGGTATAATTACAAAATGTTAAGGACCTTATTCCCTATCTCTACGGACAGATGAATCGAAGCCAAAATAAAATGGTTAAATCTTAAGAATGGGTCTGCCTCTACTCTCTACTTATCAATTTATCTGCTTGAATAGAAGCTGACATAGAGAAAACAGCCGTCATCCATTGTCAAAAAACTATCATTTTCGGCAATGCACCGCCAAGAATTCATGTTTTTCTTCCATTTCACTGCACAGCTATTTTTACCACATATTTTAAATATGTTTCCAACACAAAGCTTATTGATTGTATTATCGTTAAATTATTTAGATTTTCCATTTAACTTTCAGTATGAAATTAATTAATAAGTCATTAAATTCATTCAAGTGGAAGATGAGTTGCTAATAAATTGGCGGAGATATGTCGTTTTGTGTTCGGCGGAGATACATACATACATATGTCATTTTAAAAGCAACATAACTCCGCGCGGATATGACATTTTGAAAACGACATAGCTCCGCCAAAAAAAAAACACATAATTTCGCTCGAAAATTGTACCGAGGGGAGATATGTCGCTATGCCCCGGACAAGGCTATTTTGTCTCGGCAGTCGACACTGATCCAGAATATATTATAGGTGGAGAACAATGGTATGAGAAGCCAGCTATCGTTGGTTGGGCACTATCGAGCCAACCACTATCGATGGTGCCATCGATAGCAGGCTTCTCATACTGTTCTATGTAAAATCGTCAGAAATTAAGAAAAAAGAAACGAAAACGAAAAGTGAATACTGGAGCATGCCTGTTTAAAAAGGATTCTGTCCTAAATAGGCGAAGTACTACAAAACAGAGTAAAATATTACATGTCTGGAAGTATTTGGAAAGGTCAGACGACACAACTATCTTGACTATTGCAAGGAATGGAATTTTGACGTAGCGTTTAACGAAGAGATATAATCGGCGACAATCGATGGCACTATTGACACTATCGTTGGCTTAAAATGGACAATCGTCGAATATCGATAGCGCTCACTGTCGATAGTTCTCCGCCTCTACGCACTATCAGATGGATTTATAAAATACGCCTTCATAATTAACTTTAAATTATTGTATAAGAAAATCATTCTATGTAGACGTTTTTGAATAAGCGCGATTCACAGCCGACGCAAAATAGGCGGCAAAGTTATCGATATTTGCCATGTTGATGTAGACGTAAAGTTAGCAGGTTTATTAATGACTATCTAAACCAATAGTTAATTCACGATTAATTTCTCGGTTAAGCGCTGTTCTAAGATGATCGAAATCGCATTTTCCACGCAACTCCACTTAAAAAAACGCCGGCAGTTTTTTCAGCCGTTCCCAGCACAAAATAAAAAAAAGGTATCGATACATCCTATATTGGGAATATATGAGAATTACACAATCGGCTGTTCGACAGACGCGAAAATAGACAACCTATTTTTTCGCACTGATACTGACAAAGTGCAAAAATATGATAAATTTAAAAACATTGTGGAGGCATTTTCTCGTTTAGAGAAAAAACAGCAGAGTTGGAGGAGTCTATGTTAAATTTAAATTTAAAAAATATTGCAAACAAGTCGCAATAAACTTTGCTTAAGATAGTTATTTATTATTTGGTTACAGCAATAATATAACTTTTGTAAAACATTTTTTTTTGTATCAAAATTTAGTAACAGTTAAAGCAAAATATAACACTTTACTTGATATCCAACATTTTCACACACACGCAAATATGTAAGTATGTACATATATACATACATATATGTTTACATTTTGGAAAGTTACTGATAATACTAGAATAACCTTCATGTTATCGAGAAAGATGAACGGGGATTCACACACTAAAGTCGTTTATACAAATACACATAGACATTTATTGAAAAAACGTTGATTCAATACTCACAAGTGAAACTTCTCGTTCCACACAGGGTTTAGTTCCTGTGGCATTGTGCGCGTTCGTTTTTTCACCTTGCTAACCTGCACCGTCACATATGGATCACTGGTTCCGCTTTTATCCTTCGCTATCAGGCCTTGAGCACAAATCACTGCACAGTTTGATCCGATTGTTTGACATTTGGTAATTTATTCGTTTCAATACCAAAACCACAACAAATTGTCATGTAAGTTAAGCCCAATAGATGTTTTGGGTATATCGTATTGAGGATTTGATGATTCGATTTACAAATGTCGATATTGAATAATTAAAATGAATGCGTTGCGGCATTAAACCGATGTGCACGTGCATTTGATCAAAAAATCCAAAGTGAATATAAATGATGATATGTAATCGTGAGTTTAGTAAAAAATAAAAGATTTTGTTTTTGTTGATATATTTAATGCAAAAAAAAAAAAATAATGAAAATTTTCGTTTTTGTTTAGGTTTGAAACGAAGGTAACCGTTATGAGATTTGTATGCGTATTTATTTTTCAATTGAATTCCAATTAGATTAGATTTAAATTCATTGTTGTTCAGTTCAGTTGTTTATCAAGGGAGAAAGAAGAATAGAAAAAAACGGAAGTTTTTTGTTTTATTAAATACCCTTTTAAATACCTGCAAATAAAAATGATCAGGGAGATACAGATACTACTGTTTATGCACTCCCTAGATGCACTTTTACTACTTGACGTTTAATAAATGCAACGGTACAAATATCGTGTGATTTTTATTATTTACAGACACATACTATATTTTCTTTATTTAGCTGGACAATAAAATGATTAAATTATAAATATAATACATACATATGTACAAAGATTAGGTCGGGAAAGTGGATTAAATTGTTTGTTTGTTGTGCAAGACATCAATCTAAGAATAGTGCATTATATTAAGACCCATTACACAGCGCTGAAAAGTTATGGCTTCGGAAAACCGAAGCATACAGCCATCACAACAAAATAAATTTAATAGTAGAATTTCCTACAGCTTCGAGATTGCACACAAAGTTCGACCTAGATTACAAATTAATTTTTAGGAAGGCCACATTACAGTGGTGCAGTTATTCCATCAATTTAAAACTTTTCAAAGTCTTTAATTCGTTACATTTAATTAATTGTCAGCTTCAGAAAGTCAGTATTGTTATCATCAGGATTTCGTGAATTTATTTATGCAAAAACATAAAGCTTTTTGCCAAAGAATACATGTCACTATATTGATTTTTACAAAAAAATAAAGAAGTATAAGAAATTTCAGAAATTTTTGTAATTTAAATGTGTTGCTCCGAATATTTAAAGCTCATAAAGTACTAGCACCATCGGAGTTGCTTTTGAAATTTGCAAGTCTTCTGAAATCAATCTGAGTAAAATCGTAAAATGTAAAAAGTAACAAAAACATGTATTTCACTAAAAATGTTTTAATTTCAGCTGTTTGTGCAGCATTCTATGTAGGCAAGAAATTGTAATACTTTAAATAAAGCATAACATATTTTAATTCTCTTCCTTCATGTCCTACGAATAGTTTTCGTTTTACATTTCGTTGGTTTCCTTTTTTTATTAGAACCCCCTTATTTAGCAATGAAATTGTGTAAGGTAAGCCTCCTTTCATTTGGTATCAGAGGCAACAATATATAAATACATATAAATACATACATAAATTGCTATTTCGGACTCATTTGAAATACTACTTGGTATTCATGTGCCATCGTTCACCAGAACTACACCACCCCAATGTTTTTATTAATTTTTTTTTATAGAACCAATTATTCGTGCTACAATACTTTCGAGTGTTTGCAAATTGCATACTTTGTCCTATCTGTCGTATTATTTGTTATCGGCTTTTTTTTTAACTTATTGGTGAAACAGGGTAGTAGATGTGCCATTAAATATTGTGTATTTTTAGTGTTGTGTACTTTAGGTGCTTTACGAAAACAAGTAAAGACGTGTTTAAAAAAAAATATATTTCTTGACCGTAATTGTAGGTAGAGAAATTATTTTTTTACTCTAACCTTGAACACACATTTTATAAATCCTATATATCTATATAAAAGATTTAGGGTACCCTAAATAGATTAATTCCTATTTTTTATAAAATTCTTATAAAATATTATATGTATTTCAGCCAAAGCAAGATTTAAAATATTTGCAACTACCGGACACTAGAAAATATACTTCTCGATTATTTGTAATTGTAAAAAAAGTTCGCAGTATATAACGAGAGCGCAACTCGTTGGGACATTAAAGTTAAATTATTGAAAGTGTAATAACCAGCAATATTGCCTGATTTATTTTCAAATTGTATACCTATAAAAACCATAGAAAGTTTGTCTTTAGTTTGAATTGATTTAATTTTTTTCTGAAAACAGTTTTCTTCTTCTAACTGTAGATCCATAAATCAAACACACATAAAATATATTCGAACGGTTGAGCAATAGGATTTACAGTCAACTTATTAGTGTCAACGGTGTTTAACATGTATTGTATACAGCGTTGCCAATTTGTGGGGAATTCCCCAAAGTGCGGGGAATTTTAAGTTGATTGGGGATTTATTGGGGATTGGCATTATGTGGGGAAAATGCGGGGATTTTTACATTTTTTGATTTCCTGTCCTTTATAATTTTGTGACAGCACAAAAATTAGACGATGAATTTCGAGCTCACGGAATGCTGGATTTTTGTCAACATGGGCTTAAAGTTCAAAATAACATTGATGCTGAATGTTACTGGGGTAAAGTGTTTCGTCTGAAAAACGCTGCGGGAGAATACCTGTTTCCAAATATAAAAATTGTTATTTCGTTGTTGCTGATACTGCCTTTTTCAAATGCATCGGTCTAGCGCAAATTTAGTGTTCTTAAGAATTTGAAAACTGAAAACCGTAATCGACTGAATACAGATACTGTTGTATAATTTTTGGCTGCAAGAGAAGGAATTAAAAAACTAGGCGGCAGCGTCAAGTTCAACCCGTCAAACAAAATGCTATCCACAAAAATATGGAAAAGAATATGAATGTTAACTGTTTGAGTTTTTATTTTAATTAATTAAGAATACTAATATGAATTATACTCAGCTTTTTATTGTTCATTTAAAAAAACCAATGTGGGGAATTTGTGGGGAATCAGCGGATTTTTGTCCCCAAATTTGGGGAATTTTATTCCGATTTTTGGGGAAATGTATAAATTTGCATTGGCAACCCTGATTGTATACGTATTTTCCAAATGGAGGAGAGTAATACACATAAATTTCAAAACATTTACCTATAGTTTAATAAGCTTACTAGATAGATCTATTCATAAGTGCCCTATAATTAATATGCCAATTATAATTAAAACAGGGTTTTTTTGTTCATTTTTATATGTTAGTATTTAAATAATTTAATTTAAATTGAATAATTCAAACTGATGTTTCTCAATATATTTATGTTGTTTATGTTAAACAGCCGAGTACCATGTAGATATGAAGAATGTTAAGGCAACCCCCATTTTCGTTTTAAAATGCTCTCAACTTTTAATATATTCGTTGGCAAACAATTGTTATTTTCTTTTCAGCTAATATATAGAAATTTTTTAAAGATATTGATGGAAAATAATTATCTTAGCTAAAGCTATAGGTTGAATAAAAATATAAATGACACGCTATTTAGTTGCAAAAGCACCGTTATAAAAAAAAAACTTGTTGAAGTTAACATAATGTTCAGTGTAATTGGGAATTTAGTTTGAAAATACGATGGCGAAATTTGAAAAGATTTAATACTTTACGTTTAATATTTTCTTTTTGAGACGAAAAATGAGAGTTCCCTTCATTCAATAAAAGTGTTACTTTCAAGTTTTTTAGTACTTTATATTAATTCGAAACTATTTAAGAAACATCTCAAAGAGATGCATTGAAATTTTTAATGTAAGTATTCGCTTTTATTAATAAGTATTTTCATCTTAAGTAACATTATTTATATTCGAAAAAGGTGTGCTAGAAGAGAACTAATTTGTTTATGTAATGTTGAAAGCGAACCATTGAAAAGAATAAAATAATGGGGTTTGTAATATTCGAAATTATATACAGTGTTTTGTTTTATTGTATGCTCAGTATATTGATTGGTAACATAAAATATTTACATTAACAAAACTGGTTTGCAAGAGTTAAAAAAATGTTTTCCATATACTACGTTCATCTGTGTAATTTGAAATTAAAATAACTGTTTATGTACATATATATATATATATATACATATGCCCGAATATAAAAGAAAGCTTATTTTTTTAATTGCTGACTTATTGATGTAATTTATAATAAGTAATAATACTATAGAAAAATTATTAATTTAAATAAATAAATCAAAATATGTATGACAATATACCCTAAAACAAAATACAAAATATAAAAACAAGTTAAATCGAAAAAAATTGCCAGTGTGTACCTGTTATTGTGAGTTTGCATGACCATTTAGATGTTCCCTCAACAGTTGCGTGCTCAGCCTGTTCTAATGAATCTATGTGTGTATCTGGATCCACACCGAATGTCATCCTTGAATGAATTGAATCAATTTTCAGTTTTCAAATAAGACTTACATACATTTCAACTCTTCAATAATAAAAGTCACCGCAATAATAAATAAATTTGTAATTTAATGTTTTCCTCTATTTATAATTTGGCTGGCTAGGCTGATAAATTTATCCGTAAAATACAACTAACATTAAATGTGCACCTTTTAGTTTTAGAATCAAATATAGTGCAAACATAATTCATCATATTGATATCAATAAACTAGAGTACGAAATGTTTCGCACCTTATAATAAAAAAGACCTACAATCTATTTTTGTGTGCTTATTAACATTCGATAAACCATTTATTGATAATTAAAAAATTCAATAATATACATATAAGGGTGTTTTAAAATGGCATTACACTCGCTGACAACGACCACTCTTCTTTCACAATATTTCCAGTTCGATCGTGGAAATAAGTGCACTGTTTTTCTCTATCAGATCAGATCAGATTTTTCCCTTTGCTAAAATAACCGAAAGCTATATTTGGTATATCAGTATACTATTACGTTCAAAATATACCATAAAGTACAACATATGTTAGGTTGTTAACAAAAGAATGTAAGAACAGCAGCTATCGGAAACTGTTGATCAAGATTAAAAATTTACTTATATACTTTATGGTCGGATATGCCTGTCAGTTACATACATTTCTTGCAGGCACAAAGTTTTAATATTTTTGTAGGAATTGTAGAGAATAATGCGGAAAGATGCAAATATAGTAATGCAAGGCATTAGAAGGCGTGTTTACAAATAACTTTTTTATAATTTATTCCACCCGAACGATGATCTTAATTTAATGATTCGATTTGAGGAATCTTCAGGAAATGCATTTAAATATGTAACTTTAAACATTTGAGTAAAGTCCCTCGCAAAACTCTAGACCATTTGATCCAATCACTATTTTACAATCTTTGTTTTTCTCTTAATTTCTTACTCTCTGGCTTTGCACTTGTTTGCGGCGAAGTTTTTATACTGAAAGACGGGGATATTTTACAATCTTTTACACTCAGATACGTTTAACAAGATTATTATTAAATATGTCGGAACTATGGTGTATAATTGTCCTATAATAACCTTACAAAAGCATTTCCTGTTTTATTAGACAACTGGCAGTTGCTTATAACAATATCTATAATAATTAATTATAAATGAAGGGAATAAAAATATATCAGTTCTGCTATGGCTATCGCATAAGTGTGTTCACATTGGTAAATGTTTTCGAATTTATGAATATGTATTTTTACTTATGTATGCAATTACAAACATTCACACATGCTCACGTGTAATTAGTTCTACATATACAACCGACATTCACATACATACCATACATACACACATACTTTTAAAATTCATTTGTGATAATTTAATACACCATATGCAAAATAAATTAGATGTCAAAACATATTTAGTACAACCAGAGCATATATTAATATAGTAGAGTAAACAATAATTGAAAATCACGATTTCACGATATCCATTTCAGCTTTCCTTTTTACATGGGCAAATAACTTATTAATGTGCAAACCTGTGATTGCTATTTTCGCCGACCATTTACTGGTACCATCCAGAACGCTTTGCTTCACAGCTTTCATATGACCGGTGTGGCTTTTATCTTCAATGCTGAATACGGCTCTAAATCCATATACGAGTATAGTATATAATAGTATTATAGTAAAATTTACAAACTGAAACTTCAGTGCAGTACTGCACAAGAATATATTTAAAATAGTTGATTTAACGACGTATCGATATCGAATGTACGACTATGAAATTGTTGGACATATTATGTACTTATAGTATCAAATAAATTGTAGTTATTGAAAAATAATGTTTGTTATATAAATTATAAATAAGAACTTATTGATGGTCCTCACCAGCCAAAAAGCAGTGATTTAAATATAATTACACTACCTGATTAATTCAAAGATTTCGGGCTTTTCGCGTTCCCGATGCTTCATACGTTCTTTCATGGCAGTAATTATCGAATTGGCCTTATCCTCGGCTCCATGTTTCGAGCTTTTCTCAGCGGCACCTTAGTTAGAAAGGAAGCAAAATTATAAATAACAACAAAATATAAATAATTCAATAACTACTTACGCTGAAGACAATCAGCGTTTAATAGATCCTTGCACTTTTCGTGACATTTAACCCCACATTCGGTACAGCGCACTCCTTGACGAGCAATACCCCAGAGTAGACCCTCACACTCGTAACAATATGTCGGTGATGTAGCCGTCCACAGAACAAAGTTATGTGGCGTTGTTGATGAGATAGGGTAGATTAGGGCCTGTAGTGCTTTCTTATATACGTGCATTTTCTGAAATATCATTCGATGCAAATCAAATTGTCATTAAATTAAATTCTTGTCAGCATTTCTCCTAACGTGCTCTTACCAATTCTTCGTCATTGAGTGTGGCTCTCGGAACTGCGGATGTCAGCCCTGCATTTCGTTTAGTGGCTGCCATGGTCTAATCATAAATAAATAACGAATTGTTTAAATTTTATTTATTTAGGTGAAAATGTATTTATTAAACTTTGGACATTCCAGAAAAATGAAAGTTAAACATCTCAGTACGAGTTTTCTATAGAGTATATGTATGTATAAAATTACTGCAATATACTCTCAACATAGAAAAGGCAATGCAGGCAATATTTATCAACGCATATCTGAACAAATTATTATTATAGAATATTAGCTTTCTATGTTACGTTCACAAAATCTGAATTCATAATACAAATTCGTGAAAACAGAAAAAAATTGTTTTATCTAAATACTGTAAAATGTGTGGATTTGTATTTTTTATTGCAATATAGCAAATTGATACTATAAAAATTTTGAACATAACAGCGAACATAATCTTTTCAGCCTCAGAGATATCCATAAAATACCAGAAACGTAAATAGAATGGATAGGAAACTCATAAATCGCTTTAAAAACAACTGTCGTTTAAGCGCTGTTCCCAGATGAACAATGTTTTTAACAAAATTGTAGGAGTGACTGTTTTTATACTCGCTACCCGTAGGGTAGAAGGGTATTATAACTTTGTGCCGACAGGAAATGTATGTAGCAGGTAGCAGGAGGCATCTCCGACCCCATAAAGTATATATATTCTTGATCAGCGTCAATAGCCGAGACGATCTAGCCATGTCCGTCTGTCCGTATAAACACCTTATCCTCAGAGACTAAAAGAGATAGAGTAATAATTTTTTTCCAATAGCATTGGTAGCGGGTATAAAAATATTATAAATATTATATATTGCAAATTTTACGATTTTCATAGGCGAACAAAATAACGTTTGCTACGACTGTCCCTGTGAAAACATGCCAACAAGAGGCGGCATTGTGTTTGTATGTTGTCACCCATTCATTCGACAAAAAAACAGCTGCACATTGACGAAATCGACAAAATATAAGTAAATTTAATGATAAATAAAATTAAATATTGATTAATATTTCTTAGCATCAAAATTTTCTGGGGGTTTTTAGCTTTTTCTATAAGTTACATAAGCTTTATTATGACCTGACGAGTTGGCCACACTGTTTCCGTGGCAAGTCTAGGCACAGAAATGTCATACTAAAATGTACGAAAGCAATGCGAAACATTATTTAACGTGTTCATCTGGGATCAGTGATTGTACTGCATTTATAAATTCCTTCTATATAATATATAATAACGTAATGAAAATTTTTTTTTTTTTTTTTAAATTAATAATATTACTAAGTATATATCGTACAAGTTTTTTAATTTGTTATAGGTGTGGAACATTAAAAAAATTGAGAAGTCTTAAGCAGTTTATACCTTGAGCACCTGTAGTCCATTAAATCATTTTCGATGATACAAAAGAGATTTGTTGTTTATAGTATAGTTATGGTTATAGTAATTGTAATAGTTTGAGGTTTTGGTAATAAATTAAAAATAATGATAATATTATTGAAACTTACCAATTCAGAGACAAGGGGAATAGATTTACGTCTTGGCCGAATGTCTGGCATACTGTCAATGTTGCTGTAAAATGGATTATCGCCTGGATGACCATTAGAACGTAGCCCCACATCGCCTGCCCCAGTGCCATTCTGCAAATATATGCATAATTACATTAAAGTTTAGATAACTAGTAAAGATAAAAAAATGTTTTGACGTGCTCGTCTAATCATCTTAGTTTTATGTAACACGCATATTTCTAATTTTATTTATATTTATATTTTTGTTTTAAAGCGTAAAATGTGTCTATTCCGAAGTAATAATAAAATCATTGGTCATAAAAGTCTACAAATGTGTGTTTATAGACTTTCGCCTTTAAAAAACGAAAGATAAATAAATTCAGATTAATTTGCCTAGCATTTATGATTTGACACCATTTCAATTGACTATTCCTAAAACTTTCCAGTGACGTTACAGAAAGGTGAAATGTAATAGCAATCTGTTACATTCGGCAAAACCAGTAATAGGTCAATACATGTACTTAAAAATATTCTGAAAAGTAGTGTGTTAACAGTTGAAAATAGTTTTCTAAAGTAAGTCAAAATAATATGCTTAACTGCATGTAGATAAATTATTTATTCATAATTAACATACATATATGAAATTGTGAAAAACCAGGATTTCGATTCAGTTAAAAGAAATGCAGGAATATAATAATTGCAAGTAAGAAAGCTACAGTCGAGTGTGCGCGTTTTTGCCCATACAAAAGTATAACATCGACAATTTTTTTCTGATCGCAACCAAATTTTCAGGAATCACTATACCAACAAGTAAGAGGGCTACAGTCGAGTGTGCTCGACTGTGAAATACCTGCTACCCATTTTAAATAAAAGCAATATATTGCGGTATTACTCTCAAAAATTCTAAAAATATACCAAACGGAATATTTGATATATCGATATAGTACCACATTCAAAATATACCATAGACTGAACAATATACCAGATTGTCGGCCAAAGCAATTAAAACCCCTAGTAAGTAGGCGTTTTTGCCCATTCAAAAGTATTTCTTTAATAACTTCGACAATTTATATCTGATCGCAAAATTTTCAGGAATAACAACTACTATAGTTATTATTGTATATACCAAAATTTGCAATTTTCTTTAATATACGATTGTTATTCGATTTTATTGATTTGCGGGACGGATGTGATACTATATCGATATAACAAATATACCGTTTGGTAGATTTTAAGTATTTTTGTAGTATTTTCGGTGTATTTTGAAAATAATACCGGAATATTTTACTTTTATTCAGAATGGGTAGGGGATATCTCACAGTCGAGTACACTCGACTGTAGCATTCTTGTTTTAAATCGCGGATCAAGCTTATTAACATTTATTAGTATGTTATTCTGCAGCAAATCACTCAATCGCTTTCCTGATATTTTTGTTTCGATGCCCTAAGCGGTAACCACATTAGCTTCTTTTAATTTTGTATTAATCATAGAATATATATGTATAAAATTGAATAACGAAAAGCTATTATTATGTATGTATGTATTATGTTTGTTTTTTTATATAAAAATCCCGCAGAGCGATTATTATTCACATTTATCTCGAATTATAAAACTTAATTAAAGCGTAAAGCAAATTACCTTTTCCTTATCTTTGGCCAACTCGTCTTCTTTAATCTTATCCTGAATATTTTTGTCTTCAATTTTACGCTCTTTAAGGGTTTTAAGTAATTTCCACTTACTACTGCCTAAAGTTGACCCTGCACCATTAATAGCGTTAATGGGCATTTGAACACTTTCAATATTATTGCTCGAATCGACACTTTTTAATTTAACAGAAGATTGCACCTTGTCATTGGTAATTGGTGCGGAATCATTTAAATTGTTTTGAATGACGTTTGATACGACATCCACGACATCAGAGGCTACGTTATTGAGCCCCTGATTCGCGTCACCATCATCACTTAGATCTGCTGGCGTATCGGGTCCTGAGGTGGCACTAGATGAACACTCCTGACTTTTGAATTCATTGTTATAGCTGATGTTGTGTGATTGTATATTCTCTAGATGTGATGAGTATGAAGAGCTTGAATCAGATGAAATATCCCCTGCACTTGTTTCCGTGTCCAGATCTTGAAAATTCTTCTTTCCTTTCTTATGCTTTCTTTTTTTTAATCCTTTCAGCTGTTCATTGTTGAATACGACCTTATCATTTAGAGCCTGAAGTGGTGATTGAGATAACACATTCGATTTTTGATCCAAGGCTACTGGTAGCTGAAAGTCACTATTAGCATCCTGCCAAGCTCTATGCATATCACTGACTTTAGTCAATCTATCGCTGTCTCGCTGTGAATTTTGCTTTTCCTTCTTTCCAGTGGAACCATTAGTTTGAACATCAGGATGCAATCTAACTACACACTTCAGCTCCGCCAAGACCCGTGACATCTTTTCTTTAGCGCTTTCATCAGGCATCTCGGTATCAAATTGTGGAGAAGCATTACAACTGATTTGCCGTTCAGGATAATAAAGGTTATCGCATTCTACGCTGCTAGTCGCCAATTGATCAATTTGTGAAAAAAGTACAGCATTATCAACGGCACTCCCCTCACAACTCTGTCCACCGTCATCGTCATACACATCAGAACTTGCCACTACTATAGATTCCTCAGTCTCAGTTGTGCGCTCAAGTTCCTCAAGTTGTCGCAGCTCATAACAAAAATATTCGTCATCTGTGTCAATACTGTCCTCAGTGCTCTGGCGACGTGATGACGAAAGTGTACGTCCAGAGTGTTGACTACGATTGTCATCGTCGTCTCTACAGCCATTTCCAAGACTGCCTGGAATGTCTAACGATTGTTGTTGTTGAGATGCGCTGTTTTTTGTCACAATTGTGGAGTTTGAAGTTGTAGTAGTTGCTGAAGTTTTCTCTATAAATGTTATTGCCACTAGAAGCGGTGGTTGTGGCAATGGCATTGATGTAGACGTTTCACATTTTATAGTCGGGTCGAAAGTTTGTGTAATTACTAATTCAGAACAGTTTTCACTGTCATCATCGGGTCGAAATGAAGGTGGTGCGTTCTGCATCAAATGACGACTTGTCTTTAGGTCTTCACATATTGTTTTATTGATTGAATAATCTTCGTTAAGATTTACTAAATTTTCAGGTTGCTGAATATTCACATTATCGTTTTGCTCTCCAATCGTATCGGAATCAGTTGGAAGTTGCGAGTCAGTATTTGATGATCGTTTTAAGTCCCCCACAATGGCAAAAAGATTTGACTCTGCAATTGCAGAATTCGTAGGATAATAATGTTGTGGAGTTGTTTCGCCGTAACTTTTGTTTTTATTCTGAAATTCATCATACTTATAATCTACATAACAGTTATTTATTGAGCGTTCATTATCTGAAATATTTTTTTGTTGTTTAGCTTGATTAATATTTAATTCCATTTCTATCTCGGAATTTAAATGGCTGAGGCTGTGTCGCTTATATGTTTTTGCCTTACGCATGAGGCTGTTTATTTTAATCGACAAGGTCCGTTTTTTATTTTGTTTGTTATCTTCTCTAAGTGAATCTCCATATGTATATTGATCTATGTTCTGATCACTTGTTGATATTGCACTTGTTGCTCTTTGAATAATGCGCATTGGTAATTTCTGAATGCGTTTTGAAAGCTGGGTATTCCTACGTCTACCAGTGCTGCGGCTACGGTTATTTGTTATTAGTAAGGTTTCATTATCTAATGTATTTGGAGCAGCTGGACCACAATAAATTTGAGATTCTCCAGCCTCTCGATGTGTAGAATCATCACCGGGCAGTGAATGAGAGCGGTTGTATCTAACTGAACGTTTTAATTTTAAATTATCCTGCAGTAAATGACTTATTTTGTTCCATACCTTAGGTGATTTTATCGAGGATAACTGTATGTTCTGTCCTTGATCAATTTCAATGCCCTTAGAATCAAGTTCGTCTACAAGCTCGAACGAATGAGATTGAATTATTAATGGTGTATCAGGACTTTTAATTGTTTTTAAACATGATTGACTCTGAAAACGATCACATTCTTTGATGTCAAGGTAATCCAAATTATTGGTGTCACTGTCGTCGATACCAACTGATGATGGGTAGTAAACTAGTCTATCTGTTAAGTTCGGTTTACGTGTTTGTTCGTTTTTGATATCGCTTTCCTGATGACTTATAATTCCCCTTGAATAATTTTCAAAATCCTTAAAAGGTTCTGCCATTTTGTTTAATACGTTGAACTTTTGACTTTGCATTTCATTCCTCAAAAGATCTGGTATCCGATTTGTTTCAGACATGGTGCTTATTTTTTTGGTTGCTGCTGTATTTTGAGATTTATTAGTAGCATCCTTTGATTTTGCAAAGGGACCGATTTGATGGTGACGGTAGCGTTCCCCTTCAAACATTTCATCTACTGTGCAACTGGATTTGTTCAGATTTGGTTTTGCATTAAAAATAGATTTATTTTCGTAAACCGAGCAAATGGGTATATTTTTCGAAAGCTCATGAATATAATTAAGGTTTTCTTCTGAAAATATGTAGTCATTACCAAAAGTAATCTCCTTCTGTTCTCGTTGTTGATAAGCATCTATGTTATCGGGATCGATATCTTTGGCTACATTAGTGATTAATTTGGTGGTTGACGCCGATTTGTTTTTACTGATGACTGGCAAGTTTATCATCATCTGAATCATTTCTACAGAGATATCTTTATATTTATTATGTGAAACGTTTCCATTATGTGTATTTCCTCCTATTACTGGGGAATTTGGTGACCAGCCGCTCATCGACGATAATCCTGAATCTGATTTTGCTTGTCGAGGTGAGTAGTTTATTGTTTGAATTGGCTTGTGGTGCTGCTGGTTTTGCTCGTCTGATTGTATTTCAACTAAGAATGGATTTATAGAAATATTTTCATTAGTCATATTTAAAATATCCTCGAATATATCTGTGGGAGCCGGAGGAGGTGGGCTAGTTCCATTTGGTCCCAGTAACATATCATCCAGGCTAGTTGAAATTTTGTGCTTTTCTGGATTTTGAAGATGTAGAAGGAATAGCATGCTGTTGTGGCGATCCAAACTTCTTTTTAAGGAGCGAATATATTCATCTTGATTATAAATGTTTGTTGAACTTAACGTTGCATCGGTGGAATTAACAGACTTGTTATGCTTATGTCTATTAAGCAACTCATCTTTTGGGGTGACATCCACCAAATTTTCATCATTTGTTTCATTATAGGTCGACTTTACTTGCTGTATATTTCTTTTGAAATTAATTTCAATCTCTTGAGTTTCAAGTAGTTTCAGTTGTTCATCCAGATCAGAGTTGTTTCGTAATAAAAGAGCACTATAATCATTTGGACTTGTCGATTGAGATAATTGATTTAAATTTTGATACTCCAATGAATGACATTTATCTGATGCTTTAATTTCCGAAACTGAAATTGGTTCAGAAATATGTTTGGTTTTTTTTTTGTAGGTTTCAAAGGAATTACCAACGAGTTTCTTCAGCGTATCTATGTTTTTAGTAAACTTCTTTATTACCAGATCGAATTTTTTCTCAATATCCACAATTCGAAGGCGTTGAAGCTCCTCTGCCATAGTGACTGGATTTAATAATAAAAGAGTCAAATTCTTGTCAACTTGATTAAGCTTCTCAAAAAATATTTGTTCTGCTCGAATGGTCTGGCGCAGTTTGAAAATCTGATCACCAGATAACGATTGTAGATCTTTTATTTTATTTATCTCTCGTATCATCACGTCAGTGATGTAATCTAATATTGCAATATTTGCATCATGAAGATATACATCATCATCGCGAGATAATATGGAGAATTTTGGAGGATAGAGATTTTCTGATACAAGTGCATCTTCGTCCTGAAGTAACGACCTGAGATTGGGCAAATGATTAGAATCAACATTTCTATCTATTGTAGTGGTTTTATTTGATGAGTCTATCGTTGCTTGAGATAGAACTGTTTTCAAGTTATTTATCATATCCATTTCATTTTTATAATGTTTTTTTTTCCTAGCCTTTCGTAGCTCTTTACTTTTGTAAGGGCTGCTCTCTGAAGTCGGCACAGAATTAGTAATTGTAGTAGATATAGTGGAGGTGAAGGTTGTCAAGTCTGGCAAACGGTTTTTACCTATTTGGAGCATTTCATCTTCATTGCCCTCATAGATCATCATTAGCGAAGATGTTAGGCGATTTCCACGTAAACAAGGTGACATAGAATGGTGTTCACTCGGAATATTTGTTGTCTGTAAAAGTTGCTCCATTTTTGATATTTCCGAAGATAAATGGTTTTCCCGATATTCTTCGTTCAGATTTTTGTAAAAGTTTTCAGTCATTTCACTATTCCGCTGTTCTATTATTTTTGACTCGGAAAGTTGACTAATGGTTGTTCCACCGGTGTCTTCAATTGGCACTACTTCATTCCCACCTTGACCAGCTTTAACTGCTGTTAATCGAAAAAACTTAACCTCTTCAATGAGTTCATCTAGTTCATTAATATTAGTTGAATCTTTTGTATCATTAGACACAATATGGGAATGATCCAATTCCGGTTCCGGTAAATTGCTCAGGTTATCTAAGCTGGCTTGAGAAGCAGAAGCTGAAGGAGTTACGGATTCAACCTGCTCAAGAACCCGCTGTCCGTTAAGGAATTTCTTTAAAAGCTCCACACGGGCATTATTTGCCATTTTTTGCTGCTGCTCATACATCATAACACTAGAGTTGTTTGAGTATAATTGCGCTTGTTCTGTTGTATTTCCTTGTACTAAACCAACTGGACTTGGAAATGAATATGACATCCATGGATCTATGTCAAGTTCCTGACAACCGTTGATGCTAATCTCTTGTGGACTTTGCACTTGGTTTTCAAATAAATGAAAGAATTCATCGTTATCGTTGTCGCCAATGCGATGTCTGCCATCGAGATCATATTCAGTAGCAGTATCCGAAAATAACTCGTCTGCATAGTTATTAACAACATATTTATCGCTGGTAACTTCCATATTTAACTCATTCAAGGAGTTTAATTCGTTTTCGGTATTCTGTTGATTAACTTTTAATAATTCCATACGCTCAATACCAATGCTGGCATTTATATTTGATTCCATTGGAAGATTATTCATTGATAAAAATTTATCCAGCGAAGCAACGCCATCCATATCCAAACTCAAGTCTGTTTTATGTTGGCTTTGATTTGCCCCCGCGACCAATCCCATAAGATTGCCCACAACCGACTGTTGCTCCGCCGAAATATTTTCCAATTTTTCTAACCTTGTCCATATTTTACCGTACTCATTAGACAATAAATCTAGAGCACGCCAAGCAAATTTCAATTCCGTCTCCAGCAGACTAATGCGTGTTGCTATCTTATCCATATAGTCGGATATGATATAGTCCGAGTGCTTTTGTGCGTTATACAATTGGCACAGATGTTGTTCGCTTCGAATGGATGACATGCTACCATTATAAGCATGTTTTGACTCCGTTACTGACATAGTTAAGGAATCACTAGCCAGATTTAATTGCGATTTATTTGTGCCTTTGTGTTGGCTGTACGACATTGAGAGGTTTAAACCCGATGTAGAATTCAAAGCAACATCTAACAACGGCAGGGGAAACTGATGTTCTTGATTTTGTAATGCCTCATGAAGTTGGTGCTCCTGTTGAAGCTGTTCCTTTAGTTGTTGTTTAATTTTAAGCTGGCTTTCAAGCGCATTGACAGCAGCACTGTAAGACTGCTGCTGATTTTGTGTTTGATGATGGCGAGATTGTTGTTCGATAAATTTGTTATCGACTTCGTTTGTGGTTAGATTCGAAACCAAAGGCATCGCGTTACTTGAATTTGTGTTACTGTTATCTTGTTTTCGAATTGTATAACCTTGTTCTAGTATCAATTTTGCGTGGTATTCATCTTTTCATGTACATGTTGACCCCAAAGAAAGTGGTTTAAATTAGTTTCATGGTGTTGATTGCAGACTCCGATTACGCAGACAAGAGTCTTCGTTTCATTAGATGGTTTTTGATCTAAATGTATTTCAAATTAACAAATTAATTTCTAAGGCTATGATAAATTTTATACATACTGTCTGCCAAACGAGATCACACACGTTAAGTAAATTTTGAACTAATCGTCTTATATACAGCTTCCATTAAACATTTCCATATAACATATTCACTAAAAACTTGAATTCATAAACCCCGTTTCAAATATAAATCAACTTGAAAAATGTATACTCATTTAATAAATAAAAGCACAAAATAATTTTGCATATGCATATATATAGGGAGTATTCAAATATGGGTGGAAAATAATTAAACGAATTAAAATTTTGAATTGTATCTATTATCAGAAATTTTAGAATTAAAAAATTTAATTTCTGTTATTTATTAAACAATTATTTTTTTTGGAAGAACAGAAGCTATTTTGATGTGAATTGACAAACGCTTAGAAGTATACTACTTTTGATAGTTCATGTCCCAATTGTATATGCGCCTTATTTTTGTTCTCTTAAAATTGGCTTTGTATGAGCAACATGTATGGGTATATATACACGCACATAAATACATGTGCGCTAAGGAGGTTCGCTCAGAACTTTGAGTTTGCAATATATGAGAACAGAGGAGAAACGCACAACTTCAGTGGATAGAAAGCTCTAGTATACAACAGAAATTGGGACAGTATGGTGGTTAGATAAAACTGAGTTGATATGTTTCTACTGCGCATGCTGAATAAAAGAGAACGAAAAGCATATTGTTGCGCAGGAGTTGCCTCTTTAAAAAGCTCGACAAACTTGAAGAGCCATAAGTTATATTGGGGTGGTAAATAAATACTTAACTCCTATAAATATATATATATATATATGTATATATGTATATACAATTATTAGTAATTATTTATTCACTTAAAAATGTTTACACAGTTTAGTTACAATTGATCGTGGAATTAGAAATACATAGTTTTTAAATATATTTATTTATCTTATCTTGGGGGCGATGTTCAAAATAGCAACTGTTTTTCCCTGCTACATGTAGGATAAAACAGCCGTCGACAAATAGCAATAGGTATAAAATTAAACTCATTTTTATAACGCAATTGCAAAATATAGAAATGTTAAGAGTTATTTGAATCCCTATTTTTGCATTGAGCTAACCGATAACATTTTTTTAAGTTTCCCTGCCGATTACTTTTTGTTATGTTGTCGAAAAGTCTACATTAATAGATTTCTTGCAGAATATTTAATATTGCAGAGACAAAATTGTTGTGAGCAGCAATCCAAAATGAAATTTTACTTTCTCTTAGTTGAGTTAATTACATTCCAGCAGTAACATCAATAATATATGTATGTATGTTTGCCACTTCCGCCCACGCAAATTGAAAACATGAAAGAAAGCCACCCATTTGGAATAAAAGCAAAATATTGCGGTATGTACCAAATGGTATATTTAGTATATCGATATACTACCACATTCAAAATATACCATAGTCGGTACAATATACCAGATTGTCAGCCAAAGCAACTAAAACCCCCAGTAAGTAGGCGTTTTTGGTCATAGAAAAGTATTTCTTTAATAACTTCCACAATTTTTATCTGATCGCAGCCAAATTTTATCATAATTACTTTTGTTATTACCGTATACACCAAAATTAGCAGCTATAGCTTTAAAATTACGGTTGTTATTTGATTTTATTGATTTGCGTTCAAACATAAAAAATGCTGTCGACAAAAAATTATAGCTTAATCGCTTATAGTCTCTGAGATCCAGTGTTTCATACGAACAGACGAACACGGATAGATCGTCTCGGCTGCTGATGCTGATCATGAATATACTTTATAGGGTCGGAGATGCCTCCTTCTACCTGTTACATACATTTCCTGCCGGCACAGAGTTATAATACCCTTCTACCCTATGGGTAGCGGGTATAAAAATTGTAAGTTAATTTTTTATCTATTTGTAGTTATTGGTACACACAATAATTACTACCATTATTATAACACTTAAATGGGAATACTGAAGTGACACTGACATCTTTTAAAAGTCGAAATGTTTTAATTAATCTGTCGCTACCAAAAGGGTTGAAGGCAGAAGGAGGCATCTATTCTTGATCAACAACCAAGATTTCTACCTAGATATCAGAAACGAAAGAGATGGAGCCAACATTTTACTAAACACTTGTTAGATCAGTATTCAGTTCTTGTATGTATGTAAATTGTTTTGGTATATTTAAATGATTACCCCACTTATTTGCTTTTATTCAGAACGATGATTAGATGATATCGAGCATACTCGATAGTAGCATTTACTTTCGCATATTTGGTATATTTTGAATGTATGTATAAGTATACTTATATGTATACATATACCGAAATAGCAAGTATAGTCTTCGATATATTGAAGTACTTTTCGGTTGTAGCGGGTAACGGTAATTTTGTTACCTGTTTTTGTAGTGAAAATGCGGTGGAAACGCATACTTGGCAGAGTTATGTAATTTTAAGCACCCGGGTAGATCGGTTTCCGCCCTACTGGGAACCGGGAATGAAATGACGTCGGAAACATTTTTGACAAACTTTTTTGTATGGAATTGTGTGGAACAAACACAATTGCGCTCAAATGGGAAAAGCGCTTAAAAAAATATATTTTCATTGCGTTCATTCATAGCTAATGAGAATAAACCTCTTGAGAAACTAAGAATGTTCGTTGCTACCCCTTTAAAACTTTAATACCACGACGGGAGCGCTTAACAGTAAGAGTGTAATTCAATCGTGCTTGTATCTATTCGGATAACGTGTATGTATGGTAGGTAGAGTTGCCATAAAGATGCAACAATTGCTATATTGTCGGTATTATCGGCTGCTTCTGCGACGAAGAATTTGTATAAAATGCGTAAATATTTACAATTATTTTAATAGAAATCAAGTAAGAAAACTACAGTCGAGTATGCTCCACTGTGAGATATTCTTAACCATTTTGAATACATTTGTGGTTTTTACTAATATTAAGGGCTATAAGTAAGATTGTAACATACAAGCTGCAATCGGCAGCAGTTCGCACGCTGTCCCAGAAAAGACAACCGTTGCGACTCTGGTTGCGAGTTTTATGATGAAGACCGCTGACCTGGAAGCGCCGCTCAAAATGGTACAGAATCAAACCATTTATGAGTGCCAATCAACCTACATATGCTTAAACGTGCAAATCAACCAGTGCTTGTAAACTGTTGCTACCTAATTTATGCGCGCTATGGCTATCATCGCCATCTTGTTTTATGACCGCCGTTAATTCGAGACATCATGGATTTGCACCATATCACAGCTTAAGAGAGACCTCTGTCACGACATCATCTACAATGGTTTTCGGATTTTCCGTGTCAGTGTGTAAGCAAATTGCCGAGTTTGGAGGCAAGTCGGAGGATTGGCGAATATTCGTTCACGCGTTCACGGAAACCTATTTCTGAGACACAGTAAACTCATTGCTAATCCACACGAGAAACTTGAAGGCAGATCAGATACGGTTCTGTTATGGACAACCTTAACAGCTCATACGAACTTAGTTGAAAAGCGTGTGAATTCTGCAGCTATTCACAAAGTTTTGGCGCTTGGCAAATTGCTAGCCACGTGAGTAATCATGCAATCTCTACCAAATGGAGAAATCTATTTAAGCAGCCCGACCCTAATATTCACAAGGCTGCCACCAAGCAGAAGAGTTTAGTGGGCATGGTATGCACGCAGTCTGCAACCTTATCCGATCGTCACACATTTCAGTAAATGGCTCTCTAAATTTGCAAATGTTTTGTGGACAATAACAGACGCCGATATGAAATACACGAAGCGTCGGTAACTACAAACAGGAGCAACCTTGAACTAAGCAGTGGCCTAAGGATAGTCCAAATAAAAATAAATAAGACAGACAGCTACAGTCAAGTTTGCTCGACTGTGAGATACCCGCTACCCATTTTGAATAAAATCAAAACAGCGCACCATTATTATTAACATATACTAAAATATTATACCTCAAAAATACTGAAAACACACCAAATGGATTATTCGGTATATTTATATTCCGGATTGTTAACCAAAGCAATTAAGACCCCTAAAAAGTAGGAGTTTTTCCCCATACAAAAGTAGTTTTTTAATAACTTCGACACTTTGTATCTAATCGCAACCAAATTTTCAGGAATCGCAAAGACTAAAATTATTATTGTATAACTATAAAACTATGTTTGTTATTCGAGTTTTGTAAATTTGCGGAGACGGATTTGGGCGTGTCAAAAATTTTAAACAAAATTTTTCTGCGTTCAAACGAGTTCTATCGAAAAAAATACATTCTTTATCTCTTATAGTCTCTGAGATCAAAGAATTCAGAAGGACGGACAGAAAAAGATTATGTATACTTTATAGGGTCGGAGATGCCTGTTTTCTATCACACATTCGAGCAAACTCGACTGTAACTTTCATATTTGTTTTTAAGCCCGCTACCCATAGGGTAGAAGGGTATTATAACTTTGTGCCGGCAGGAAATGTATGTAACAGGTAGAAGGAGGCATCTCCGACCCTATAAAGAATATATTCTTGATCAGCGTCAATAGCCGAGACGATCTAGCCATGTCCGTTTGTCCGTCTGTGTGTCTGTCCGTATGAACACATACATAGATGTCAGAGATTATAAGAGATAGATCTATAATTCGATAATTTTCGACAGCATTTGTGATGTTTGCACGCAGATCAAGTTTGTTTCAAATTTTTGCCACGCCCACTTCCGCCCCCGCAAATCAATAATTACACGAGTAATATTAAAGCTAGAATTTTGGTATATACAATAATAACAATAATATTTGTGATTCCTGAAAATTTCTATGTATGTGTTGTATGTATGCGTATACGTATATACATGCTCACCTATACTAGTATCTGTATGCATAAAAGGTCCATAAGCAATGCGAAAGCTCTGGTGGTAGAGTGCAAGCCGATCATGTTGTGGTGCTCGTGTTCGAGCCCGCTCGGGGTACAAACTTTTTTTTTTTAACCACCCGGTCGGTGGTGCTCGAGTTTTAAATCCCATCGAGAATACATGCATATTTTTTATTTAATATTTTAAGATTATTACCGAAATCTCACAGCGAGCACACTCGACTGTAGCTTTCTTATACAATTATATACAATAATAACTAGTATTTATGATTCCTGAAAATTTGGTTGCAATTAGATAAAAATTGTCGAAGTTATTAAAGAAATATTTTTGTATGGGCAAAAACGCCTACTTACTAGGGGTCTAATTTGCTTTGGCCGACAATCTGGTATATTTTTGTATAATTGGTATGTTTTGAGAATAATACCGCAAAATATATTGCTTTTATTCAAAATGGGTAGCGGGTATCTCACAGTCGAGCACACTCGACTGTAGCTTTCTTACTTGTTTTTATTTGCAGGGCCGGAAGTGGGCGTGGCAAAAATTTGAAACAAACTTGATTTGCGTGCAAACATTACAAATGCTGTCGAAAAATTATAGCTCTATCTCTTATCTCTAAGTCCCTGGTCTCTGAGATCCAGTGTTTCATACGGACAGACGGACATGGCTAGATCGTCTCGGCTGTTGATGCTGATGAAGAATATATATACTTTATAGGGTCAGAGATGCCTCCGACATGTTACATGTTACATACATTGCCTGCCGGCACAAAGTTATAATACCCTTCTACCCTATGGGTAGCGGGTATTAAAATAAGGGCAAAATCTAATACAAACATGATATGCCTGCAAAAAAAAACAAGTGTTAAATTAAAATATTGTTTTTCAATTTCTATTCTCTCTTGAAAGGTGTTCATATAATAAACGGACATGGTTTAGCTTATTAGATAATTGATGCAGACTCTAGAATTTCAACTTCCTTATATGTTTTCTTTTCGTAGGAAGTTGCAATACTCTTTTTATTATTAGTGTCGGGAATATAAAGAAAGCAAAGACTTGCAAAAATCTTATAAAATGGCAATTGATATTTACAATTTGTTGATATATATTCTATAGATGTAAGTTTCAATATTAAACATACACAACAAACAATACTTCCACAGTGGTGCTTGAGAAGGCAGCTCAGCTTACGAGTGCGTTCTGCTACAGTTGGAGGAGAAGCCAATATGATTGGTATTTTAGAATTTAGCTTTAGATTGCCAAGTTCTATCATTTTACCAATTTGTATGATGATCAAGTTTGTAGCACTACAACCAATAACCGACTGTTGTGGTCGCTGAATGTGGAAGACTTGTGCTTTGAAGATATAAATGAAAAACAAGTAAAAGAAGCTTTAGTCGAAGTGCTCAACTATGAGATACCCGCAAAACAATGCAGTATTTTTCTTGAAATATATCAAATTAATATACCTAAAAATTCTAAAACATATCAAAAGATATATTTTGTATCTTGATAAACAATAGTACTACATTCAAAATATACTATCACGTACAAAATACATATATCAGATCGTCAACCAAAGCAGCTAAGACTCGATTGCATAAGGAGTTTTTGTTCATACAAAACTTTAAATAACTTCTACAATTATTATTTGGATGCAAATAAAATATCCAAATTTTCAGGAATCATTAATACTCTAGTTATTATTGTAAATCGCTTAAAAATTACTGGATTTTTGGTTCCATTTCCGTGGGCGGAGGTGGACGTGTCAATAGAGTTGCTCTGCATGTAAACATAACAAGTGCAAAAATGAGAGATCTATGTGTTCATACGGACATGGCTATATTGTTTCGGCTGTTGACACTAATCAATAATACATATACTATATGGGGTCGGAGATGACTCCTTCTGCATGTTACATACATTTCGTGCAGTCAAATAATTATAATACCCTCATACTCTATAGGTACCAGGTATACAAAATTTATGCATATCAATTTATGTGCATACACAGAGAAAAATTTGAATTCAATATCTAATATAAACATCTTTGATCAAGTAAATTTTCAATGCTATAGAAACTTGTATAAAATTATTGTGCATGCTTTGATAATTATTTTGATTTAGGCAAACGGGTATTTGAAAATGGTAAGTAATATTTTAAAATATTATTTATTGAGCTCAAGTAAATATAAAATTAAAAGAATAATATATTTTAATTAATTATTTAAAATGTTGTTGATAGTTTAACTAACCTAGAATACATTAAACAAAATTTTTTTGTCTCGCAATTTCAAAACTTTGAACGCATTTCACTCGAAATACGGTTTTTGAATTTCGAACATCTGTACAAATTTACACCATATGTGCTGCGTGCCGCGGAGGTCTTCCAGCGAAACACCTTTCAGTGTGGGGGCCATATCGCCGCCATTCTTTTTACCTTTAAATATACATATGCATGTTTCACAACATATCAAAAATTCCTTTATTTGCACTTATTTTTTCTCGTTGAAAAAAATCGCAATAACAAGGGTTACAGTGATGTTGCCCCTAAAGAAGTTTTTTTTCTGTGTATATAAGGGAGCTTAACGACAATATCTATATAAGTGTGTCAGCTTATCAGTTTACCAAGGAATACTAATTAATTGATATACATACATATGTTTGTACATACTCATAAAAGCGCAACAATTAAACAACTAACAAAAAAATTGACTGTAATAGACATTCACTTATACGCTGAGTCCACATTTAATCTATGTATATTTAGAATTTTTCAACGCCAGCTTAAAAAAGTGTGACAGATTTGAGCAGTAGTTTTCGATGATCTACATATGTAGACCAACTACATTGATTTTCATTGACTATAACACAGTTCGGGGAATGCGTTTTCTATAGAAGGTTATTGATTGGAGTAAAACAAGTAACAAGTCAGAAATCTACAGTAGAGTGAGCTCGACTGTAAGATACCCGCTACCTATTTTAGTATATACATTAATAACTATAGTCTTTGTGATTCCTGAAAATTTGGTTGCGATCAGATAAAAATTGTCAAAGTTACTAAAGAAATACTTTTGTATAGGGTCTTAGTTGCTTTGGCTGACAATCTGGTATATTTTGTATTCTCTAGTGTCTTGAATGTAGTACCATATCAATTCACCAAATATACCACTTGGCATATTCTTTTTAGTATTTTGGGGTATGTTGTTTTCGTATATTTTGGGAATAATCAGGCAAGAAATTTAGTCTTGCCGAAATGAAAAGTGAATGTATTTTTCTATATTAAATCGGATCTTATTTGCAAAAGAAAAAAAAATGGACTCATTGGTTTATTGCCGTTCTTAAGAGACCGCCAGAAGATCAATTAGGCTTGTAATTATTTTTAAAACGAGTAATTTCTGACATCACCTCAAATTTGCAAATAAAATTTTGCGGGCGGCAACAACAATTTTTTCCGATAAGTCCAACACCATGAGTTCTTGCCTAAGCTGCCATACTTTTGGTGGAATAAAAAAGCATGTTTAAAATACTTGTATAATGAAACGGATGGCATTAAATTTGTTAAAGGTGGGTAAAATATGTTTTATAAAAATTAATTTATTTACATAAGTGCTAAAATTTTATAAAAAAAAAATGTTGAAATCACCGGAATGAAATCCATTAAAAAGGTGGCCATCCCCTTTTATTGTGGGAAACTGCTGATTGCCGTTCAACTGATTTTTTTTTAAAGAAAGTTTCAAATCTTTCTTTGCAAAAAAGACAAAAGGCAAATATATTTCATTCAGGGGAAGCATAAATCAACTATGCACGATAAAAATATCCTTATGTGAGTTCTACTCACGCAGGAAATTGGACATACGAAAGGCATTTTTTCGCGTTGTTGTTGCCAAAATGAAACGTTCCGATAGCAAAACGATGACCAAAAGTTTGTGAAAACTTCTCTCTGAGAGAGTTGAAGCGATTAAGCAGGTTGCAAACTGCTCTCTCGCTTGAACTCGCTTCGCTCTCACTCTGCCATCTTTCGAGTGATTGCATATAAAAAAAGTTGAAGTGGTTTATCGCTCGTTCTCGCCCAATATTATCGCATCGCTTCTCGCTCGCACTCTGACATCAGCCTAAGGCACGGGCCCGCACGAAGCCCGCACGAATCTTAATTTTAAGGCCCGGGCCCTCTCCGGGCATGTGTAAGCCCGCGGACCACGAAAAAAAGCCTGGCGCGTGCCCACCTTTAGTCCAAACAAAAAAAAAAAAAATCGTATGTAGTTCAGGAGTTAGTAATAAGTGCCAACATGGTGTGTCCCGACTCCAAGCTGGCTGTTTTGGACGTGTAAGAAACGGTTGCTTCACTGAGTAGGGGATGTCGCGAGGCGAATTGAATTAATTTGAAATTCGATTCAGTGTTTTATTAATTTGAAATTGATATTTATAAGATGGATATGATTGATATTTAAATAACTAATGTAATTTTTATTCTCTATTTAGACCAAGTGCATTTGCTTCAATGATGCAGTTTTATGATGCAAGTATTTACATCAAAACTGATTCACGCAAAAAGGCAGGAAAAAGAAGAATACCAAAGGCAATAGAAACAAATCAACCGAATATTAGCAATTCAATAAATTTTGCGCCACTTACTGTATTCAAAAAGTATAAGAATATATACATATATAATAGTATATTTATTATGATTAGTTATTTCCGTTTTACATCTTAATATGTAGTATACAATGATCATATTTCTATACAAAGCGGCCAAATTGATGGTATTGGTGATTTTATTTAAACATTTTCGCACGCGTCCTTTCATTGTGTTTTTAAAGAGTTGCTAAGCAATTTGAAATAATTTTATGGCAAGTGGAAAAATCATCTATATAGCACTTTTATTTGGCAAAATCATCATTGATCAATAATGCGGTTCCATTAGCCGAACCTCTCTTACACACAGCCGCTTATAGAATGATGCGGACGAAGGTTCTACTTAACGGAAATTTCAATAATGCAATTCAGTGTAAATAGTGTTTAAAGTGTGGCTTCTTATTAAAACTGTCCAAAATTAGAGAAAGTTACTGCGGTAAGCGATTGCTATTAATCTTTCGCACAGAGTAAAACCCTAAATTTGCGGATTCTACGCAACCTCTGTCGGTGGGTCGGTGGGTTCCAATTTACAGATGGACGTTCAGGCGGACACGACGGCAGGAAATGTATGTAACAGGTAGAAGAAGGCATTTACGACCCTATCCGTCTGCCCGTACGAAACACTGCATCTCAGAGATTATAAGATATAGAACTATAATTTTTCGATAGCATTTATTATGTTTAAACGCAGATGAACGCCCACTTCCGACCTCGCAAATCGACAAAAATCGAGTAACAATCGTAATTTTAAGGCTAAACTCGCGTATTACAATAATAAATATAGTAACTGTCATTCCTGAAAATTTGATTGCGATCAGATAAAAATTGTCTAAGTTATTAAAGAAATACTTTTTTGTATGGGCAATAACGCACACTTACTAAGGGCCTTATATGCTTTGGCTGACAATCTGGTATATTTTGCACTCTATGGTATATTTTGAATGTAGTATTAAATAAATATACCAAAATATACAATTTTACATGTTTTTACTATTTTTTAATATTTTTGAGAATATTACCGCAATATTTTGATTTTAAAATGGGTAGCGGGTATCTCACAGTCGAGCACACTTGACTTTAGCTTTCTTACTTGTTTTTGTTTGGAAAAACTAGGGGCCTTAGTTGCTTTGGATGGCCATCTGTTATATTTTGAACTTATTTTTGGTATATTTTGATTGAAGTAATGTACTATATATAAATATACTTAAAATAGTCTTGGAAAATGTTTAGTATTTTGCGGCATATTAATTTGGTATATTTCAAAATTAATATCGCACTATTTTGCTTTTATCCAAAACAAGAAGCGGGTATCTCACAGTCAAATTTGCCCGACTTACATGTTTTTATGTTGTTTTTTAATATTTGCATTTATTTAATAGGGTCATAGGTTTTTAGAGTCATAAAGGTTGCCAAAAACTGTGACTCTAAAATTTGTGGAGCTTGCAAAATATATTGGTTTTCGGCACAATCAAAATTCTCATCTTGGTACAGCGGTTAAGCAAGGGGAGGAAGGTAAATTAAAAGCATTATACTCAATATAACAGTTCATCTTGATAAATTACTAAATGCGAAGGAATTGGGTTTTTCTGAAGAAAAAGGTGTAGTCGATTGAGGTGATTATTAAGTGCAGGCTAAGCAGCGACCGATTGTTAACTTTGGGTTTGTACTCTCAGGCCAAGAAGTAGACGATCAAAAAGTTTCGAATAGTAAAGTTAACTTTGGCCAAAATTAAGGCCTTTATATCATGATGCAATTTGAGGAGCAAACTTTGAAACAAATATTTGTATCATTGATGGAACCAAAGGAACTTTGTACGCCAATAATAGGAGATTGATATTACAATATTGGCTTGAAAAATAACGATTTCATCGCCGCTATTTAAATGTCAAGAATGGGCGGAAGCTCTGAAAATTCAAATTTTCGCATATAATCCAAGGTAGATTTGATTTGATTGTGGTGAAGCATTAATAATTGACGTTGACTTCACAATCTCAGTAGGTATAGGAACTTTCGATGTATTACTGTTGCCTATAGGCAACACATGATATCACTCACCAGATATCATAAAGAAAATTATTCATACATATATTTGATAAAGTTGCGGCTTCAATGGTTTTGCAAGCGAAGGATGCTTAGTAAATGTAAATACTTATGTAGATAAAATCAAACTTAATTAAAATGGTACTCACATTTAACTGCATAATAATTTTGTTGTAAGCCCAGTGCCATCTTTGTTTTGCCGATATTTCTGGTTTTCGCAGTATTTGCATGTGACCGCTGACGACTTCTTCAGTTTCGCCCCGCATGAGAATCTTTTTGTTTTGCGACTTGGTTCTTGTCGGCATCAGATCAGCTAATTTATCATCGTCGTCGATATCCACGTCGTGATTATAATCATGAGATGCGTTTGAGGTCACTTGACGGTCGTCAACTAAATCCATCAGTAAAGAATTATCTTCTTCAATAACAATACTGTCCTGCTTTTTGATTTGATGATGAGATGGTGTTAGCAATTGCGGAGGAATGTTTGTAACCGCGGTAATGGTGTGAATACACCCTAAAGCAGTTGGCTCGGCAGTACTGATACTGGCGTTAGTCGTTGATATAGAATGATTGTTATTACCATGAATGAACTTTCGTGCACCTATAATACCACCAACACTGCCGCTGGAGGTCTCATCTAAATAATTTCCGCAGTCTTCATCACTCGGATAGTTTTCGTCCAAGAAGTCATCGTTATCGTTATCGTTCTCATCTTCGTCTGGTTGATGATTGTCTATGTAATCTAATGACTGTTTTTGGTTTTTTGTTTGTTGCAGCTCCTGTTGTTCTTGATGCTGATGAAATTGCTCTTGCTTTAACAGCCTTTGATGTTCAAGATACTTATATTCATCCTCTTCGTTAAAGAAGTCTTCTCGATAATTATAACTTGTGTTGACATTATCATAATAATCGGTTGCTCTTCGACTAGACGGTGTCGTCAGCTGAGAATCCAAAAAGTAATCATCCTGCTCACTATCGATCATGCAATATTTTTCCTTATGGTTCATCTCAGATTGTCGATTGGCTAGCATAAAATCATTAATGATATCGTCGTCTTCGGATTCATCATCAAAAATTTCAGTTGGCTGTTGTTTAATCAATAGTCCTGATTTACCATTAAGGGTGGGCAGTTTTTTGCCAGTGGATCCCACTGACGGCACCGTAGGTAATATTTTTTGGCCTGCTGGTGCTACAACACCATTTTGCTGATTATTTTCATCTGAATAGTGAATATTGTCATTTTTAGAGACCACTGGCGGAGCCATTGTCATTGGCATTGACATATTATATCCGAGTATACCCGGAGTATTACTATTCGTGTAATCATCACCAGTATTCGAATATTGATTGGACGATGTTTCTTCCTTTAGCAACATTTTATTATACTCATGATATTCACTTTCATCAATTATTGAGGAAGTAGTGTTCGAGCTTGAAGCTATAGTAGCGGTTGTATTATTCGAATACAATATTGTTGATACACTTGCCACTGGAATGGATTTGCTATTTGCTAACGTATTTGATGTCTTTTGAGCTACAGCTGAAGCCACGGAGGAAGCACTCTGATTGACCGCCTGAGTAGCGGATTGAACAGCTGCTGCCGCTTTACCAAAAAGGCTTCCAAACACTCCTCCACCACTAGTATTGTTAGATCCACTTTTCTTGTTAATTTCATTTGTTGTTTTAGTTACCGTTACTGTTTCTTGATTTTTATTTAAAGTAATTACATCATTCAAGCCAATACTAATAATATTTGTTGGTGTTGACTTAAAAAAATCATTCTGTTGCAAGCAATCGTTCTCTCCATTATCATTGTTTCTTGTTGTTTGATATTCTAAAATATCATAATTGGCATAATCATTATCAAGAACTTGCATTTCCAAATTATCTGAGTTTATTAAATCAGTCGAGGAGAAAATAAGTTCATCCGTGCGGTTGATGTCAAAGTCTGTATTGGAATTGATGTTGCTTCTTACAATTCCCAAAATAGCAGTCCCATTGTTGTTGCGGCTTAAGTCGGATTTGTCAAGAAGCGATGCTGTATACATTTGCTTTGAATTAAGTATTTCGACCGAATTGTCTGCTAACGATATTGAAGTATTATATGTAGTTGAAGATAATTTTTCTTCCTCGTTCTGTCTGTTCGAGCTGGAAAGTAATCCACTAACACTCGGCACAAGTTTTGAGGCTAAGTTGAAACCAAAACTTTTCTTGCTATTATTGTTAAACGTATTTAGTTTCGTTGAATCCACTGTTGAACTAACACCGCTAATTACTCCGTCCAATCCACCTTTGATGCCTTTGGAAAGGCCACCCAAAACACTTGTAGCTGTATGTGTATCTGCAACTTTTCTTGTTGAATATGGATCGAGTACATTCATGGCATCAAATGGCTGAAGAGGCTTATAATCGTTTTTCTCTTCCAGATCGGACATTTTATTCAAATCGACATCTGTCAATATTGTATTGACATTAATTTGGTTGGTTTTATCACTTTTTGTCAACTGAACAGGTGGAATACATGTTTCTTTCTCAATTTGTGCAATGGTGGCTAATAGATCCACATTAAAACTATCATAGAAACTGTCATCGAAGCCTGAAGCACAGGCTGTTGACTCAACTTTTGGGCTTAATGAAAAATTATTAGTTAGCGAATGAGGATGAGACGATTCATTACAGAATCCTGACATCAATCCAAGGCATGAATTCGTTGAGGTTATTTCCAAACATGGCAACACCGGAACTTCCATATTATCATTCACAATATTTAAATAATCCAGTTTATGGGATTCAAAGGAAGACTCGGAAATTGTATTTGAAGTTGGCGCTGAGATCTTTGTATCATCATTTATTGGCGGGGTTGGTATTGTTTTGATATTAGAATATGGTGTATTGGATTGAAAAATAACGGTTTCATCACTGCTATTGATTTCTATGTCAAGAATAGGCGGAAGCTCTGGAAGATCAAATTTTCGCATATAATCAACGTAGGATTGTTTTGATTCTGGTGAAGCATTAATAATTGACGTTGATTTCACAATCTCAGCAGGTATTGAATCTGAATTAACTATATTTGTTGTGAGCATGGTTTCAAAGGTATTAAGAACGGGAGGTGTATTTGAAGAAATAGTTGACGATATTGCATCAATATTACACTGAAGAGAATTTAAATTGTCAGCATTAAACGTCTGCTTACATAATAAATACGAGAGAGTGGATGAAGAATCACTTAATGGTGTTATGATCATTTCAGATTTTGAAGCCGTTGGACTTTGTTGTGGCGATGATATAGCCAAGTCAATAACTGTAGGTGGGATTGATAATGACGGATCTGCAATGTTGATTGGGCTGCTTGACCACTTAGTAATTGTATGGGTTTCCAGTGGTGGCAGTGAAAACTTTGACGAAGTAAATAAGTCATCTCGGTCGTTATCAAGTAAGGAAACGTGTGCACTAATTGTAGTTGCAATTTCAGTAGAAGGGTAATCATTTTTATCTTCAGTGCGATATTCAATTGAGTCAAATGTATAAGGCTTTAGATATTGAGATATGTCAAATGATGACGCCTGTGGCTCAGATACCTTTTCTATTGAATTGATTACCTGATGATCTATAATTGGCAATCCAAGGCTAAGTGATCTTGAATCTAGTTCTATCGATGATTTTTTAGGAGATGTCGAAGCAATCGAATTCTTATCGTCCTCATATTTAACAACCTCATTTGAATCTAAGAATAGGAGAGATGAAGAATCTTTCATTTTTTCAGATGTATTAACGCTTTTGCTGACTAACTCGTTTTGAGTATCGATGTTATTTTGGCATATTTTATTCTCGGTACAGTCTGCATTTGAGCTTATTAAAGATCTTGATTCAAGAGTATTGGTAGCACTGAAGATTACATGATCTGATGAAATTGGCGATGCATTTTCGGATGGCAAAACTATCGAATTATGGTGATAAATTGGTCTATGATTAGTTATACATGAATTGATAAGATCTGTGTTTGCATTCCCTACTGTGATATTAGCCTTTGATATTGGCAACTTGGGTAACTGCTTTGGGCGATAATTTTTTGTCTCTGACTGTGGCAAACTTAAGGCATCTGTGAACTCAGGTAGTTGAACTTGTAACGATGAATCTTCAGTAACAGGAAGGCTAGAAGTATTTAGTAATGTCTTGCACTGAGGTGACGGGAGTCGTTTTGGCAATTTTCGAGTTGTAGTTGCAGTTGTAGTTGTATGAGTAGTTGGTGCATCTACTAGGTCGGGTTCTTTCATTCCGATGGAAAAAACATCTGTTGTTGAAGCAGTGGATCTGTAACCAATTTGACTATTAAAGTCTGTCGAAGAATAATTATTGACACGTTGCTGTGAATGTTGCTGCTGCTGTTGCATATGAACAGCTATTCTTGTTTCGCCAGATGCTATCACAGATGCAGTTGTCATTGCCATCATAAGCGAGATTTTGCGCTGTTGTTGAAGCTTGTGTTGAACAGCGCTAATTGTCACTGGTGGTGTGTCACTGTATGTTGATAAATTATCCGAATGGCCGTAGTCGGAGTAGTAATCTTTATAGTCAAGTGGCAGCATTGAGGTGTAAGGTCGAGCATTTTGACAAAATGCTTCATCAATATTGCTGGTCTCTGCTCCTGTAGCTAAATCAGGTGTAGCCCCCCTCCAATACGATTCTGTTTGACCATCTTGAATATTTTGGATACTTGAGGCATCTGACTCTATGTTGTTGCCATCTTTAAAGAGCAGTTGTGAGGAACATTGTTGTTGTTGAAAATTTGGTAACATCCGCAAAGGCGCCGCTGCTGGCAAACTTATGAAACTGCCAATTCGTTCGTCAATCAAACCACCGTTGGGTGCATATCCAGTATGTCCATTTATATTGTATTGAGCGTTATGAACATTCTGATACGCAACCGATTGCGGCAACATCCTATATTTTGAGTTTGAGTTATTGGTAACTTCTGACGATGACGAAGCTACTGATCCTGGAGCAGCGGGCAACCGGGCACCAAAACGGTCGTCTCCTCTTTTCCCAAACGTACCTTCACGATCTCGTATGTCAAAGTTACACGTTCCATTATGTGTCAAAACGGCGGGCAAAACTTTTGGCGTTGTTGTTATTGTTGTATTGTTGTACCCAAATACGTCGCATTCATATCCGCAATTATATTCGATTGGCGCGGATATGCTCGAGTCCCAATAATCACCATGCGTATTTAATGTCACTCCGCCCGCATTGACATCAAGAGCTTCGCTGATCGCTATGTGCTCATCTGAATTGTTCTGATTTGAACATTGAGTGCCCAAAATTTCGCATTGGGTCCAATCCACATCCCCTGCATACTCTACTCCTGAAGCTAAAGTACTCGACACTACAACTGCTCTCTTGTATTCGTCTTTAGTAAATGACTCCATGTTGTGTATATTATTATCATAATTGTAAATGGTATTGTTAGTAGTAATTGGTCGATCGACTGTGGATAAGGCATTGCTTTTATATACATTATGAAAACTCTCATTCCGTCCATAGTGCTGTAAGAAACATAAATGAAACAAGTACAAGTGTTGAAAGATAATTAAATAGTTTGATATACATATTACAAAACTAACTAGTTATCATTGTAGTATTAATGACTATATTGTCGTTTTACTCGTATTCACATATACATATGTACATATGTATATGCATATATAGTAGTAGTTTACAAGAGTATACAAATCTATTTGATCTTTATTTACCGTCATATTTTTTCCGATAGCTTCACTATTATACGCTGTAGGTTGTAGCTGATGCAGATATTTGAGGTTTCGATCGCATTGAAATCGCGCGATTTATCTTCTGGTTTTGTCCTTAGACCTCGATATATACTAAGGTCGGGAAAAAGATATAGCATTTTATAGCCTAGCCTTTGTCATCAGAATATATTCTCTGCAAATATAATTTAGCTGTAAAATATTATTTGTAGTTGTTCAGCATTTGTTAAACAAATAAGTATGTATATACAAGAATATAATTTATAGAGTCGGACATGCCTTCGTCTGGCATATACATATACATATACATATACATATACATATACATATACATATACATATACATATACATATACATATACATATACATATACATATACATATACATATACATATACATATACATATACATATACATATACATATACATATACATATACATATACATATACATATACATATACATATACATATACATATACATATACATATACATATACATATACATATACATATACATATACATATACATATACATATACATATACATATACATATACATATACATATACATATACATATACATATACATATACATATACATATACATATACATATACATATATATACATATATACATATACATATACATATACATATACATATACATATACATATACATATACATATACATATACATATACATATACATATACATATACATATACATATACATATACATATACATATACATATACATATACATATACATATACATATACATATACATATACATATACATATACATATACATATACATATACATATACATATACATATACATATACATATACATATACATATACATATACATATACATATACATATACATATACATATACATATACATATACATATACATATACATATACATATACATATACATATACATATACATATACATATACATATACATATACATATACATATACATATACATATACATATACATATACATATACATATACATATACATATACATATACATATACATATACATATACATATACATATACATATACATATACATATACATATACATATACATATACATATACATATACATATACATATACATATACATATACATATACATATACATATACATATACATATACATATACATATACATATACATATACATATACATATACATATACATATACATATACATATACATATACATATACATATACATATACATATACATATACATATACATATACATATACATATACATATACATATACATATACATATACATATACATATACATATACATATACATATACATATACATATACATATACATATACATATACATATACATATACATATACATGTAAGCCTAAGCCACTAGACATATGTATGTATGTATGAACACAAACAATGCAATCAACAAAAACAATCACATTTTGTTTTTTGATGTGACAAAATTCATATACTTTAATCATTAAATTTTTGTATATACTTCCATTATAAATGTATTGTACGAATATACGAATATATATGACACAGCTTCAAATAAACAAAACACAAATACTAATATGTTGATATACTTATACCTACATACGTATTTCGAAATTGAATTTTTTTATGCATAACTTACAACTATAAGTTTAATGTTTTATTCTTAATGAGAAAGCTGGATAGTTTTTAAAAACCTCTTCATCACTTTAAATTTAACCATTTGCAAAATAAGTTAAATTACTTGATTTCCACTTTATATGTGCGAATAGGATAATAAAAGGTAATTTTGTATTGTATAATTCCTGATGTGTGAATGTAAGACATTGAGCATGCGCAGATTATCAAACCAATAAACCTGGTAATTGAAAGTTTCTAAGAGTTGCCAGAATGTTACATACAAATGACACACGGACACTTTCGTTTGGGGTATTCCACTGTTTTTAAAAAATAACAACCCATTCTAAGAAAGAATATATTATATTTGTTGAGCATGAACCTATGGAGTTGAGCCCTCAATTTAATTGTATTCCGTTTTTCAAAAGAGCTTTAAATCTGGCGTATTGCTTGGGTTTTTTATGGCATTGCGCAGTTGTCACCAATGCGTGTGGAGTTATTGTCACTTGGTGCTATGAACTAATCCCCTAGGGAGTTGAAATAGTCGATTAATTAGGGTTTTAATATTGAAAATTGAATAGGAAAGTATATGGCGGTGATAATTTTGGAACATATTGTAGAACAAGTAGTCACAAGTTTGGAAGTTACACTCCTGCAACTCATCTACACATATGTATGTATGTATATACAAATATGATGATCATACATCAATATGTGCTTATTGGTAGTTTTGTTATTTATTTATTTATTATTTATTATAAGGCTTATATTATAAATTAATTTATAACCTAGCGTAAATTTACTAGCGCTGGCTCTTTGGCTTTGGCTGGGTAGTTTTGATACTAATAAGATTTATGTCAACTTATTCAAAGTTGCGAAAAACGTCTGGCCGCCAAAAAATATCAGTATCTGCAAATGAAAATTAGAAGCTGGTAAGCTGGATCATAAATAGGCATTGTGAATTGTGAAACTTCAGTTGATGTTCTTGAGTAAATAAATGATGATAGGGTAGCTGACTTAATTTTAATTTACAAGTGGCGATTTAATAGCAGTGCTGGTCATTCCCGAATCAATTCGATTATTTCTTACTTGATTTATCTTAAATTACTTTTGTATGTACTTTTGCGATCTATTGCTAGCAAATAAATTGCATGCTTTATTAAAATTATTTATTTATTTAGAGATTTCGGTTAAAATAACAAACATTATCTTAACCCAAAGCTTTCGTTTTGTAGATGGCTTTGGAGACATACTTAGGCATTTTAAAAAAACTTTTTGATGGGTGTTAGACTTTGAGTTTAAAAATATGAAAGTTTTAAATGAATCGCTGAAGCGCAAAAGGTCCAATCCAAGATTGTCCATTGGCTTAAACTTTAAGCCTTAAAGCAGGGGTGCTCAGCTGTGCACTGAGATAGTTTTAAATATTGTTTTTGGTTTTTTTTTTCTACATTTGGTTTAAAAAAGATTCAATATTTATATTAATTTTATTTTTTTTAGTCACTTTGAAGATCGCACAATTCCAATTGAAACTCAGGACTTTAATCAATTATTTTACATGTCATTGGGAAAAAAAATGTCAATAATTTTCTTAACGCTATCAAAATCAGTAAACCTTTTTTTTAATTTTCTTTCAATCAATTAATTTGCAGCTTAAATTCAGTGAAATCATATGTATTAATTTTAAAGAAGGAAAATGAAAAAGCTTTTCAAGTTGCAAATCAAATAAAAATAATAATAATTTGTATAAATCCTTCTATGAAACTCATTAAATCAAAAATATTGTTGTTTTGGCCTTGTAGAGATATGTTCAGATTATTAAGGTGTGTTGTTATATCTGTCAAGAATCCCAGATTTATGTTGAAATCTTGAGTCTTAATTTCACTTAAATATTCAAACGTTGGCATCTTCTGTTCTATGAATTCAACGACCGCCTTTCTAAGTTGAAAAAATCGCTCAAGGCACATTCCGCGACTGAGCCACCTCACCTCCGTGAACATATGTAGTTAGGTCCTTGAATGAATTTTCGCACTTCTCGAGAAATAATTTTAGTTTGTGATGTTAACGAGTTATATGCTTACCTCGTATTTTGTTTACGATTTTTATGACAATTGTCATTGTGTTAGTGTTACCCGTCCATTTCGAGCACAAGGACTCTTGATGAATTGCACAATGAAATGACGGCACCCGTATATTATTATTATACAATTGTCCAATAAAACCATTTTTTTTTCGTAGCATAGCAGGAGCACCATCTGAGCATACGGCGGATAGCTTCTTTACTTCTTTTTTCAACTCCAACCGTTTGCATACCGCATTAAATATATGTATCTATTCCCCTTGTATTTTCAAGAAGTGAAATAAGTGCGAAAATTTCCTCAGTGATATTGAAGTCAAAATCAACCATTCGTGTTTCTAATATTAATTGACTGATGTCACAATTATCGCATGACTCATCAAGGGCTATGGAAAAGTAAGAACAATCTTCTAAAATTGTATCCAAATAGATTTTAAAATTTTCAAGCCTACGGGTCACAGTACATCTTGACAAGGAAACTTTATCAATTATTTCAGCTGACTGAATTCCAACAGGACCAAAGCAGTTCAACATGTCTTGGCATACCATTTTAATAAAGGGGCCATCGGGAAACGGGTTGCACTGCTTGGCAATAGCTAAGCTGGCTACATATGACTCTTTAATTACCGCTTTCTCATATATTTTTGAATTTAATTTAATTTGTGCTTCTTGCTCATTTAATTCTTTTTGATTAAATTGTATAAATTTTAGAATTTCGGTTGCATCAAATATATAAAACTGTTTAAGAAGGTTTTTATAGTCCGGAACTAGACCTTGAAATAAATCTCTTTTATGGGCGGTTTGAAAATGCCTATTACGATTGTATTTTGTGTTTACCTCCAGAACTACGAAGCATATTACGCATTGTACTTCGCATTTAAACTTTTTGCTAAAAAAAAGTACTCTATAATTCTTCACTCATTTTTCTGACGCGCCAAAAAATTTAACATAACACGATGGTCCACCACGAAATAAATCAAAAGCCAACGCAGACAGAAAAATAAGTTCCAGTGCATGTGCTCGAGGAAAAAACAAAAACAAAATACTTTGCAGTCAGCGAAGCGTCACGATGGAAAGAGATGTAATGGAGAAACTAGCAAAATTGGTTTTGTTTCGCATGCAAATCGAAGCCCATATGCACGGTGCTTATGGACGCATTACCCATAAGCACAGAGCATCTACAAAAACAAAAGTGCACTCAGAGTATAGGGCCTATAAGCCTTATAGGAACTCTCGCCACCGCGGTTGCCACTTTTGGTGCAAATGTACCAAAACTGGTACATTTTTATGCATTTTCAATATAACTGGTCTAGTATGTATTTAAATTTTTCATAAAATTGGCTCTGTTCCACCAGACACAAATTTTGTATCAATAGTGATCCTGATTATATAGTATCCCAATGGAACCAACTCCAACTTTCTTTAAGTCAGGGAAAAGAAAAAGATATTTGTAAATTTTTGACAGACATTGAAAGTAAAAAAAACGGTGTTGACGATCCGCTGTTCAGGAGCTTAATAGAATTTGATGTCGTTGCCACACAACTGCTGCTGCAGAGCGAAAGTTTTTTAAAATTTCGTTAATGAAAACTAAATTACGAAATAAATTAAAATTTAAGACACTAAATAACATAATGTATTGCAAGGAATTGATTGATTGTAAAGACCTTCACTATGTTTGGTCTCCAAAAGACTGTTCATTTTTAAAAATGAACTAAGATAGTTTAAAATTTGATGTATTATTGTTTAAGTAAAAGTTCTGTTTATGTTTGAAAAGTATAATTGATTAAATAAAAGTTCTGTTTTTATATACTAGTATATGGCTGGCAAAAATCCTCTGCTGAACCCTCCCCGAGGGTGCTGGCTGGGTAGGATCTGTATTACCTCATTGTCAACGGGTAGCAGATCTCTACTATACGTCGATATTTCAGGAACTGCAGATCCTAGCTGAGGACTCTGTTCCTTATCTTTCGGGCATCTGCCTGAAGATAAGTAGCAGAATCCATGGTACGAGGTGTCTGGCGGTCAGACTGAAAACGCTATGGGAGGCTCCCAAGAACAAAATTAGCCAACAATGGTCTCAGAATGGACTTATTAAACAATTCAACCCGGGCTGGGATGTCAGCCCAAACGTCGGTGGAAGGCGTGACTGCTACCACCGGCGGGCACGGGGGGGAGAGATCCTCTCTGCGTGTCGCCAGCGGTCACACCTCTGAGGCGGCGGGAGCAGGCCGTATCAGTTGTAACAACACTGCCACCAAAAATTCGAGGTTGGTGCGCGCGGGTGCTGTGGTCTTAACCGACACGGACCAAAAGAGAGCGCTGCGCCAACGTCTACGGTGGAGGGGGAACGTCTTCCTCTTCAGTCACCCCTGCCTATCGCCAGCACCTCCAAGGTTCACGCAAGGCTTAGTGGCGTAGCTAACCTGTCCGTCAAGGACCAGGAGAGGCTTGCCTGGGCCAACACGTGGATGCGGGAAAACCAACTTAGCCCCCTTCCAAAAGACACTAAAGTGCAGACCGGTTCTACCGGCCCTGCCAACAACAAGGTGGAGTCCATGAGAGAGAGAGTCCCAAGCAAGGGGCCCCAGTGAGCAAGAGGCTGCGAGCACTTGGCTCCACCAACACGGACTCAAACAAGACGAGACAGAGAGCAACGGTTGCTGAAACTGCCAGGCGGCATCTCGCCGTTGCTCTCATAGACAGAGGGGACCCTAACGGGAAAATGTCTGCAGAGCGGTGGCGGTTGACCCATAGTAAGCTGGTCGACGCACTGTTTGTCAGGATGGAGAATGTCCCAGACAGTCCAATGCCTACATTCGAAGGCACTGGCTGGCTGAATGGTGTCAAGATCCTGACATGCAAGGACGACCCAACATTGCAGTGGCTGCAAGCGACCGTACCCAAACTGGACGGGCTGTGGAAGGGGGCCAAGCTGGACGTGGTGGACAGGAATAATATTCCGTCCATGCCGAAGGCGAAAGTCCTTTTCCCAATAGTTGTTCAGGGAGAGCGGGCGCTTCAGCTGCTTAAAAAGCAAAACCCGGCCATACCGACGAGTGAGTGGTCCGTGCTGAAGGTTGATGAACCTTTACCCAGTGGTGGGCAGCACGTGATCATTCAGATCAACAAGGAGGCCGAGGATCTGCTATACAAGCGCAATGGGAAGATGGCGTGGGGCTTAGGGAGCGTGTACCTTCGCCTCAAAAAACGTCATCCCAACGACCAGGACACACACACGCTGAGGTCAGGGGAGGTTGAGGCAGATCTCGGTCTTGAGAGCGTGACCGACGCTACCCAGAACCTCAGCCTGACTGACAAGACGGAGGAGGTGGGGGAGGAACTGACCATGCAGACGGGCCCCCCGCGAGTTTGCTAACCTCTAATGAGTGTGCTGCAACTCAACCTCCATAAATCCAAAACGGCTTCGGCGGAGCTACTCCTTGCCTTGGAGGAAGTATCCGCCTACGCGGCTTTGGTCCAAGAACCGTGGATAGCGTCGGGCAACACGGTGGCTGGGCTGAAGTCGCCTAACTATGATTTATACGTCCCGACATTGGTAAGTAGATCGAGACCTGCCATCCTTGTAAAGAAGGGGCTTAAAGCTCATCTACTACCTAATTACAGCAATGACGATCTAACCGTGGTGGTGCTGGAGAGCCGTGAAGGATGTTTGCTGCTGGCATCCTGTTATATGGCCCACGATAAGCCGGCTAAACCTGACGAGCTACGGAGGTTGCTGGACATGGTCTGCTCCTCCAACAAGCATATTATAATCGGAACGGACGCCAACGCCCACCATAGCGTCTGGGGAAGTCCCGACATCAACGACAGGGGTGAGTCAGTTCTTGATTTTATCCTTAACCATAAGCTTAGACTAGCCAACAGAGGTGAGGTATCTACCTATGTAGGTCCCACCTCCAGTAATGTGCTGGACTTAACGATTGCAACTGAGTGTACCAAGGTAGAAGAGTGGAGGGTCCTGGAAAGACCCTCCTTCTTGGACCATAAGTACATTCAATTTACCATTCCTTTTAACAGGGTACCTGCGGCTCAGCCGTTCAGAAATCCCCGTAACACGAACTGGGCGAAATTCTCTAGCCTTGTTTCCAAGTCTCTTGGTCCGCCGGGTAACATCAACTCGGTACAAGACCTAGAAAAAACTGTCAATGTCCTCTCAGCAGGACTACTTTCAGCGTTTCGCCAATCTTGTAGGCTCTTAAGACCGACGAGAAGATCGAAGCCACCCTGGTGGAACCCAGATCTCTCATCGCTACGTGGGGAGCTTACTAGCATGTTTCAACTTGCTAAGAAGGCGGATAACGAATATGTCTGGGACGAGTATAGGTCTCTCCTGAAGTCGTACAAGAAGATGATCCGATCATCCAAAAGGTCTTCATGGAGAACCTTTTGCTCGGACCTGGATAACATTAAAGACACCTCCAGACTGAGGAAGCTGCTGTCCAAGCAGGCGTCCAGTCCTAGTCTGCTCAAGTCGGGCGATGGAGCGTGGATGGAGAGCAGTGCTGAAACTCTTGAAGCACTGCTCTCAACTCATTTCCCGGGATGTATTGGAATAGAGAACAGTGACTGGCAGCTCTTTCCTAGTCTCCCAGTTATGAGACCCCCTGCCGGTCTAATTACAGATAACAAAATAATTTGGGCTATCGACTCCTTTGCGAAGGTCGCCCGGTCTTGATGGACTTGCGCCAGCAATGCTGCAAGCCAGCAAGCCCACGATTGTTCCGTGGCTATCGGGTATCTATTCGGCGTGCCTCGCATGGGGTCATATCCCCACTCTTTGGAGGACCTCGAAAGTCATTTTCCTGCCCAAGGCGGGCAAATGCAGTCATGTGGTCCCAAATGACTTCCGGCCTATCAGCCTAACTTCTTTCCTGCTAAAAACATTGGAAAAGCTACTTGATTTGCACATCAGAAGCAACTCAATGCATCTGTTGTCCCCAAATCAGCGTGCGTATACAAAGGGCAAGTCCATTGAGACTGCTCTCCATGCTCTAGTAGCCTCCATCGAAAAAGCAGACCACTATAAAGAATATGCCTTGGGTGCATTTCTTGACATTTCAGGCGCCTTCAATAACGTCACCACTGATGCTATTATGAAGGGCCTTACCTCAGTTAACACGGCACCAGCGATCCACAGGTGGGTCAACCGCCTTCTTTGTGACAGGCGGGTGGTGGCTACGTGGGGCGATGCGGCCATTACAAAGGTAGTGCGAGGTGGCACTCCCCAGGGTGGGGTTCTCTCGCCTCTCCTTTGGAATTTGGTCGTAAATAGCCTACTTCTAAAATTTACTAGTTGGGTCCCCAAGTTAATTGCCTATGCTGACGACATAAGCATTTTGATAACTGGGAAATGCCCAACCACCCTTAGTTCCGTAATGGAACTTACTTTGCGGGAAGTTAAAGCATGGGCCGAATCAGCCGGGCTCAGCATTAACGCGGACAAAACGGACCTTATCCTCTTCACGAAGAGGTATAAGGTACCTGCGTGGTCCCCCCCAAAAATAGGCTGCACTATGCTAAAGCCGAGCCTAGCAGTAAAATACCTAGGTGTGGTCCTGGACAGCAAACTGACATGGAAGCTCAATGTGTTAGAAAGGGTGAAGAAGGCCACCGGAGCCTTGTACATGGCGAAAAAGATGCTTAGTTGCACTTGGGGCCTCTCTCCTAATCTAATGCGGTGGATATACATCTCAGTTGTTCGCCCTATCCTCACCTACGGTGTTCTAGTGTGGTGGCAGGCCACTGAAAAAAGGACGTACCTATCCATCATGGAAAGGACACAGCGTCAAGCGCTACTGTGTATCACAGGCGCTCTCAGGTCGACGCCAACTAAAGCCCTCGAGGTAATAGCTGGTATTAAACCTATACGCGCAATCCATAGCCGCAAAATCGTCCCTACGGATTGCCGCAACTGGCAATCTGAGTCTGCTAGGCTATGGTCACAGCGCCATTGGTAGGGAGACTAGTAGAGACATGGACTATACTATCCCCCTTACCAGTACTGACCATATTAACACAATATTCTTGGAACCGGAGTGCTGGCGGGAAGGGTTATGCATTCCCGAAGCCCCCAACCTCTTCACCGACGGGTCGAAGATGGATGATGGTGTCGGAGCGGCCGTATACTGCCCAGACCCGGTCTCCAAACAATCCTATAAACTCCCAGACCATTGCAGCATCTTCAAGGCGGAAGTTTTAGCCATTGGCAAGGCTGCCGAATTGGCTCGGGGTTTACAGCGTAATCACACCTCTATTAACATCTTTGTTGACAGCCAGGCTGCAATAGGATCAATGCACTCTGATGTGGTCAAGTCCAAAGTTGTCCTGGACAGCAGAAGAGCAATAGAGTCGCTGAACGCATCTGCGGTCGTGCGTATCTATTGGATCCCAAGCCACCAGGGCATCGATGGCAACGAGATCGCAGACACTCTCGCCAAAGAGGGAGTGGGGCTCGATGTCGGTAACATGTGCAATGTTCCGATATCCCTGCGAACTCTAGGTAGTGAAATTGAGGTGCGCTCTAGACTTCAGTGGGACGCGAGCTGGCGTAATGCCAACTCGTGCAAAACTGCAAGGTTGATGTGTGTGCCTCTACTAACAAAAACTTAACCAAATTCGTCATGCAGCTTTCAAGGAAAGACTGCAGGCTAATGCTAGGCATTTTAACTGGTCACTGTCTGTCAGCTGTCCATGCTGTAAAGCTGGGCATCACGAACAGTGATCAGTGCAGGAAATGCAACGAACCCGGGGTTAAGGAAACACTTGAGCATCTTCTCTGTAGATGCCCAGCGTTATCCCGACTCCGGTTGAAATACCTTAATTCGCCGTGCCACAACGATCTTCGGGACGTCTCACGGCTACCTCCTAGGATGCTGCTGGCTTTTGCCAAAAATGCATCCATACTGCGCTATTTCTGAGACGTAGATAAGCTACCGGTACAGCTACGGACCTCCACTGGTCTATGCTTTGCCCCGTACAGGGGCAGCCGGTCCTACCTAAACCTAAACCTATATACTAGTATATAGTACTATAATGTGAAGAAAAAAATTAAATATGAAATAATATAAGATGATTATAAAAAAACGTTAACAAAATGTAGTATTAAAAAATAAGGAAAAGAATTTGTGGTACTTTTTTGCTAAAATTGACACATTTTTTCAAAATTTTGGTACAAATTTTTTTGGAATGGCAACCGTGCCTGTAGCGCACTATGGGGCATTTTTCATTTTAGCTGGCATTTAATACTACGAGTAAACCTTAAGAGATTTTTAAATCTGAAAAAATTGAATATTATGGACACCTGTGGAGTTAGTATTATAAAATTTTTACACCAATATGTACTTACCATTCAGAATTCGACACGACTATTACAATTCTTCACCGCCCCCTCCGCCCTAAAAATTTTGAAAAAATTTAATATTTTGAGCAATTTTAGAGATAAAGAACCATTCTTGGTAGCCCGGATGTGCACTGCAAATTTTGTGCCGATCGGATCAAAAACATGAAAGTTATTCCCAAAACATTGTTTCGGCCCTTCTCACTATTTCCTACAGAGCACAAATTAGTGTTGGAAAACGTGAGGTTCTCTGAGAAAAATGGGAATTGCGCCAATTGTGCGGAAAATGCAGATAAAGACAACTATTGATCGATTAAAAACTGATAACACTACAACATACAGTTGAAGTTATTGCTAACTTATGCTAACTTCATTTTCAAAATCCTTTCCAAAGTTTATAATTGTTCTTCAAAATCCGGCTAAAAAAGCTTTTAAAAGATTAAAAAATATTAGTATAAACACACACAATTTGATTAATAATTTACATTTAACATAGTGCAAACATAGTGCAAGCATGCGAAATTATTATCCATGACTTCTATTTTTTTTTATAAATAGCTTTCAACATAAATAAATGAATAACAAAGTTCACCGACAAAAAATATGCCAACTGAGCGCGCGAGTTACCAATAGATTAATAACATTATTGGTGTAGATGCTTTCTTTGGGTGGTGTAAATCAAAACGCACAGTTGTTTTTTTATTCCTTTCTTTCTTTTTTATTTCGACGTCTGCTCTGTTCCTGTGTTCACACTCGACTACTAAGTCGAACCAAACGTCACTTCGCAAATTTGTCTTCTCTTCTTTGTCGTTTTTTATATAACGGTCGTTCCGATTGTGTCCAGTGTGATCGTGCCTCTTTACTTTGGCGTAGACTCTACATCTCTACGAATAGGGTAGAGAAGGTAACTCGCGTGCTTTCGGATGCAACAGCTGACTTTACAGCTGTTATGCTCAAAAGAGCTGTTAGATATACATGTTTTTGGTATGAGCCATAACAGTTTGATGTTCTGTTAATGTATTGACATTAACATTTTTCTAATTGGAACACTTTTCAAAAACGCCTAAATGCCAGCTAAAAAGGAAAATGCCCCATAGTGTAGTGGTCGCTTGGGCCGCACAAATTTCTTTGTTGGGTGAAAAAAAAGCGCCAGCGGTCAGGCTCTATGGTGTGTTATTAAAAACTAGTTAATGTATATTTAATAAAGTTATGTTTATATATGTTAAAAATACAATTTTTGTTAAATAAATGATAGATGTACAATAATTGTTTAGTGTTAGTATAAACTTTTGGGATATTTTGTTAGCCAAAAATTTGTTAGTGCCATCTGTGTGTGTAGCTTTGCAACATCGCTTAAATATTTTTAGCGATAGATGCATCTAAAGGTAGTGAGAATGAGAAGACGAGAATGCAGCGTTTGGATAAGGAGCATTGAAAGACGAGGAACTTCTCTGAGGGATCCTGCGTTTTTAATTGATTTTAACGTTGGCTTTGCAGGATCAGACAACAGTCGTAGCGATCGCGTACGCCTTTCGTAGCGTTACACTTACACCAGCTTCGTTTAGCGAACAAGCTTCGTTACACATTACAGTTTAATTATATTATTTGGCACCCAACGTGGGGCTAGCTTAATCGTTTTATTGTATTGTTGTATAGTATGTTAGTTAGCCTGTCTTCGGAAAAAATAAAAACAATATTTGAAATTAAGTCAATACAAGCAAGGTACATAAGTACATGCATTGGCTAAAGACTTTAATACCTTACACCTATCCTATCCTATCCATTCATTTCTATTCCTGTTTCCTTGTTGTGAATATTTTGAGCTTGGATGCCTGATGGTTGCAATCGTACTTTAGGGAAAGTGTCCAGAATTTTCATGACAAAAACTGCAGTGTAACTTGTTTTCAGAGATAAATACTAGCTTCAAACCGGCTGTATTGCCGAAAACAAACGAGAGAACATTGTCAGCGAATCAAAGTGTATTGGTGCTTATGTCTTAGCTGGAGCCAAGTTTCCTGGCGGATAAAACTGCAACTTGCCGCTAGACAGAAACATAGCAGTCAATACAAAGTAAACAATGGAGTCCTGCCGCTTTTTTACTCTGTGTTGATCAATTTTTCAAATTCCCTATTTTCTTTGTTTTCGACTATTAGTTCATTCTTCCTTCGATAAGTGTTGCATGGTTCCAAATTTATTCATGTTATATTGGTATATTTTCGAGTTTGGTTTCAATTACTGTTTATTTATTTAATATTGTTTTGTGGTTCATAAGTACTGCGACTGGAAATAGTTAAGTTTGCTCAATTTGTAAGACACCGTTAAGCAAATCAACTTTGAGTCTGTCAAAAGAACTAATTTCAGCTCAGAGTTCAGAAATACAAACGCGATCAAAGTCCAAGAGCAAGGATACTGCGCAAGATCTGTTAGTCACAGGTTCTAACAATAGTACACAGACATGTACAGTACACAGACAGTACAGCAGAATTCGCATGACAATCCAGCATTGGTTTCCGGTTAAGCACCAGTTGTGTAACCAATGTTTAGCTTGCATGTATTGCAGATGTGGTGGCAGCCGCTCTAACTCAGCAGCCGCAGGTCTTATCGAAAGCGATCGAGGATGGCTTCCACAGGTTGTCATTCTGCTCCAAGGTAATCGTCTCCAGCCAGGCAACAGCAGCATCAATCATTTGAGCAGCTGTTTGGAATCGCTAACAGAGAGAGTGTGGAAAGACGAAAGACCGGAGATGGTGTCGCCTCGTCCAGAAACACAAGAAATGCACAACTTGCGGCATGATAGAAGTAGACAGATCATTTATAATTGGAAGGTACGTTTTTCTGGTAGAGGATTTTTTTTATCGCGTCGAAGCGCTAACTAATCAGATCGGTAGGCAATCAATCTCTTTGAAGGTAGTACAAGCGAGTGGTTGTGCGGTGGATTGATTTGAGTATAGCGATCAGAACGCAGTTTTCAGACGGACGAACGGACCTAGAAATAAGAACCGCTATCTCACATCGCCAGCAAAAGGCAAATGAAACATTCGACAATTTTTATGTGGCGATTGTTAATCTGGCTGATAGGCTCGAACAGCCCATGACTGAACAGTTATTCTTAGAGGTGCTGCGAGCCAATCAATTAATCAAAATCCAGCACGAGTTATTATATGTCCCAATAAATAATGTTGTTCAATTGCGGCAATTCGTACTGAAGCGAGGGAGAATCTTGCTGAGTGCGCCAAGATCAATACCAGCTACACGACGTTTTGCTCCACGTCCTCAGGACAATGAAGTCTCAGTTCAGGCGGAATTTAGATGAATAGTTCGCTGTTGAGGCGATGAATATATCCTGCTGGAATTGTCGAAAACCAGGTCACCATTACCAAGACTGCAAAGCCGAGCGCACTGTATTTTGCTACGGTTGTGGTGATGCTGATAAGTATTGGCCATCCTGCAGAAAATGTACAAGTATTGCGTCAAAAAACGGGTGGTCTCATGCACAGATGACAGATGCACGCAAACTAGTATCGAAAGCGACCAATACAGAATAGTTGATCATGCAACGACATCTGAAAATATCCCAGACTTATCCCACATTCCAGCTATTCCCCTACATAAACATGAGCAGCACACTCCGTCGAAAGCTTACGAATATGTAAAAGCTCAGTCACGCGACCACAAGCGTAGAAAGACCTTTAGAAAGCTAGATAAAGATACTCGCAGAGCACTATTGTCATCTGTGGTAAATAGTTGTAATGATTTGCGGCCATATGCTGAGATCATCATATATGACAGATCCATGAGTGGTTTAATAGACACTGGTGCATTGGTGGCAGATTTGCACAAGAATTGGCAGAAACGCACTGAGGATTTAAAGCCGATACGTGCAGCGGTACGAACCGCAGATGGTCAAAGCCAAAACATGGTGGATCGAATTTACACGTCAATCTGTTTTCGTGGTGAATCAAAACGAATATGTGTGTATATCGTACCGTCATTAACTCAAGAGTTGTAATTAGCCATCGATATTTGGCGAAGTTTTAATCTCTTGCCATTGTTTTTAATGAATAAAGCTAGTGCACACAGGTTAGCAGCGTTAAACTTTGATGACCCCGTACCTTTACCTTTGACCGATTTGCAGCAAAAAGATTTCAAAACGAACTGGCTTACACACGACATAGAGGTGACCGAGTCGCGACCAATTAAACAGCGCAATTATGCAGTGTCACCAGTGTTCGAAAAACTGATGTATGATGAGCTTGACAGAATGTTAGCACTTGGTGTTATAGTGCAATCCGAAAGTCCATGGTCCTCTCCAGTTGTTATTGTATTCGCCTTTGCTTTGATAGCCGCAAGGTGAATGACATAACAGTCAAAAATGCGTATCCCATGCCTCTCATTGACGGCATCTTAAGTAGGTTGCCAAAGGCGCAATTTATCTCAAGTATCGACTTGAAAGATGCGTATTGGCAGACTCCGCTTACTCCAAGAGCCCGCGAGAAAATCGCATTTACAGTGCCAGGAAGACCACTGTACCACTTTATTGTTATGCCGTTTGGGTTATCCAATGCTCCACAGACGATGTCGAAATTGATGGACAAAGTTATTCCACCAGATCTGAGAAATGAAATATTCATTTATCTAAACGATTTAGTTGTAATTTCAGAGTCATTTGATAAACACGTCTCGGTGTTGCTTTAGCCGATAGGTTAACGCAAGCCGGACTCACCATAAATGTGGAGAAAACCAAATTTTGCCTCAAAGAGGTTAAATATTTAGGACATCTTATTGGTATTGGTACAATACAGACAGATCCCGATAAAGTGGCAGCCATTCGTGAGTTTCCTGTTCCACGATTGTGAAAGTAGGTGCGAAGGTTTTTAGGAGCCACGGGGTGGTACCACAAATCGCGAAAATCATTTACTTGGTCAGACGAAGTGCAAAAGGCGCTTTTGAGATACATTGTGATGCTAGTCACACAAGTGTTGGTGGAGTATTGATGTAGAAAGATAAGGATGGTAATCACGTTCCAATTGCATTTATGCCTCGTAAATTGAATCGATGTCGGAGAAACTATTCAGTCACTGAGAAGAAATGTTTGGCAATGATCATGTGCGTAAAAAAATTTCGAGCATATGTGGAAGGCCATGAATTTGCCATTCATACCGATCATGTTTCATTGAAGTCGTTCATGTCTCACACTGACTTAAGCTCCAGATTGACTCGATGGGAACTCAAGCTGCAAGGTTTTGCCAGAACATTGTCACCGACGCTTTATCACGTGTGCACACTGAAGATTTGTCATCATTAGGTGTGGATACCTTGATATTTACAGTCTGAGTATTTCAAATCAAAAGAGTATTGAGAGCTTAAGGACAAAATAAAAGCAAACCCGACTCAGCTACCTGATATTAAAGTCATCGATAAATATATTTATCGTCGTGCAGAGCACGCGTCCGGTGATCGAGTCTCGGATGATTTTAGCTGGAAGTTGTGGGTTCAAATAATCTTGTGATGTTGAAACAAAGTCATGAGCCTCCTTTAGAGTCTCTTTGAAGAATTAATAAAATGTTGGAAAATATTCGGCGAAACTATTATTGGTCAAATTTAGTGTGTTATGTCAAGGCATTTGTAAACGGTTGCGTGGTGTGCAAACGTACATCCTAATCGTTCATTACGTCCACCACTAGCACCAGTAAAGGAAACGTAGCGAATATTCCAAAAGATTTTCATTGATTTCTTGGGACCTTATCCTCGAAGATATTGGTATCTTCGTAGTGTTAGACCATTTGTTCAAATACCCATTTTTAAACCCCGTAAAGAAATTCACCACTGCACAGTGGTTCCGCCAGTATGGGAGTTGCGGCCAAAAATACTTCTAGTTGTTATATTGCTACGAAATTTTGCCCAAAATTCTATAAAAATATTTTGTATATATAGTAAAAAAATTGTCTAGATCGGAATACTATATCCTATAGCTCCCATACAACCTTAGTATGGCTTATATGCCGATTGTGCGCCAAAAATACTTCTGGTGGAGTTACAGTGCTAAAATTTGATTATTAGCATCCAAGATATGTATAAGACTATTTAAATTACCTTTCTGCTTTCTTCTACTAAACTAATTACTTTTCGAGTTTTTTCTGCATTCGTGCCCTCTTCTGTGCACCAAAGATCAAAGATGTACATGCGTAAAAGCTCGTAGTTATAAGAAGCGCCAATAAAAAATGATAATATAAAAATAAGCGAAAAAAAGAATATGTAAAATTGTCCACAAACACAAAAAAAACATCACAAAGGCAAATAAGGAGCAGCAGATTGCGTCGCAAATTTGACCTTGAAAACAGTAAGATAGCTTAAGTTTATTAATGAGTATATACACATCTGCCAAAATCTGCAGCTGAACTTAACATTTTTATTACCTGAAAACATTGGCAAATGCACTGATATCACTCATAATGGGGGAATCGGGGGGCAACATACCTAAAAATCTACTTAAACAGAGATAATGACGATCACAATTCACTGAAAATTAGTATTAATTAAAATTAAACAATAACAAATAATTAATAATTCAAATTAATTTCAGAAAAAGATCTTGTTGAAGTAAATATCTTCAACTTTAATACCATTTTTAAATATTTCAATTTGGTGAATTTTTGCGAACGTCCGACCACTTTGAACTTCACTTTTGTTTTGACAAAAAGCCCACTAAACGCAGTTGCAGCAGCAAAATTGAAGACGTGTTCACACTTTGCATTCTATTTTTAGAATGTCCCGTTGGATTTCCAGAAAAATCTAGTTTGCAATGAAGAAGCTTGGACATTTTAGTAACGATTTGTTTACTTTTCGTAAATTTTTGTTGTTATGACTTTTTTTATTTTTGGCCTATGGGCGGAACCACTGTGCACTGATGGTATTCTTCGCTTCATGGAAAAGGATTTATTTCATTGTTTCGGTGTACCTGAAACCATTGTGTCAGATAACGATGTGCAATTTAAGTCACATAAGTTTAAGGCATTGCTCACTAAAAATAATGTGCACCATTTTTATACTGCTGTTATCGCTCAGCAAGCTAATGCATATGAGCGCGTAAATCGATCAGTAATTGCTGCAATTAAGGCTTACGTTAGACCCGATCAAACAAATTGGGATGAGCACCTTAGTCATATCAGTTGTGCTTTACGGTCCAGCAGACATTCAGCAATCAATGACAGTCCCTATCGTGTTGCATTTGTACAACACATGCTAGTTAATGGCAATACCTATCCTCTTCTATGAAATTTAGAACTTCTAGAAGATCGTACAGTTAGTTCTGATCGAGAAGATTCCTTTGGTAATATATGGAAAGCTGCACAACAGAGTATACAACGGCAGCACGAACAAAACGAAAAACAGTACAATCTTAGAAGTCGAGAAGTAAATTTTAGAATTGGTCAAAAAGTTTATAGGCGTAATTTTCTGTAAAGTAATTTTGCAAAAGGCTTTTATGCAAAACTGGCTCCAACTTTTGTGAAATCTCGTATTAAGCGTATGCTTGGCAATAGTAGTTACGACTTAGAAGATATCCAAGGGCGATTCATTGGATAATATCATGCTAAAGATATGAAACAATAAATCGGATAGCAAGCAATTCGTCCAAGCGAGTATCACTCTTTGGCGTGATAACCCCAAAGTGTGATATTGGCAGGGGGGATTGTAGTGGTGGCTTGGGCCGTACAAATTTCTTTGTTGGGTCTAAAAGTTTATTATTTACAAAATTATGCTTAATGTAAAATATAAACATAATCGACTCGAGTTGCTAAGTAAAGTAATTTCTATATTAAAATTATTTATTTATTTATTTTATTTAGTGGTTTATATTTAATGCAGAAATTCGTGGCAAACTTTTGAAATGTTATAACGCTGTTAAGGGAACAATCAGATAGGAAGGAGGAGAGGTTGGTGGTTTTAAAGTTTAGTAGTTTGTAGTTTGTGGTGGGTTAACATTCCTTTAGGATATAGTTGATGGTGTAAGGTTCGTTACAGAGATGACACGTCGGTGGTGGTTGACCTGAGAGGAGGTGCCGGTGGGTCTGTTGGTATGTCCATATCGGGTATGAGACACGGTCGCATCCGGGGGTTTGGCCTTTTGTAAATTGAAGGGCTGAATCGAGTTCGAGCATGGTCAAATTAAGATCAAGTAATTTAGCTGTACGAGACCAAGTGAGTCCCAAAGGTTCAGCAATTTCGCGCTCTGAACTTAGTACACTGTTTCCGTGATGTAAGTATTTCAGCGGAGTCGGCGGAACACCGGTAATCCTTTTTATATCGGCCCAAATTATTTGGTAAAGGATGATGGGGATATGCGGGAGGTGAAATTTCCAAGTGAGCATCTCTTAGAAGAAAGCAACGTTTTTTTGACTGTATTTGATGTCTTGTAGGCTAGTAGGTTTTCGATTGACATGCAGCTCTTATAGGTGTGCCAATAATTTTCTGTGCGGAGTTTTTGGAGATCGGGATTCCACCAGGGAACTGACTATCTAAGAGGTACGATTCTGGTTTGGGGAATGCTACAGTTGGCAGCGTTGCTTATGGATTTGGTTAGCCGAGCGACTGCATGATTCAAACTTTCGAATGTGTGGGCTCTTAGCAATAATTCGCATTTTGATGCAAAGAGGGGCCAGTTTTCGAGGTTTTGTATTTTAGAACAGGTTTGGTTTTTTCAAGACTATTTTGGGTGCGTATTTGTATTGTGATTGGGATTAAGTGGACCAGGTGCATTTGTGATATATTTAGAGAGATTAGGGATAAATCTACGTTGGTAAACGAACTATGTGTTGAACCGTTGTTAAGCAACATTAAGTTCAATGTGGATATGGCATGTTTTAATATTTTACTGCGTGAGTTTAGCTGAGGAGAGCCCCATAGGGGACTCCATGAATTAAAGTCACCAAGTTGATATTGGTAGTCAGCTGTGTAACATCGACCGATGAGAACTGTTGGTTAGGATGCTTATAAAGGTTAAAAATGGTTAAAGGAACTTGGAGTTTGAGGGTGAGGGATGTACAAAGCAAATTTGAGGGAATCGCGCTGTATTCGTGGGGGATGTGTTTATACCCGCTACCCATAGGGTAGAAGGGTATTATAACTTTGTGCCGGCAGGAAATGTATGTAACAGGTAGAAGGAGGCATCTCCGACCCTATAAAGTATATTCTTGATCAGCATCAATAGCCGAGACGATCTAGTCATGTCCGTCTGTCCGTATGAAACACTGGATCTCAGAGACTATAAGAGATAGAGCTATAATTTTTTTCGACAGCATTTGTTATATTTGCACGCAGATCAAGTTAGTTTCAAATTTTTGCCACGCCCCCTTCCGCTCAAAAAAATCGAATAACACACGTATTTTTAAAGCTAGAGCTAGACAATTTTGGAGTATACAATAATTACCATAGTAGTTATGATTCTTGAAAATTTGGTTGCGATCAGATAAAAATTGTGGATGTTATTAAAGAAGTAGTTTTGTATGGGCAAAAACGCCTTCGATTTATGTGTTGTATGTATGCGTATACGTATATATGCGCGCCTCTATATTTGTATTTGTATACATAGAGGAGCTGCGATAGCTCTTGTGATAGAGTGCAAGCCCAACAGTTGTGGTACTCGGGGTACTCGGGTTCAAGCCCGCTCGGGGTACAAACTTTTTTTTTAATCGTATTTACAACAATTATAAATAAAAATTGTGGATGTTCTTAAAGAAATACTTGAGTATGGACAAAAACACCTGCTATGTACGTATTGTATGTATGTGTATACGTATATACATGCTCGCCTATATTAGTATCTGTATGCATAGAAACACTGCGATAGCTCTTGTGGTAGAGTGCAAGCCCAACATGTTGTGGTACTTGGGTTCAAGTCCGCTCGGGAAGTGGATGTGGTTAGTTTCCTGCTCGTTGGGATGTCCGCAGTGTAGATAAGGTAAAGTGTTGGTCCAAGCACGCTGCCTTGAGAAACTCCGGCTCTAATGATGTAGTCATCGGACATGACTGAATTACATCTTACTGAGAATTTTCTGTTGTAAAGGTATGACTTCAGAAGTTTGTGAGTGTTGGTTGGGAGCATTTCTGTAATTTTGTGCATTAAACCTTCTAACCATACTCTGTCGAAAGCTTGTGATACGTCCAGAAATATCGCAGTGCAGTACTCCCTTTGTTCGAATGCATTTCGGATTTCTGATATTATGCGGTTGACTTGCTCAATGGTTCCGTGTTTTTCTCGAAAACCGAATTGATGAGTCGGGATTTTGTTGTGTGTTCTGACATATGGGATAATGTGTGCCAAGAAGCATTTTTCAAAGAGTTTTGATAGACACGTTAGTAAACTAATTGGTCTATATGATGAAGCAATTGTGCGGTCTTTTCCAGGTTTTGGTATCATAATAATGATCGACATTTTCCATCACTCTGGGAAGTGTCCATGTCTCGTTATTGCATTGAAGAGTTGGCAAATAGCTCGAACAGCACTGAAAGGAAGTTCAATAATAATTTTTGGTGATATTAGGTCGCATCCTGGAGATTTTTTTGGGTTGAGTTGTTCGTTTATGATTTTGAGTAACTCATGTGGTTCAAACGTTGATGTGTCGATATCTGATGTTGCTGGCAGTGAGATCCCGTTTGATGATGTATTGGGCTGAAATACATTTTGAAGATGCTCTGCAAATCTGTCGGCAAAGTGGGAACTTGGAGCTCATTGGGGATAACTGCTCTATGTAATGTTTTTGGGACATTTCTTCTTCATGACGTAGTGCAGCTGAGAGCCTCCGTGTAGTATCTTTTAACCTTTGTTTTGCGGATGGTGATCTGTTGGATTGCCATTCTCGCCGTGAGCGTCGCTTTACTAGAACGAGCTGCTCTATTTCAACGTTCGTGTATCTATTATTGTACGATGTTTTTTGCGTTTTTGCAGTTGACATGCGAGCTGCTGCGACCAAGACGGATTCAAGAGTGTTTGTGGATAAGTTGATATCAGCTTCATCATTCAAACGTGGATTCAACTCAATATGCGAACTTATATATTTTTTGTACTTAAGCCAATTGGTTTTATTCGTTGTTAGTCTGAATGGTTTATCTACCGCAACTGGATGTAGATTTAGTTGAAGAAGTACAGGCGAGTGATCAGACGATAGATCTGATAAGGAGTTGGCACTTATCAGGTTGCGAGGAATGTTTTTGTGACTGCAAAATCTATCAAGTCTGGCAGTTTTCTAGGATCTGTTGGTCAATATGTAGGTGTCCCAGGTGACACACAGTCTAGCTTGTTGCTTGCTTTTATTATTGCATTGTAAAACTGCCTTCCCTTTGGAGTCACAAGTCGAGATCCCCAGTGCGTATGCTTGGCATTGAAGTCTCCTGCTGCTATAAATTGTTCGCTCAGAGAGTTGAAATAGGCCATGAATTGGGATTCGGATATTGTAAACCGAGGAGGACAGTATACGGCGGGAAGCTTTAAAGATCGGGAATCCATCTGTATATCTATAGATGTAGCTTGCATGAAGTTAGTGGCGAAGCTATTGTGGAAGCAGTGCTTGATGCGATTTCTAATCAGAATCCCAGTGCCTCCATGTGCTTTCCCGTCTGGGTGATTCGTGTTGTAGAAGAGGTAGCCTCGAATTTGGAAATTATATTTATTTGTAAGATGAGTTTCTGCTAGTAGCATTACATCGATATGGTTATTATTAAGGAATTGAGTTAGCTCAAGTTTGCGCTGTGAGACGCCGTTGGCGATCCACAGTGATATACGGAGTGGAGCCATTGATTACTTAGTCTGTTTTTTGAGCAACAAGCAGCTCAATCAAAACGTTCTGGTTTCGCATAAGATCTTGCATAGTTGTCTGCATGAATGACATGAACTCCATCATACTTTGTTGAAGATTACATATCATTGTTTCAATTTTGTTCGTAGACTGTTCTTCTGGTCGATGAGGGGAAACTGATGATCGTGGCTTGGTGGGAGCGGTACTTTTAATACCCAATTTTAGAGCAGTTGCAAAGCTTGCGGATTTGTCGGTGAACTCATTATTGGCTAAAGATTTAACAGCTGTAGGGGGGAAGACATCACGTGTAGATTTCATAGGTGATAGGTATGTATGTGAGCAAGCGGTGCACAGTGGTTGCGTCCATAGGCCAAAAATAAAAAAAAGTCATAACAACGAAAATGCACGAAAAGTAAACAAATCGTTTCTAAATTGTCCAACCTTTTTCATGGCAAACTAGATTTTTCTGGATATCTAACGGTTCTTTCTAAAAATACAATTGAAGTTGCGAGAAGGTAGTCATTTGCACAGCACAGCTTGCGCGCATCGCGAATTTTTCACAACAAAACCGAACTTTGAAGTGGTCAGTTCATTTATTACGTGTCCAAGTTTATAATATTTGTAATGGATTTTTAAGTTGAAGGTATTTTCTAAAATTTGAGATATTATAAGAAAACGTACTTGTTAAACTCTTCTTGTTATATAATTTGAAATAATACATGTTTTTTGTATATATTTTGAACGTATTTTTTATGTTTAGCTAAAGTTTTAGTAGTGACGCCACGGAACGCCACAGTTAAGTTGTATACCAATGTGTTTGCCGGCTCTAAAGGTAATAAATGTGTAAATTTTGTTTGCAGAAAATTGCAGATGTGCTTACAATCGTAAAAATTCTAACACCGTCTTAACATTTTCAGGGTCAGTTTTGCACTAAAAAAATTTGTTTTCGCTCGTGTACTTATTGTGCTGTCTTCGTCTTTTGAGTTTGTGTTTATTAATAGTTTATCATTTATTAATAGTTTTGATTTATTTTTTTCTATTCCCTTGCTTTAAACTTTAATAGGTTCTTCTTATAAGTATGTTTTCTCACGTTTATATGTTTTTAATGTATGGTGCAGCGAAGAAGGTAGCGCCGTTGAAAGGCGAACAAAATTGATTGAAGTTATAGAAGCAAATATTATTAAAAACGGCTATATTGTTGATAAGAGTGAAGTGTCAAAGCGAATTGAATACGTTTGTAAGAGGATTATAACGTTTTGGGTTAATTACAAACGCATGAAATCTTTAATTCTCCAATATCAATCTGATTGGTTGAATGAAAAGGAATCAATACCGATAAGATGCGCCCAATCAACATCAAAAAATCTGAACCGTTTGTATGGAAGCTATATAATACGATTTTTTACATTTTTCTATTTTTATAGATTTTTGGACTTTTCACGCATGTACATCTTTGATCTTTGGTGTACAGAAGTGGGCACGAATGAAGAAAAAACTCGAAGAGTAACTAGTTTGGTAGAAGAAAGCAGCAATATAATTTAAATACTTATATATATCTTATATATATCTTGGATTCTAATATGAAATTTTAGCACTGTAACTCCACCGGAAAATTTTGGCGCACAATTGGCATATAAGCCATAATAAGGTTGTATGGGAGCTATAGGATATAGTCCTCCGATGTATCCAATTTGTTTACTATATATACAAAATATTTTTTTAAATTTTTGGGGAAAATTTCATAACGATATCTCAACGGGAAATATTTTTGGCCGCGGCTTCATACAAGCCCAACCACTGTAGGTTGGTGCACTAGAGCGCGCGAGAAAAAATAGAATTAGGTAAGAAAAGGAATGTCCGAAAACTACTCGAGAACTTTAAGAACTGACGTCTGCACTCGAAGAGAGGTAGTCGGCGTCTTAGGGAAAATTTTTTTTTTGCCAAGTGAAAAAAAAGCGCACGCGCCCGGATCTATGGTGTGTTATTAATAAGTAGTTAAAGTAATATATTAATTAAAGTTATGTTTATATATATATATATATATATATATAATACAATTTTTGTTAAATAAATGTTAGAAGTATAATAATTGTTTAGTGTCAGTATAAACTCTTAGGATATTTGTATTTTGTTAGCCGAAAATTTGTTAGCGCCATCTGTGTTTGGACCTTTGCAATATCGCTTAAAGATTTTTAGCGCTAGATGCATTTAAATATATTGAATGTCAAAGAATGAGAAAGGAGAAGTGTTCCGAGTCGAAGGTAGATCCCTATCCTGTCTTTTTTCTAGTTTTCTTCTAACTCTTTTGTTTACTGTGCTTGTATCGAAAAACTAGCTAGCCATGAATTTTGGTATATACAATAATAAGAATGGTATTTGTGATTCCTGAAAGTTTGGTTGCGATCAGATAAAAATTGTCGAAGTTATTAAAGAAATAGTTTTGTATGGGCAAAAACGCCTTCTATGTATGTGTTGTATGTATGCGTATACGTATATATATACATGTTCGCCTCTATATTTGTATCTGTGTGCATAGAGGCACTGCGATAGCTCTATTGGTAGAGTGCAAGCCCAACATGTTGTGTACAAACTACAAACTATTTTTTTTTTTTAGCCACCCGGTTTCTTTTTAATATTTTGAGATTATTACCGCAATATTTTGGATTTATTCAAAATGGGTAGCGGGTATCTCACAGTCGAGCACACTCGACTGTAGCTTTCTTACTTGTTATATTATATTATTATATTATCCCACTTGTCTATCTAATAATCTTTGGAATTTATATTAATTTTGTTTTATGTATATATATCTGGCGATCTATATACATACATGTATGTATGTAAAGCACTTACTAAAAATATTTCAATTACACATCGTGATCAATGGTTGACGGTAAAGTCTGTAGTGCTCTAAGTGAAAAATCTACTTCAAATGATATTTATATAAATGACACAAAGCCGAGATGAACGTTTGAAAAAATTCCTAAGCAAAAATGTCATAAACAAAAAGTTAAAGATTAATCCAGTAAACTAAAAAACTTAATTGACCTCTGTACAGCGCTAGTTACCTTGACGTTGTAACGGTTCGCTACAAGTTGCGCTCGGGCAGAGACCCTACAAATTCAAGTGGAACTCAGTTTTCGAGTGACATAAAAACCCACTAACAAGGTGAGATCACGCACACCGAATCGACATACACCGCGAGTGAAGAAAATTGTGTTCAAATATGAGTGGTCACGAGAGTGATAGCGACGCGTGCTTTCAGGAGATACATAGTTAACCCAGCACCGGTGGAAAGTCGATTTTCAACCGCGGGCGATAGGAGTTGGATGCTTTCGATCAAGAGTTAAAGTTATCGTCCGAAGGGAATGACAAGGACTTAAGGAAAGCGTTCGCACCATTAGTGACCAAAAGGCAAAATTAAGAAGGTCGTTTGGACGCGATTGACAGTAATAGAAGAACACACCCTCGCAATCCACAGCCCAATACGAAAGCCTCAACGTCTGGTTTTGTCCGGCAGTTTTTGCTGCCCCGCCGTTTACCCTAGTCTGTGCCAACTCCAAACAGGGAAAATGGGGACTCCAATTCATCGGACAGGATAAACGTTCACCGCGTTAGTTCCAAACCAGTGGACTTAGCGCAGTGTGCATCAATTTTTCGAAAATTTTATTACATTTTTCCTGCCCACGCGGTATTTTTAACGGTTGGAAGATAGCATCTGTGACACCAAACAGCTTGGCAACTTTTAAGGACTACGTCACTGAAATTCGGTTCCTCATGCACCATGCTGACTACAGCACGCAAGAATTGGACCGGATAACGCGTGTCCAGAATATCAATACTACATCCGCCGACACGAGGTCTCAACTTTTAACCAAAGAATCCAGTTGGCCAGAGAATTTGATTATATCCAGAATTAGATGCAGCCACGAGCCTCGGGAAATCCTTATAACAGACACCCCCGGACCCCTGTCCGTGTGTCACTCCCACAGGACAACCTTTGGTTCCAGACGTAGCCAGGGTTTGCAGACGATGCGCGGAGCCAGAATTCAGTGGTGATCTTTTACTGGGACTGCCGTATGGGATGTACGCTAGTAACCCCGACTATGTTTGTAACCGGTGGGAGAGTTGTGGATCCACTGTTGACATATGTGCCACCAGGAGATTCATCAGCGAGGAAGTAGCAACGCGACTGCGTTTACCCCAAAAAGAATTCGCGATTCCGCCTCCCTGACGGCTCCGTTCGTGATATCACAAAGACGCATCCGCCTAGAAAATCCCAACCGCATTCCATTTTTGCTCACGCCACATATCCCAGAGCCCGTGATCCTGGGTCTGGATTTCTATGAAGACAATGATTTGCTGCATTACGGCTAAGATATGCTTGGGTTATAGCGCGAGCGGTTGAACAAGTAGCCTTGTGCTGTCGAGTCTCGCACGCTGAGCTTATCCTGGCAACGCAACACCCTCGAGTTCCACAGAAAAGAACACGTTTCTTCGCACATATTTTAGAACCCGTAATCCTGGGTCTACATTTTCTATGAAGACAACGATTTGCTGCGTTAAGGCTAAGATACGCTTGGGTAATGTGCGAGCGTCGGTACAAGTACCCTTGAGACTCGCACGTTACTCCTATCCTGACAACGTAACACCCTCCAATTCCACAGAAAAGAACACGTTTCTTCGCAGAAGTACATCCAATGACTCCACCGGTTCCTAGACCCCGTCCACGCCATACATTGTTGGACACGTGCGGGGGTTTCCACCTGTGTTGTTTCAATTCCCCTTCCGGTCTCTTGCATACAAGAGGTGAGTGAGAAACCACAGCATTATCCGGACAACGCAATCAGGGACGGCTAACTTTTCTTAGTCATCATACATGGGTTCCATGATTTCGTTAATCTCACTTGGAAGTTATATGTACTCCTGGCCATGCGACTCCGCGTTCTCTAAGAGTGCCATATCAGACAACTACTGGAATGCGCAAGTCGATACTCCGGATCAGCCATCGGTTTTACTGACCAGGTATATATAGGGACTTTAAAAACTATGGCCGACAATGTCTAAGCTGCCATAACACGCCGGTCCCATGCTCCCCATGTTCTTCGACCCGATTTTTAAATGGGTGCAGCTGGTACCGCTACGACGCGCCACCACTGTGAGCTCCAACGTGCTTCCTATGAGAGTATCTGCTGTATCAGCTGTAACACGCGCTAGTCCTGGTATTCATCCGGATTCGCTTCATTATAGCTGGATACCACATATCAGGTCAATCGCTCCCGAACCGGTTGCATCTGCTTTTACATCCGCCCGGCGGGAAACAGTGACGCTCCAAAGTGCGCCTCAAAATATATATTAAATACTCCGCATCAATATACCAGAGCGTTTGTTCTCACAGTAGGAGTATGCGAGCACTCTAACTGGACCAGCTGTACAGCGTTAGCAGAGCCAAACGAGCTAACAGTGCAAGTGCAGTGTTAGCAGAACCCAGCGAGCTAACAGCGCATATGCAGTGTTATCACAACCATGTGAATTAACAACGCATATGCATTTTTTAGATGATAGAAGAATAAAACAAGCTAGCAGGGCTGATTAGTCAAGACCATGACCTCTCTCTCTCTCTTTCTTAAAAAGTGAAATCAATAGTGCACAGACAAGTTATTTTCGCGAGTGAAATCAAGAAACATACCCCGTATCACGAATGCAGTTTTCTGAGCAGGTACTTTTAAGTCTAGTGCAGATGTCTTTTGAAATTGTTTCCCATCCCCGCTGCCCCTAGATCCTATGCACGCATTATTTTATGCCCAGAAACGAAACAATTGCCAAATATTGGGAAAATTATGTGCTTCGTGGTCCTGCTGTAGTGGCGCTACATAATAATACAACCAAGCGCAGAGTGAACTACTTCTAGTGAGAGTGCGTGTGTGCTAAAAATATACACCTGCGTAACGTATTATCCAATCGGTGAATACGACTCGTTCTTTCGCGCTATACACATTTTATTTTTTTCTATAGTAGTGTGAATACAAATTAGTGCAGTCAACTTCGGAATAGTATGTACAGTAAAATTCTGTCAGTGTGACTACATACTACTTTCGCCCTTACCTTCAGTCGAGTCCACAATAGCAAGTGCAGCGTCTCCTCATTCCCCCCTGTTGCGCTATACTCAGGCAGACAGTAAGAAAGCTACAGTCGAGTAGACACCCACTTCCCACTTTGAATAAAACAAAATATTGAGGTAATATTCTCAAAATAGACTATACCACAAAATACTAAAAAATGTGAAATTGTATATTTAGTATTTTGATGTGGCACTATATTCAAGATATTCTATAGAGTGCAACATACTCGTATACCAGACTGTTAGCCAAAGTATATAAGACCCCTAGTACGTAGACATTTTTCCCATACAAAAGTATTTCTTTAATATGTACCTTCAATAATTTTTATCTGATCGCAATCAAATTTTCAGAATCACACACAATAACAATAGTTATATAGTTATTACCAAAATTCCCAATAGCTTTAATATTACGCTTGTTATTCGATATTTGTCAATTTGCGAGGGCGGAAGTGGGCGTAGTAAAAATTTTAAACAAAAAAAAAATTATAGCTCTATCTCTCGTAGTCTGAGATCTAGGTGTTCATACGGGCAGACGGACATGGCTAGATCGTCTCGGCTGTTGACGCTGATCAAGAATATATATACTTTATAGGGTCGGAGATGCCTCCTTCTACCTGTAACATACATTTCCTGTCGGCACAAAGTTATAATATCCTTCTACCCTATGGATAGCGGGTATAATTAACGTCAATAAACCAATTTGTCAACTATTTTTTACTTCTGCATTTGATGTTGAAAATCACATTTTCTTTTGCGTTTTGAAAATCGCATATAAAAACGAAAGCGATATGTGAAAATGAAACCAGGAGCACGGCTGTATATGTAAGTCAGTTCATACGGAAAATTCGACTTATGGGGATTTTGAAAACTTTGTACAAGATTCCTTTATATTAGGCGTAGACACATTGCATAATTAAATTAAATTGAAATTTAGTCAGTTATTACTGACTAAAATTAAAATTACTAAATAATTTAGTTTAATTTAAATGGAAAATTATGTTTTAAATAATTATATAAAAATAAAATATATAAATATAAATAATATATAATAAATCACACATACAATTAAGATATTTTATCGCAATTTTGTTGCAATACTTTTTAAATTTTAAACTTCATATACACTCCTGTGATTCCACAGCTTTTATTAAAGTTTACGAGAAAATGTCTCAATACGATTTCTTTTGAATGTTTTTGAATTATTCATATTTTTGTTTGAGCTCGCTTTGCCGTCTGTGGAGGAGTTAACATGAGATTCACATACATTTCAGTATCGGAGTACCGATACGCTGGGACTGTAAAAATGATATGCAAACTGTCGCCGACAGATTAAAAAAAGCCGTAACTTGGGAGGATTTTATTCAGTCTGAAATTTCGTTATAACTAACTAAAACTTTGTACGTCTCACTGGTTCGTCCTAGTGCTCGGTTTTGCAGAGTTTGGATGCGCTTATGGTTAGATTTAACCGCAATCCCCCAAATCTGTATGCCGTATAGCCATATTGGGGCTATGCATTGGATATACACATTTGGAGCTATTAACTCAAATTAGTTTTGCGGTTCCGGTCAGGATCACTAGGAATTTTCTTTCTCTTCTCATTCCACGTAGAACTACTAACTTAGCTTGCCATAATCCCTTCCGTATTCCGTGTGTGAATTATAATAATCTCTATAACGTTGTTCTCTCCAGTAAATCTATTCCTCTGCTTAAAACCTTATTATTAGCATATTTATCGAGTATTTAATTGTTTTTATATCATCTTATACATATATACTAACATATTTTGCTTTCCTCATAATTGTTTCTGCACCGACTCGTATTACTAGTGTATTTCACTAGCTGTCCAAAGTCTTTTTAATATTTATTCTCAGTTTTCGATTAATGCAGGCTGTTTACAAATCTATTTTGTTTTGTTGGCAACTCCAGGGGAGGGAGGGAATTTCAATCTGCTCCTTCTGTTAAAGATGAGAGTAAAGGAGAAAGTCAATTTGTTCACTGTAGATTGGCATGTGGATTTTTGAAGTTGAATTTAGAGCGAGCTGACATTTCAGAGCGGCCATATTGAGAAATTTGCCGTTGCCCATACTTTTCGGTTCGTGGCGGTGGAAGCGCCAAAGCGGGACTGGACCAACGTAAAGTGGCAGTGGAAACGGGACATAAGTTTGAATTTCTATAAGTAGTTTTTAGTATTTGTTAGTGATAGTATAAAGAATGATATGTGGTATTCTAATGACCACTGTCGGTCATATCCTATAGTATTTAAGCAGATAATAGAAAGTGCGCGTTTTTGTACAGAATTGTAGGAACTCACTGTGGTAAGAAATAAGTCATAGGTGTAAAATATATTTATTTATTTGAACGTTGACGTATAACGGCAGTACCATCAAGTGACCCAGCGATACCAAGCACGAATTTGTTGACGCACGTACAAAACTGTTACGGACTGGTTGTCTTCCCTGGGCCGCGCCGGCTGGCTCATCGGTACTCAGATGGAGTTCAGTGGTGTCATTTTTTTCTGAGCAAAAAAAGCTGGATCAACGAAAATAAAAAAACTAAAAAAAGTGGAATACCAGAGAAAAAGTTAAGAAAAAACAATGTGCTGTATGTTTTTCATTAATAAACCCTTAGTTCAATACTTAACATAAAATATGTAATATACATTAATATACAAAAGTTAAAAATTATAGTATATTTAAGATATCGTCAATATTACCGGCATAATCCACTCCTTAAATTCCGTGCTCTGCAGCCAAACATCTCTGACTTTTGGCTTGTAAGCTTCCTTTGGCATCGTCAATTTGTTTTAGCGCAAGCGAATTTCACAATGTTGCCCCCGCAATGTTGAATTCCCGCTACCCGCTGTTTTCATATTTTCCCGCAATCACACTTCAAAAAAATCCAAATCTGACGGGGAAAAAAGCGGAAATGACACCGCTTCAAAAAAACAGAAAAAATCATCACTAACAATACAAAACAGCTGCCGCGCAATTGTGAAGTTGCGCTAAACAAAAGGAAATATGAAACAAACTATTGACGACGGTAAGTACAAAGAAACCGACAATAATATACAACTTACTGAACCTTCTTATGTTTGAATAGGGCCACATCTGGACCCCGGGGTACCCACCCTGACCACATCGGCGCCATTTCCCTTTCGTTGGTGCTCATCATTGGCTACTCCTCATCCGGTGTAGTGCTGTGGATTTCCCCTCCCCTCCATGGGCAACTTCTTTCATATGTCATGCATTTGGGAGATTATTTATATATTTATTTATTAATTTATATACGAATGTTTGTATGCATATATATTTATCTAAGAGCTTTTGGGGTTGGTTAAGGGACGATATGGGTGAAGTGGTATAATGCATATATGTAAATTTGGAAATATGAATATATAAATCTCGCCGCGAGTAAATTTTTAAGTATGTTTGTATTCATCAATTAATGTATTTAATCGTCCCTACTCTGCCATTTTTTTTACAAAACACGTAGATTTACTTTAATTTATTTTATTTGTTTTTTTTTTTTATTTTATTTGGTTGCTTTGTTTCATTCAACAATAATTTAATGATCTTGCAATAATACAAATAATAAACTAACGATAAAGTGATTAAGCAGAACGAGAAAGACAACATACAACATACCGCTGATGATTGCGAGTATTTGAACATGTCGTACTAAAGGTCGGACAGAGAATGGGCCTGGTACTGAGTCACCAGACGGGCTCCTCCTCCTGGCTCAGCGTTGGCGGCGTCGTCTGACGCTCGCTATCCCACGCCGTTGGTATTGCTCCGGCTGATGGTGAATGGTGTTCGTTCCTCGTGGCTCGTCGCCTCGCTGCGACGGCTGTCTGCACTCGGGCCTCACTCCAACGGTGATAGTCGCCGTTGGGTGTCGCGTCGTTAATTTTTCGACGTTATTTTTGGCTCCGCAATATGCGATACCACTTTCTTTATTCTTTAGGTGGACCGTCTCCAACCTCGCTCTCAATTTCACTCCTCGATGACACAACTAAAAAACCAGCCAAGATCGTCCAGCACGATCTTCAGGGCGACCGTCTCCAACCTCGCTCTAAATTCAACTCCTCGATCGAAAAAAATCCACATGCCAATCTACAGTGAACAAATTGACCTTCTCCTTTACTCTCATCTTTAACAGAAGGAGCAGATTGAAATTCCCTCCCTCCCCTGGAGTTGCCAACAAAACAAAATAGATTTGTAAACAGCCTGCATTAATCGAAAACTGAGAATAAATATTAAAAAGACTTTGGACAGCTAGTGAAATACACTAGTAATACGAGTCGGTGCAGAAACAATTATGAGGAAAGCAAAATATGTTAGTATATATGTATAAGATGATATAAAAACAATTAAATACTCGATAAATATGCTAATAATAAGGTTTTAAGCAGAGGAATAGATTTACTGGAGAGAACAACGTTATAGAGATTATTATAATTCACACACGGAATACGGAAGGGATTATGGCAAGCTAAGTTAGTAGTTCTACGTGGAATGAGAAGAGAAAGAAAATTCCTAGTGATCCTGACCGGAACCGCAAAACTAATTTGAGTTAATAGCTCCAAATGTGTATATCCAATGCATAGCCCCAATATGGCTATACGGCATACAGATTTGGGGGATTGCGGTTAAATCTAACCATAAGCGCATCCAAACTCTGCAAAACCGAGCACTAGGACGAACCAGTGAGACGTACAAAGTTTTAGTTAGTTATAACGAAATTTCAGACTGAATAAAATCCTCCCAAGTTACGGCTTTTTTTAATCTGTCGGCGACAGTTTGCATATCATTTTTACAGTCCCAGCGTATCGGTACTCCGATACTGAAATGTATGTGAATCTCATGTTAACTCCTCCACAGACGGCAAAGCGAGCTCAAACAAAAATATGAATAATTCAAAAACATTCAAAAGAAATCGTATTGAGACATTTTCTCGTAAACTTTAATAAAAGCTGTGGAATCACAGGAGTGTATATGAAGTTTAAAATTTAAAAAGTATTGCAACAAAATTGCGATAAAATATCTTAATTGTATGTGTGATTATACATATATATTTATATATTTTATTTTTATATAATTATTTAAAACATAATTTTCCATTTAAATTAAACTAAATTATTTAGTAATTTTAGTTATAACTGACTAAATTTCAATTCAATTTAATTATGCAATGTGTCTACGCCTAATATAAAGGAATCTTGTACAAAGTTTTCAAAATCCCCACAAGTCGAATTTTCCGTATGAACTGACTTACATATACAGCCGTGCTCCTGGTTTCATTTTCACATATCGATTTCGTTTTTATATGCGATTTTCAAAACGCAAAAGAAAATGTGATTTTCAACATCAAATGCAGAAGTAAAAAATAGTTGACAAATTGGTTTATTGACGTTTATTATACCCGCTATCCATAGGGTAGAAGGGTATTATAACTTTGTGCTCCGGTTTCCACATTCGGTTTTCGTTTTCGTTTTGAAAACGAAAACGAAAAAATTGGTGCTCCCGTTTCACTTTCACAAGATTTTTTCGAATTGCAAAACGAGAAAATTTGTCTTGCCGAAATGAAAAGTAAATGCCTTTTTCTATATTAAATCGGATCTTATTTGCAAAAGGAAAAAAAGTAGTTGACTCATTGGTTTATTGTCGTTCTTTTAAGACCACCAGCAGATCAATTAGGCTTGTAATTATTTTTAAAACGACTAATATCTGACACTACCTAAAATTTGGATGTCAAATTTTGCCGTCGGCAACAACAATTTTCGTTTTGGTGAGCGACCGATAAGTCGGACACCATGAGTTATCGCCTAAGCTGCCATACTTTTGGTGGAATGAAAAAGCAAGTTAAAAATACTTGTATAATGAAACGGATGGCATTAAATTTGTTGAAGTTGGGTAAAATATGTTTTTTAAAAATTAATTAATTTAATTTAATTAGTAATGTGCTAAAAGTGTATAAAAAAAATTGTTGAAAACACCGGAATGAAATACATTGAAAAGGTGGCATCCCCATTTTTTGTGGGAAACAGCTGATTGCCGTTCAGCTGATTTTTTTAAATAAACAGGCATGCTCCGGTTTTCACTTTCGGTTTTCGTTTTCGTTTTGAAATCGAAAACGAAAAAATTGGTGCTCCCGTTTTCACTTTCACAAGATTTTTTCGAATTGCAAAACGAGAAAATTTGACTTGCCGAAATGAAAAGTAAATGCCTTTTTCTATATTAAATCGGATCTTATTTGCAAAAGGAAAAAAAGTAGTTGACTCATTGGTTTATTGTCGTTCTTTTAAGACCGCCAGCAGATCAATTAGGCTTGTAATTATTTTTAAAACGACTAATTTCTGACGCCACCTCAAATTTGGATATCAAATTTTGCCGTCGGCAACAACAATTTTCGTTTTGGTGAGCGACCGATACGTCGGACACCATGAGTTATCGCCTAAGCTGCCATACTTTTGATAGAATGAAAAAGCAAGTTAAAAATACTTGTATAATTAAACGGATGGCGATAAATTTGTTGCAGTTGGGTAAAATATGTTTTTTAAAAATTAATTTATTTAATTTAATTACTTATGCGTTAAAATTTTATAAAAAAAATTGTTGGAATAACCGGAATGAAATGCATTAAAAAGGTGGCATCCCCATTTTTTATGGGAAACAGCTGATTGCCGTTCAACTGATTTTTTTAAAGAAAGTTTCAAATCTTTCTTTGCAAAAAAGAAAAAAAGGCAAATATATTTCATTCAGGGGAAGCATAAATAAACTATGCAGGATAAAAAAATCCTGAGTGAGTTCAATCCACGCACGGAATTGGACATACAATAGACATTTTTTCGCGTAGTTTACTTTTAACCAAAACACAAGTCAGCTGTTTTAGCAGTAAAAAATGAAACGTTCCGATAGCAAAACGATGACCAAAAACGTGTGAAAACCGGAGCACCTAAAAACGAAAATCTCGGTTTTGGTCCCAAAACGAAAACCGAAAGTGAAAACCGGAGCATGCCTGATAATTCCGCTCGAAAATTGTACCGAGCGGAGATATGTCGTGTGGAGATATGTCGCTATGCCGAAATATCGTGTTTTTTTCTTATGTGTTTTTACATGGTGCGAACTTAATAATGGAATTGATCGGAAAATAACCGAGTTTTTTGGTGCGTTGGAAAGGCATTAAAAACGCGATTTAGTTTATCTGGGATAAACGCAAATGTTTTCACTTTCGATGCTGACGCTAAAGTTGCGATGCTATCTTGCCGTACAACTTTACCTACAGACAAAATATCGCTTCAGTAGTATCACCAACGATGATTATTTACTTTTGGTCATCTCTAGTGTCGATGACAAACATTTTTGTAAGATTAAGCAAACGGGGAAATTGCCAAATTTCAGAAAAAAATTTCTTAAGACTACAATATGATTATAACTGTAAAAACGTTACAACAACAAACATTCACAATTGATTTTGATCCTGAAAGAACTGTAAGTAACAAGGCAATTACTTGTTTTGTTCGCATCGATGCATTTACTCGACACAAAAACAAAATTTTCATTTTATCAACCCCTTAGGTTTTGGAATTAAAAAATCAGATTTTTAACGAACGAGGTGTTGACTACATCGTAGAAAAACAAAAACTAATTTATGCTGGTATGTACATACCTTAAACACGATATTTCAATCATTTCCTTTATACAGTTCAATCATTTATTATAAAGGGGTCATATTAACAGACGAACGAACTATAAGTTCGTACAAGGTCGATGAGAGGAAATTTATCGTTGTAATGTTAACACGGGATCTAAGTGGAAGCGGCAACTGTGCAAATAGTTCAACTACAACTACGGTTGTCGTCCAGCAACATAAGCAGCAGAGAAGCTCAAACGAAACCACAAATGGGAAATCATCATCCACGGCAGATCTTAAAAGTAAGGCAGAATATAAAGTGAATGATGGTGATGAATTAGAAGCACGTACTAGTAAAGGAAACCTGGGAGGTGGAAACAGTGAGGAACAAAAGACATCAACATCTGCAGACTCTGGTGTAGCGCCAGTTTCATTTTCAAACATCGATTTAGTTGGTGGTTTAGCTAATGCTTCATTGCAAAATCGTGCGGAGTCCAATTTAATTATGGGTGAAGAATACAATACTGCTGTTGCATCCATTGTTGAAATGGGCTATGATCGAGATCAAGTTGAACGCGCAATGGCAGCCAGTTATAATAATCCTGAGCGGGCTGTGGAATATCTGATAACTGGAATTCCACTGGAGACTAATGATTTGAATACTAATACTAATAGTAATGATGATGCTGAAAATACTGAAGAGTCATTACATCAAGAGTCTTTGAGTGATTTGCAAACACAATCAATATCTGGTAAAAATATTACAGTATGATAAATTAAGCTTGGTTTATGTAACTAAATCCTCTTTTAGATCCATTTGAGTTCTTGCGTACTCAACCACAATTCTTACAAATGCGCGCATTGATCTATCAAAATCCGCACCTGCTTCATGCTGTTCTGCAGCAGGTAAGTATTAACCTTCTATTGTTTACGGCCGCTGTTAGAAGTTTTAGGTTGAGTGAGCTCTCAATTTATTTTCCTAAACTTAAAAATTGTAAAAAAGAAAAAAAAATTTTGTAAGCTGTAAGAAAATAGGATACAGCTCGGTGGATTTTAAAAGTCATAAAAAAATACACAAAAATTGTATTTTATTTCAATTTTAAAAGATTGCATTTAGAAACGCAGAAAAAAGTAATTAATAACACATTCATTTAATGTAATATAAGTTAGTAAGCACTTCAGACACAAATAACACGTAAGAAAAAAACAGTCGAGTGCGCTCGACTGTAAGATGCCTGCTACTCATTTTGAATAAAAGCAAAATATTGCAGTATTATTTTCAAAATATACCACATAAATACTACAAATATGTCAAAAGGTATAATCGGTATATTGATACAGTGTGCGTAGCAGTGTGCGTGCGATGCATTTTGTGATCTTATGTTTGAGTGGCCTTAATGATCAACAAATAATAAATAGGCATACAAATATTCTTTATATCCGCTACCCATAGGGTAGAAGGGTATTATAATTTTGTGCCGGTTAGAAATGTATGTAACAGGCAAAAAGAGGCCGTTGCTTTGGCTGACAATCTAGTGTATTTTCAATTCCATGGTATATTTTGAATGTATTCTTATATTAATATACCTAAAATAGCCTTTGGTATTTATCATTAGTACTTTTGCAGTATATTAATGTGGAATAATTTAAAATTAATACCGCAATATTTTGCTTTTGTTCAAAATGAGTAGCGAATATCTTAAAGTCGAGCACACTCGACTGTAGCTTTCTTAATTGTTTTAATATTGTGCAAAGCGGTTTTGCAACTCCGAGCTCAGCGATTGAAACTTGATAGACTCGAACCTTAGCCAGGAGCTTAAGATCTTTCAACAGCTTTATCTTTTTATAAACATTTCTTTTTAATGCATGGGCCTTTTTCAGATAAAATTATTTATTTGTCAATGTGAAAGTCCGTGAATTGCGGCTAGTAATATCTTAAGACAATAAATCATAGCAAAATGTAGTTTTCAATTATTATTATTTTGTAATTATTTTCTTTATTTTACAAATTTTATAAACGAACAATTTATACATTGTGGGTAAAGGATTAAGGGAGGAGGATACAGATTATTTTTTTTTTTTTAATTTAGTAATGGTAGACCTTTTTCTGGTAATATCTATATTTGATTGAAAACGAATCAACAATTAAATCTCAACATACTTTTTATCATTTTGATTACACAAATCTTGTAATTAAAGTTTGTTATTGGTTTCGCGCTGGATTCTTAAAAATATGCAAGAAGTTTTGTGTAAATAGTAGTGTAAATATATAAATAAACAGTGTCAATAATATTGGCGGATTTGAACACAAGACGCTCTAAATTAAATAAAGTTTATTCTTTTGTAGATTGGTCAAACAAATCCAGCACTTTTGCAACTCATTTCGGAAAATCAAGATGCTTTTCTACAAATGCTTAACCAACCGCTTGAAGGAGAAATAGGGGACAATGCCCAAAGAATTGGTCTAGCACAGAACCCAACGAATCTAAGGCATCAAACCGGAAACTTAGGTTCAGCAATTTTGCAGGAGTCTACAGGGGATAATAGCCAACGGTCTGTTGCTAGAGCAGAGAACGCACCGGAAAATGATCCTAGTTTAATGGCTCCAGAATATAATTTACCGGAAAGTTTGACAACTATTCGCCTGACACCCCAAGATCAAGACGCCATAGAACGAGTATGATAATTTTAATTCAATCTTTTTGGTGTCATTTTACATTCTACAAATTTGATTTTTAGCTGAAAGCTCTTGGATTTCCAGAAGCCCTTGTTCTGCAAGCCTATTTTGCCTGTGAAAAAAATGAACAATTAGCCGCAAATTTTCTCCTTTCATCATCTTTCGACGATTAAAAAAATAGTCAAATGCTGGCATGTCTGCATATATGTATTTATGTATACCCCCATAAAAGAAAATGTTACGAATAAAGTAAGAGATAATTGATTAACTCGAATCAACAAAGCATTTGTAAATTGTTATATATCGTTATGGGCATAATGTTTTTTATACACGCTACCCATAGCGTAGAAGAGTATTATAACTTTGTGCTGGCAGGAAATGTATGCAACAGGCATAAGGAGGCCTCTACGACTCGTATAAAGTATAAACATATATTCTTGATCAGCGTCAACAGCCAAGAGGATATAGCCATGTCCGTCTCTCTGACCGTATAAGCACCTAGATCTCAGAAACTATAAAAAAAAAAATTATAGCTTTTTTATACAGTATTTGGTAGTATGTTTGCACGCAGATGAAGTTTGTTTCAAATTTTTGCCACGCGCACTTCCGTCCCACAAATCGACAAAGCCAACATACTAGGGGTCTTAGTTGCTTTGGCTGACAATCTGTATATTTTACACTCTGCTATTTGAATTTAGGTGGTATAGGTGGTGCGCCGGGTGGGACTTAGTGGTGTTGACGCAGATCCTTCCCTAGGTCAGGGGAGGGTGCCCCTGTGGGTAGTGTGGTCCAAATGGTTGGTGGTGAAGTTGGTTCCTTTTGAGTGGGTAATGTTCCACCAGTCAGAACCAACTGATGGTAATCTTTATTGCTTCCATTACTCTTATAACAACTGTTAACAATTTTTGGCCTTAGGGATAATGTTTACAGGAAAATGTTGCCTGCTAGAACTGACTTTACGTTAACATTTAGATTATTTTGAGTGGGTAATGTTCCACCAGTCAGAACCAACTGATGGTAATTTTTATTGCTTCTATTACTCTTATAGCAACTGTGAACAATTTTTGGCCCTAGGGATAATGTATACAGGAAAATGTTGCCTGCTAGAATTGACTTTACGTTAACATTTAGATTAAGCTAGATAAAAGTTGTCAGTTACGTTACTAGGGTTTAGGAGCAATGTTCCTAAACAAATACAGTTTTGGAGTGATTGATGTTTTAGTAGGCTAGGTTCAGATACATTTGGAACTTATGAAGCTATAGTTTGATTTAAGTACTGGATGTGAGTAACAGATTTAGTTAAGGCGTTAAGGTAGTTTAATGTGGTAATGTCCCGCCAGTCAGAAGCAACTGATGGTGATCTTTATTGTTCAATTACTCTTAAAGCAACTTTAACAATTTTTTGGCCTTAGGGATAATGTATACAAACATGTTGCTGTGGGGAATGACTTAACTATTATATTACAGTTTTAAATAATGAGTATTGTCTGTTTCTTAATTTAGGTTTGAATACAATTGGTTACAGTTTAATAGTCTTGAGTATCTTTTAAATAGGGTTTAGATCTTATTGGAATTTAGTTTGTTTAAGAATTGAACATATTTTATATCTTTAGTTTTGCGTTAAGGGGTTAATTTTAGGTAATTTAGTGGTACATTATAACTTAAGTTTAGTGTTTTATTTTTATGTTAAGTACATGTTTTAATAGGTTCTGCAAATTTAATTTAAATAAACTGCAACTCTGCCGCTATCAAAAAATTGGTAACGCTAGAAAGTAACGTCTGTCAGTGTGTTTAATTTGGTGTCATGGGTAGTAGGTAAGTTAGTTTAATGAGTTTAGATGAAATGATTTAGTTTGTGATTTTAATTGTCTGATGGAAAAAATATTAATTTGGTGGCTGGTTTGTGTATTAATTAGAGATTTTTTTTTTTATTATTATTTTTTTTTATATATATTTTTATATAAGTAGTTTAGTGAGGAATCCTATTCCACTACAGTGGAAGTGGAAATAGGCTTAAGGTACATAGGTAACTTGCGCGTTTGAAGTATCGATACCAGTCAGTTAAATACACGTTGTGTAAGTGATGTCAGTATTATAGGAAAAAGTAGAAGTAAAATGTATGTGGTATATTGTTATTATTTTTATTATTATTAGATTAAATTTAAATTTTATTTATTGATTGAATTTAATGGAGTGGCCTCTTTTTCCGCAGTGATAGCTGACAAAAGCTAAAAGGCACGCTTGCAGTGCTGTGCTGTAATTTATCGATAAATTTAGGGGTTGGCACATAGAGCATAAACAATGAGGAATATAAACAAGGCGAAGTGTAAGAAGGTGAGATTAATTATTATTATATTTATTTATTATTATTTATTAATTAATTAGTGAAATTTTATGTTTTTTATTTTGATTTTTTTTTTGTTTTAGTTTGCAAGGAATAGTTCGAGTGGAGCAGTGGCTGGGCCGCGCGCGGCGTACAACTGGAGTTGTCGCGGGGCAAGGGGAAGTAAACAAGATTTTTATTAAGTTTAAATGTGTTTTTGATCTTTGTTTTTTTTTTTTTTTTAAAGTTGTAGTATTATTGTTGTGTTGTGGCCTTTGTATTTAATTGTTGTGGCCTTTGTATTTAATAGTTGTGTTCTTGTCTTGCAGATGGTGTTGGAAATGGTGGACCAGAAGGGGCGCAGGTAAGTACGAGTGTGTTGTTATGAAACAATCTAGTTAATATTAATATTTTCCGTTTGCAGATGATATGCTGTATAAGCGAGTCAGTGGACGAACCGCAAAAGGCACCGCTGCGAACGCAGTGTGAGTATTTGCAATTTTATTTTAAGTTTAAACATGTTTTAATTGTATTATTTATATTTCAGGTTGTTTGGAGGTTTGTGTGAGCGAGGATGGCTATGTGCAGGATTGAGCCAGGCCCACCGCCCCCCGCCCGCCCAGTCCCACACTCAGTGCAGAGAGGAGAATAGACGAGGAACGGCGCGCCCAGTCAGATCGTGCACTGTGGCCAGATGAAGTGGCAGGTCAATAAATCAGAAGAGCATACGACTGCAGGTACGTGGTAAGTTAAAGTGAATTTTGAGTTTGTATTTATTTGTTATATGTTTTGTTCTTTATATGTATTAATTGTGTTCTTATAATTTCAGATGGTGCTTCAGACAAGATAGCCAAATGGAGAGGCAGATCAAACAGACAGAAGAGCGTGCAACAAGTGCAGGTACATGGTAAGTTACAGTGAGTTGAGATTTAAGATGAAGATGTAGTTATTTATATTGGTAAATTTTAGATTATGTTTATATTTATTTTATTGTTATTATTATTATTATTATGTTTGTATTTATTTATTTATATATTTGTTCTTTATATTTATTCATTATGTTCTTGTAATTTCAGATGGTGCGTTGGGACAGCCGTCCAGGGGAGGAGCAGGGTAAGTACAAAATATAGTAGCTGTTAGCCAAGATAGCTAATAATAATTATATCGTATTCCAGATAAAACATTGAACGAGCAAAAAGGAATGGATTAAACGAACTTTATACACATTGTGAAAGCAACAGCAGAGCGTACAAATAAACGTGAAGGATGGAAAGAAAAATGGCAGTTTTGGGTTGGCTGTTTGGAAAATAGTTGGCTCACAATGTGTGATGTTTATATAGTTAAGCTTTGTTTAGTGATGTAGTTTTGTTTTATTTTGTTTAGTTAAGTGTTGGTGAGGCGTATATTATATTGTGTTCGTAGAGTTAGTTTGTTGTCGCATAGATTGTCAGTAATATTTATGGCGGCAGAATTTTATGACTTGTGTTGTGTGTGTAGTGAGTTGGTTGAATAGTTATGGTTAGTTTCGGTTATTGTGTTTGTTGTAAGGTGTGAGTTAATTGTACTGGCGTAGTCACATGTAGCCTCGTTATTATGACCAACAAAATGACTATATTATGTGGTTAAAAAATAGCTATTAAATTCGTTTGTTTTGTTTTCAAAACCTCATGATTTTCAATTAGCTATATTTAATTTGTTGAAGGGGCAGAGTTGCAGTTAAGTACATGGATATTGGAGACTAGTGTGTTTCTTTAGATTTGGAGTGGTTGTCGACTGGGCTGCCGTATTTTTCGCGCATGAGACTCATAAGGACGGAATAGGCAGTCTTTGATAAATTATTTACCTTCTCTTCAAGGACCTTCGAGATCTCCACCGATCTCTGGAGGGCCAGAAGAATTTCGCAGGGTGAGGTATTGCTGCTTTGTTGCTGTTGGGTCTGCTCGTCCGCCTGCTGACGTCGATGCTGGAACTGCTGATGCTGCCGATGTTCAGAAGGGTGCTGAGTATTATTGGCTGGTGTCTTCAATTTGCTAATTGTCTTCTTTTGCAGGTTGTGTTGGGCTGGCTGCTGATGCTTGTTTGTAAGACCAGGTACAGGTGACATGGGCGCAGTCTCGGGTACCGGGCTGCGGAGAACTGCGCTGTACGTTGGCCTGTTGTTGGCCTCTGGAACCGAGGCAGTAGGATGCATTGAGTCTGCTGGGTGCCCCCCTTTTTTGAAGTAACACTATCCCTTCAGCACGCAGACTGAAGGTTTATTTTTATTGTTTTCTTTTTATATTACAATTTTTTGCAACTTCTAGGAATTATTTGAATATTGTACATTGGCGGGCAAACTTAACAGTGAGCAATGTTAAAATGTAGTGGCAACGCTTAGTATAAAAATATTGGATTGAACATGTAATATTGAGTTACCAATTCTGGTTACAATACATTAGGAAGAGGTAATACAATGCAATCCTTACAATTTTTTAGTTACAAAAAATTAGAATAAATATTTTTGTTTTTAGCTCGTTCCCTTATTGGTAACGCTAAGTGGGAATGACAATTAAGTGGTGACATTGTTTGAGTGGCAACGATAGAATATACTAGATTGAACATGGAATTATTTAGTAACAATTTCTGGTAACACTACGTTTGGAAAAGGTAAACAATCAACGCTTATACAAATTTTTAATTATAAAAGTTAAAATAAATGTTGTTTTTACAGCTTTTTTCTCATCATGGCAAACACGGAGCCCTCGCGCAGCTGCCCCGCTTGTCTCGTCCAGGATCTGCACCGAATTGGACATCGTTTGTGCTTGCATTGTTGAATGAACAATGCAAGCATATTGCACTTGCCCGTTGGTGATAGTGTCAGGCAGCAAGTCATCTGGCTGCGTGTAGTGGCCACCACTACAGTGTGTGCAGTGACATCGTGAAATGTGAGGCAGCGAATCATCTGCCCCAGGTTAGTTGCTGCATGTGGTGGTGCGTGTAGTGATGTTGTGAGTATGTCGTTTGCATCTGTGTGTAGGCTGTATTTGCTAACGTTGTCGTTCTTATTCTTCTAGGTCGCCGTCTCTGTGAGTGAGCAAGCGTGTTGCACTTGCCCGTTGGTGGTTTTGCGAGGCGGCAAGTCGTCTGCCCCCAGGTTAGTTGCTGCGTGGAGTGGTGCATGCGGTGAACATCGTAAGTGTGGTATTTGCATCTTGGGAGTGGCTGCATTTTTGACGTCGTTCTTGTTCTAGGCCGCATTCTATGTGAGTGGGCTGGGCACTGCGCCACAAGTGCTTCGTGGGACAGTGTAGATGCATCAGTTTTGTACGTGGTCTGTAATGGAGATTTAATTATTGAGCGAATTTTAATTTGTCTGTTTTTTTTTTGTTTCAGAGTGAATCGCGAAATCAGTTGCCCATGGCCTTTTTTGTTGTCAAGCGAGAAGTGAGTTGCTTCATCTGTAGCCAAAATGTGAGAATATCTAATTACAAGCGCGTAATAAGTAGGCGCAATTAATACGATATCTTTTTTATTGTTATTCGCAGGTAACAGGACAATCGGTGCTGACTGGAGAATCACTTCGTTGATTGGCTGGAGTGTTGAGTGCGTATTATCCGAGCGTACGAGAATGGCAGCGCTACATTTTCTGTGTGTATGTACAGCATACGTTTGAATCCTGGCACATTTAAGGTATTTGCATTGGCTGTATTCGAATTTCGAATATCATCATAATATGGTTTTCTTTTCTTTTCATGTAAGGCTACATTTGTACCATTTTGTTGCTGAGCATCGCAGGCATTCCAGAATGCGATTTTAAAAGAGTCGCCATTCTGGTTGTCAGTGCGAGAGGCAATTGTGCGGTTGATTGAGGCTGGATTTGGATGTCTTCTTTCTGGATTGCGTCTACTCATATTGTGTTTCGACATTGGCTAGAAGATCTAGCAGCTCCATAGAGATGTCTGGACTTTCATGTGGGAGCTGATGCTGTACTGGTGATGTTTGAATTTGTTGAACGATTTTATTTCCTTTGTGCATTGAAATAAAATCAAATATAACATTGAACAAATAATCAACTCTTTTTTGCATGTTTCTGCACATCATTGTGTTTTGTTAGATGATTTCTGAGAGAGTTGTATGTGAAATCCATCTTCTTCGTTTCTGGTCGGCTGGCAGCGGAGGCATGTGCTGTTGGCTGTGGTGTAGAGGTGCAGAAACATCGATGTTCGTGTCCATCGATGTTTTCGATGTTTTCAAAAAAAACATCGAGTGAAACATCGATGTTTAACAAAAAAAAAAGAAAAGGCAAAACAGTACAAACGATAACAATGAGGTTTATTTGAGATCATTTAAGTGTCTATTTTTGTTGAGGAAAAGAAGTTGATCAACAACTTCAGGTTTAAGTCTTGTTCTGCGATCAGATACAATTTGTCCAGCTTTGAACACCCTTTCAGACTCACAGGACGAGGCTTGTACACAAATATTTTTGCGCAACCAATCTGTAAAAAGTATTTTTTATTTAACATGTTTGTCATAATTATTTGAAAATCATACCTCCCAATGCTTTAAGGGGTCGCAAGTGTCAGGAGCGTTTTCCTTTTCCATAAATTGCCTTGTGGTAATAATGGCATCGGCTCGGGTGGACTTTGATTTGTTTTGCAAAAATGAAAATGTGAAATTTGGCTAATTTCGCTAATTTATGAATGTATGTGTGTACATACACATACATGCACACATATCTAAGGGAAGCGTGGGCTTGTAAAGAAGATATATAACTTACTTTTCACGTAATTCTCCATCTTGCCTTCGTCATCCATCAACGTCCACCAAACCACCAACTAGAAATCCTAAATAATATCAACAATTTTGTTAGTTAGAAAAAAAATTAAGAAATTAATTGACTTACAATTTGTTTGTCCCGAGCGCAGAGTTGTTAGTGAAAACATCGATGGTGGTCACGAACCATCGATGGTTTCGATATTTTGAAAACATCGATGCTATCGATGTGTCACTCGATGTTTCTGCACCTCTACTGTGGTGTTTCTGTACTTAAAGGGACATCAACTGGAGATTGCTGTTGTTCAAGGCGCAGCTTTTGTTGGAACTTTTTAAGGTGCCTTTGTGCAGGGTTTCGTGTTTTTTTATGGCCAGGCTTACGAGTTGCGCGCCCGTGCGCAATCTTGTAAGTGACTGTTGGAGCCTTTTTTGAGTTGCCATCTGTTGTTCTTTGTTGTTTTTGTAGCACCATGCTGTGGCCCAATGGTTGTGCTTGCTGCTGATGCTGTGATGAAGAAGATTTCTGCTGCTGTTGGAGTTGTTGTTGTTTTTCTCTGTGTTGTTTATGGGCGTTTTGTAAGTATAAATCAGCTGGACTCTGAGAATGGGAATTGCTGTTGCTGCCACGTACAACTTCACTGAAGGTTTTGTTGTTGTTCAGTGAGATTTTCCAGTGAGTGTTTGCTTGGGCTGATGTGTTGAATTGGCGCCTTGGAGGCGGTTCAAGCGGGTGTTGTGGGCGTGGTTTATCATTCTGCAAAATTGGCTGGTGCTTCTGCTCTATGTTGACTCGATAGGCCGTCAACTTTTGCCGTGCTTCCTTGAAAGCTGGGCAACCTTTGTAACTACTGATGTGTGTTCCATCGCAATTTATGCATTTGGGAGCTGCTTGCCTGAGTTTGGAGCAGGCAATAGTGGCGTTCGCGCCTGCGCATTTCATGCACTTGAAAGGGCGTCGGCAGTAATTTTTTGTGTGTCCGTACGCTTGGCAGCGGTGGCACTGTGCTGGGTCGCGAGGCTTAGAAAGCTTTTCGACCACTACTGCCTGCTTTCTCAGTTCCTTGATGTTGAGGACCCGCTCGTGGCTGCCGTCCACAGCGGTGTCGATCTCTACCTCGAACATGTTTAGCGGGTTTTGAGATATACGGTGCTTCATTACTCGCGTGTATCGAGTAATGAAGCCCGCCTCTAGTAGTTTGGTTTTCAACCAATCGCTTGGAGTACTGTGATGTAGCTGCCGTATAATTATTCTGAACCCCCGTTCCCTGCGCACCTGGTGTGTGTGATGCTGAATGCCGTCCTCGTCCAGAATGTTTAGTGCAGCTTTGTAAGTTGCCATGTTTCCGCAGATAATGCGAAGACCGCTACCTGCAGTTGATTTTGTTTTGAAAGTACCGATTTTTCTTTTTGAAAATTTTTCCAGCAAGGGCATAATGTGTGGAACAAAAGGTAGTACTAGTGGTGGAATTTTTTCGTTTATTTGTTGCTGGGTGTCCTGTTTGTTGGCTTGCGCCTTGGTTGCTTCATGTATACTTATTGCAAAGTTGCTCTTATATACTGGAATTTTGAATTGTGTGAATTCTGAGATATCGTCAGAGTCGTATTCCATTTCTGTATTTTTTCTCTTGTAAGGAGATTGTTGTCCAATGGCTGGGTTAATTATAGTTTTGTCTGGGACAGGCAGCTCGTGTGGGAGCAGAGGGGGGACGCCGAAGAGCCAATCATTAATAGTCTTCGTGTTGTGTGGGTGGCGTTTCGCAGGTGACGGAGTTAGCTTGATGGTAGCAATCGAAGGGGGGCGGGGCATAGCATTGTTTTCTAGAGCTGCAGAGGCTGCAGACTCAGGAGAACTGATAGTCATTACTTCGTTATTGCCGTCTTGCTTGTTTGTGCGTTGCTGCTTAGCAGCATTGCATACGTCAAAGTTGTCTGCGCATGTATTGGTGTGTGAAGAGTTTCTCTCTGCTATTGCCGCTTTCTCTTTGTGAACTGTAGCGAGAGACAGAGACAGCGAGCGCTTTCTGTCCTTGCTGTCATTCGGCATTGCAGTTGTTGTATTGGCTGCTTCGTTAACGGCGAGAGGGGAAATTTTTCTTTGCGTGTGTTCGTAAGTGTTTGTGTTTGTCTGTATTCGTTTTCGCTTTTATTGCAGCAGCGGTCTTGCTGCGAAGGAGTGGCGGGGAAATATTCACTGTTAAGTTTTCTTTGCTGTTGCTATGCCAGAGAATTGCGCACTTTTCGTGCTGGCGATCCTTTTATGGGCATGCGCTGAGGAAAGGGGCAGCGCAGGCTTGTCTCCTTTTGGGGCGGATGTCTTAAAAGGTATATATGGGTTTACCTTATTGGCCGTCGTCCGTGTCTTAGCGGACTTGGAGTTTGCATGGAGGGGGGTGTCTTTTGCGGCGATCCATGATTTTGGAGCTTTGTCATCCCTCGACTTGGTAGTGTCTTCTTGCAGTGGAGTCATCTTGTTGTTGTTGTTGTTGGCGGGGCGTGGCTCAGGTGGCAGAAGCTGGTTTTTGGCTTCGTTGTCTGTGATGTTTGATTCGCCGTCGCTTGGCAAGATGTAGCACTGGTCATGATCGTATTCAGAGCCGGATGAAGGACGAGATCCATTGAAGGAATCTTCGCGTCCAGTAGACATTTTATTTAACTTGCACTGACACTGATTTAATTTTTGTTGCTTTGCTTTTAATAATAAGAACACACTTTTTTTTTTTTTGAAGTAACACTATCCCTTCAGCACGCAGACTGAAGGTTTATTTTTATTGTTTCCTTTTTATATTACAATTTTTTGCAACTTCTAGGAATTATTTGAATATTGTACATTGGCGGGCAAACTTAACAGTGAGCAATGTTAAAATGTAGTGTTTTTTTTTTTTTTATATAAACATGCGCGCCTATTGTGAGCATGAGTTTAAAACGGCCACAAAGGGTTTAAACTTTAATTTGGTAAATTCAAGTAATGGGGAAAGTCCTTTGCAGTTACTCACAAATGCCATCTAGTGGTCCACGTGAGATACGGATCTTCTGTTGCCGGTGAATTGTAAGCGTAAGGCCTCTTTTTGGGCAGCCGACCAATTTTTGCAGCAGTAGTAGGTTTAGGCCAATAATTGCGGCATTTGAATTTTTATCTAGATACAAATTAGGCCGAAAATTGCAGCAATCTATTCATATATTGGCCAATATTGTGGCAGTTGGAACTTAACTTTGTGTTCTGGAGGATCAGTATCCTCTTAGTCTGTGAAAGTCGTACGCTTTTTTTTTTGTTTTGTCTTTTTTTTGTATTTTATTGGCGCGCGCGGCTTGGTGGCTGGTTGCTGCGGCGGCGCCGGCGGGCTGTATTGTCGCCCGGGGGCGGGGCTGACGAGTTTAACAATTTTAACTAAGTATAACTTAAGTTATTTTTAAAAAATTCGCGCACTGGCAGCAAACACGTCCGATCGCCTCGAACTCTAGACACTCTCTTCATCGTCCCTGTCGGCAATGGCCATTGCACAGTGGGCCTAACTGTACAAAGCATAGGGATACAGCTACTTAGAGCTACCTTAATGCTAGGGGTGACATAGTAGGGAGTGAGAGAAATATCGTTTACACAGATCCATCGCCTTTTGATGACTTTTCGCTAATTCCTGTATATCACGTATCCGCCCCAAAGGGCGGCCGCGTTGCGAGCGACTCGCAAGGAACATGCTGCGAATGGTAGTGTCAGGGTTTTGCAGGTAATTTCTCCAGGTATTGACTTTATACTTAATAGTCGCGAACTGCGACAGTCTGGCATCTGGCCATAGGACCAGAATGCCAAGTCGCCGCAGTCGCGAACTATATGTGTAGTGGCATGGCAAATACAAAAAATTAATTATAATCAATATAAAAAAAAAAATATGCCATATAGTAGGTGTTGTACGTGCGCCGGGTGGCGCTTAGCTGGAGATTGACGCATGATCCATCCTAGGCCAGGGGTGGTTACGTCAATGTGTTTGGTCCGAGTTGGTGTGTGTGATGTCGTCTGGGTTGGACCGTATTGGCTGCTGATGGGGGTGCGGGGGCCACGGTGCAAGTCTACACGCCTGCGTGCAGGAGTAGTGGCAGCGCATAATCTCCATCGGCGTTACATTTCCAGGAGTATTGGCTGCAAGCAGTTGTCCATACGAAGAAGTGCAGAATGGGCTGCGGTGTTGTAGGACAGCAAGCAGTGGTTGACAAGTCCACAGTTGCCCGCTAAGCTGTCCGAATTGGGATTCGTCTGCATCTTCGTATGATACGTTTGCTTGCGTGTATTGGTGCTAGTTGGCGGCTTTTACACATGCAGCTGTTTGTGTATTTAGCTATGTGTGTGTGTGTATTTGCATGTATTATCATATGCAAAGCAGTGCAAAGCTCGATTGAGAGAACGTAAACAAACGAGCTTTGCTCACTGGAGAGCTTTTTCGTTGTCGCATGGTTTTGCCATGCGAGTGTATTGGCAGTAGCTAGCAATTGAGCCAGTGGCGCAGAATAATTAAATAAACTGTGCGACTCTGGCCTAGCATCGTTATCCGTAGCGCAGCGTGTCGATCGATTCCAGTGCGCCGTGTAGTGTAGTGGTGGTCGCCGCTCCGTGTCCGTGGGTCGCGTCAATGCAGCCGAGTGTCGGAACCGTACTGCCGGATGTGAATGCCGGCCGCAAAGTTGGTGTGCGACGCAAGCCTAGCATGGATGCCAGGTCGGTCGTTGAGTTTTTCGTCGTCGTCAGCTGCCACTCGCTGTCCATGTAGTGCGTCGTACGGGTGTGTGTGTGTGCCGCAGTAGACCGCGTCGGGATCATCTTGATAATGCGTGCCGGCTGCACCATGGAGCGTCCAATGCACGTGTGTGCTGGAGACCGCTGTCTCCAACAACCACATGCATCGGCCGCCCTATGGCGCCGCCCGCACATGTTTAAATGGCATGTTGGGTAATCTCAGAGATTACTCCACGTAGTGGCTGATGATTCCTTCACAAGTGCCTGCCGCAGGCAAGTGTCCGCTCGTCGTGTATCCATGGTGGGCGCAGTCGCCGTCGTACGCAAACGTCAGTGCCGCCTGGGTGTGTTATGCTGGCCACGCAAAATTGCGCTTGAAGCTTATTGGCAGAGGACATGTATGTGAGTGCAAATCACAATATGTTCTCATTTGTGTGTACTCAATTGGAGTACCGATTGTATGCTGGCCACGCAAACGAATTGCGCTTGAAGCGTATTGGCAGAGAACATGTGTGTGTGAATGCCGCCGTTTGATAAGTGCAAATCACAATATAAAACCATATGTAAGTTTTTTTTTTTTTTTTTTTTTTTAAGTTTAGTTTGTTTTTATTGGATCTTCTCTTTATGAGTCTAACAATAAGGTTGCAAATCTTAAAATAATACAATATCTAACAGTTTGTTTTGAACTGAATAGAGACTACGTGGTCCTAATAATTAGCGCTGGATTGGAAGGTCGTTGCGGCGAAGACGAGAACTGCTGGAAACTCGCGTGAGGGCTCTCGCGAGATGATTTGGATGCACTGATAGCCTATTGTAGTACTTTGTTTTGATATGTGCTATCTCTTCTCTGACGAGTGGTATGCGAAGGTCCCTGTGAATGTTTTCATTCCGAACGTACCACTGTGCCCCGGTGATGGTTCTGAGAATTTTTGATTGAGTTCGTTGCATTATATCCACACTGCTGTTACTGGCATTCCCCCACAACTGGGAGCCGTACATCCAGATTGGTTTCAAGACGGTGTTATATAGGAGTACCTTGTAGTCCAAGCTAAGGGGCGAGCGGCTATTGATAAGCCAGTGGAGGCTGTTGGCTTTGAGCTTTAAATGCGTTCTTTTGGCTTCAATGTGGCTGCGCCAGGTAAGCCGTCTATCGAGGTGTACGCCAAGATATGTTACTTCATTTGCTATCGGAACCACTGTGTTGTTAAGAATAAGTGGAGGGCAGTCTTGCCTGTTAAGAGTGAACGTTACGTGTTTGCATTTTTGTTCGTTAACTTTGATTCGCCAGTCGGATAGCCATTTCTCCACTGCCACCAGGTGTATAGCCAGTTGCGCCTTTGCTTGCTTGGGGCATCTCGAGCGGCTTAGGATCGCTGTGTCATCTGCAAAAGTGGATGTGGTTAGATTCCTGCTCGTTGGGATGTCCGCAGTGTAGATAAGGTAAAGTGTTGGTCCAAGCACGCTGCCTTGAGGAACTCCGGCTCTAATGATGTAGTCATCGGACATGGCTGAATTACATCTTACTGAGAATTTCCTGTTGTATAGGTATGACTTCAGAAGTTTGTGAGTGTTGATTGGGAGCATTTCAGTAATTTTGTGCATTAGACCTTCTAACCATACTCTGTCGAAAGCTTGTGATACGTCCAGAAATATCGCAGTGCAGTACTCCCTTTGTTCGAATGTATTTCGGATTTCTGCGGTTATGCGGTTGACTTGCTCAATGGTTCCGTGTTTTTCTCGAAAACCGAATTGGTGAATCGGGATTTTGTTGTGTGTTCTGAGAAATGGGGTAATGTGTACCAAGAAGCATTTTTCGAAGAGTTTTGATAGACACGTTAGTAAACTAATTGGTCTATACGATGAAGCGATTGTGCGGTCTTTGTCAGGTTTTGGTATCATTATAATGATCGACTTTTTCCATCTCTCTGGGAAGTGTCCGTGTCTCGTTATTGCATTGAAGAGCTGGCAAATAGCTCGAACAGCACAGAGAGGAAGTTGAATAATCATTTTTGGTGATATTAGGTCGCGTCCTGGAGATTTTTTTGGGTTGAGTTGTTCATTTATGATTTTGAGTAACTCATGTGGCCTAAACACAATGGGTTCATACGTTGATGTGTCAATATCTGATGTTGCTGGCAGTGAGATCCCGTTTGATGATGTGTTGGGCTGAAATACATTTTGAAGATGTTCTGCAAATCTGACGGCTCTTTTTTCGTCGCTTCGAGCCCAGTTGCCTGTGGATGTCCTTATTGGCATTGCAGATTCGATTGGTGCGCAGAGAGATGAGTGTGCTCTCCAAAGTGGGAACTTGGAGCTCATTGGGGATAACTGTTCTATGTAATGTTTTTGGGACCTTTCTTCTTCATGACGAAGTGCAGCTGAGAGCCTCCGTGTTGCGTCTTTTAACCTTTGTTTTGCGGATGGTGATCTGTTGGATTGCCATTCTCGCCTTGAGCGTCGCTTTGCTAGAACGAGCTGCTCTATTTCAACGTTCGTGTATCTGTTATTGTACGATGATCTTTGCGTTTGTGGAGTTGATACGCGAGCTGCTGCGACCAAGACGGATTCAAGAGTGTTTGTGGATAAGTTGATATCAGCTTCGTCATTCAAACGTGGATTCAACTCAATGTGCGAACTTATATATTTTTTGTACTTAAGCCAATTGGTTTTATTCGTTGTTAGTCTGAATGGTTTATCTACCGCAACTGGATGTTGATTTAGATGTAGAAGTACAGGCGAGTGATCAGACGATAAATCTGATAAGGAGTTGGCACTTATCAGGTTGCGAGGAATGTTTTTTGTGACTGCAAAATCTATCAAGTCTGGCAGTTTACTAGGATCTGTTGGCCAATATGTAGGTGTCCCAGGTGACACACAGTCTAGCTTGTTGCTTGCTTTTATTATTGCATTGTACAACTGCCTTCCCTTAGGAGTCACAAGTCGGGATCCCCAGTGCGTATGCTTGGCATTGAAGTCTCCTGCTGCTATAAATTGTTCGCTCAGAGAGTTGAAATATTCCATGAATTGGGATTCTGATATTGTGAACCGAGGAGGACAGTATACGGCGGCAAGCTTTAAAGATCGGGAATCCATTTGCACATCTATTGATGTAGCTTGCATGAATTTAGTGGCGAAGCTATTGTGGAAGCAGTGCTTGATGCGATTTCTAATCAGAATCCCAGTGCCTCCATGTGCTTTCCCGTCTGGGTGATTCGTGTTGTAGAATAGGTAGCCTCGAATTTGAAAATTATATTTATTTGTGAGATGAGTTTCTGCGAGTAGCATTACATCGATATGGTTATTATTAAGGAATTGAGTTAGCTCGAGTTTGCGCTGTGAGACGCCGTTGGCGTTCCACAGTGATATACGGAGTGGAGCCATTGATTATTTAGTCTGTTTTTGAGCAACAAGCAGCTCAATCAAAACGTTCTGGTTACGCATAAGATCTTGCATAGTTGTCTGCATGAATGACATGAACTCCATCATACTTTGTTGAAGATTACATATCATTGTTTCAAGTTTGTTCGTAGACTGTTCTTCTGGTTGATGAGAGGAAACTGATGATCTTGGATTGGTGGGAGCGGTACTTTTAAGACCCAATTTTAGAGCAGTTGCAAAGCTTGCGGATTTGTCGGTGAACTCATTATTGGCTAAAGATTTAACAGCTGTAGGGGGGAAGACATTACGTGTAGATTTCATAAGTGGTGTATGCGAGTGAGCAGTGGTCACTCTTGGGTGTGTACGATTTTTCAGTTCCTTGTAGACTGGACAGCCCCTGTAGTTTGCTGTATGGTTGCCTCCACAGTTTCCACACTTTTTGCTGCTGGGATCCTCTTTATTTTTTGGGCATTTGTGAGATTCATGAAGGTCTCCACAAGCAACGCATACTGGACGAAGCGTGCAATAAGACCTTGTGTGGCCATATTCCTGACAATTATTACACTGCACCGGTACGATGTCTTCAGGAGGCATATCATCGGATTTATCTGCCAAAATAGCAAATCTGTTTGCTTCTATGGGCTTCTCTATTGTAGATTGTTTTGAGGTGCCTCGAGTTATTTTAGCAGAGTTACCAAGTCTAGAGTTCTGTGGGCTAAGCTTACGTTTTATTTGTATGTAGCGATCCATACCAGTCTGTACGGCCGAACGTTGTTTTGAGGAGAGCACGCTGGTGTAAGGTGCTGCATTATTTGCTTGCACAGCAGTTTCCGTTATTACAGTGGATGGTATTGCGCGAGCAGTTGATACCATTGTAGTTGTTGTAATAGTTGCCGTTACAGTTGCTAATGACGTCACTGTACTGGTGACCGTGGCTAAGCAGGTAGGCATGAGGGAAGGGTATGGGGTTTTATCCAACGAGAGCGCAGGAGAGCAAGAACGCGCCCTGCCTTGCGATGTTGGATTGAGTTCATTACTCGGGCTTGGGGTTATTGATCGCGGTTGGTTATTTTTTGTTGGGTTTGCGGTCGCGTTGTCTTGCGTTGACACGAATGAGTGGTATGCGTTGTTACGTTGCAAAGAGAGTCGACGCTCGTCTTGCTGACGTTGGAGCACCGTATGAGTGTCGAATTCACTCATAGCCTAATGTTTTTGATTTTCTTGTTTTTATTTACACAAAAAGTACGAAGTTCATCGCACTAAGCGTCTTTTCGCCCACTGTGTATTTATGTTTGGAGCTTACACTGCACTATGCTTTGTTTTTATTTAATTTTCGTTGCACGATAAGAAGACAAAAGAAAGCACGTCTGCACTCGCCGACGTTCGCGATCGAACTTCAAGTAAGTATGTTCTCATTTGTTTGTTCTCCTTTGTAGTACTGGCTGGTGATGATTCTCAAGTAGAGCATGCACTTGGGCTGCTCATCGAGTTATTTACTGCCGGGTATACCGGTTCGTATGTAGTTGCTGGCTGCTAGCTGAGTAGCTGCCGATGTTTGCTGGCCACGCAATAGGTGCGCTTGAAGCTTATTTGCAGAGGACAATATGTAAGTATGCAACTGTAAAAGTTGCCACCACAATATGTATTCATTTGTATTTTGATATTTTGTAGTTGCTGGCTGCACGAAGGATTCAATTGAGATGCAGCATTCCAAGTCCAGGAATTCGCTGCCGGGCGCGACACCACAGTCGGCCGGTCGTAGTCATCGTGAAAGGGAGCCGCCATAACACCTGAAGGCGTATGGGGCATATATGGTGGATTCGACACAGGCGATTTCCAAGTATTGGCTGATGGCTGCACCCAGTGAACTGCAAAATCGCTAACCATGAACAACGATCCAGGGCCCGTAGCTGCTGCTAGTCGAATCCAGTGCTATCCGATGTACCGATGTATAATGGCAACGCAACTGATGCACATTTGGCGTAGTGGCAGAGAACATGTATGTATGTATGCGATCATGAAGACAGGTGCAAATCACAATATGTTCTCGTTTGTTTGTATAAGGATTGTACGATGTTAGTTGACCACGCAACAGGTGTGCTTGCAGCGTATTGATAGAAACCCATATGTAAGTATGCAACCGTAAGACTGGTGCAAATCACAATATGTCACAATGCGATATACAACTTGCCAATTTATGCGCAAAACTCTAGTTGTCCATACGTGGAGAACACGTAGATATGAAATTTGGTCAGTAGGTAGATATTTTTATTGCGATATACAACTTGCCTTTATACGCAAGAGAAAATCCTTTAAGAATTGTAAAAGTTATATCTATATTCTTTTTTATTCGGCTATTACAAAAGCAACAGCAGCTTAAGTAATTACAGCAACAATTGTTGACAATGTGCTTGTTATTGCTGGCCAATCAAAAGCCACCACGAGCGCCAAAAAACTGACAAGCCTGCAGATGAAACAAGTGAACACGGCGAACACGTTCGAACGCAACTCGAACGCAGCCCGCAGCGTACGTCACACACTCAGTTCAGTCGCAGATCGTTTGTATGTATGCGTCCATGTGTCTACTTGCTCGCTTTAATTGGCTTAGGTTAGCAGCTATCAGCTAGCGCATGTCCAGGCATTGCAAGTGATCTTTGAAGGCAAAAATTGGCTTGCCAAAAATTTTAGTGAATGTCTGCCAAATTGTGAATGCCCCCTTGACTAGGTGGCTCACCGAGATATTAGAGTGGGCGAATGGGATAAGTGGGCATGGTCAATCAGAATAGCTTCATGAAGGTTGCACATTTTAAAAGCGCATGTGTGAGTGTGTATGTGCATGCAAATTTCCAAATATCTTCTTTCGATTACGGATTGCAGAAGAACTATAAGGACTATGTTAATGAAATTTGGTTAGTAGGTAGGTTCAATGCGCAACTTTTAATATACAACTTATCATTATGAACGTGATCCCTGGTTTTCGTGACCTGGTGAACACGTGCAAATTTGAAAATTTCCATATATTTTGTTTCGATTACGTATTGTAAGAGAACTATAAGGACTATGTTAACGACTTTCTGTACTTCAACTGCTTGCTGCTGCTTTATGTAAGCCTGGTAATCCAACTACTCAAAGTTTTGGTTTGCAAGCGACATCGGCCAGATTTCTTGACAGTTGCTCTTTCCCAAATATAGTTGATGTTGTTGTAATTTTTGATGCTGTTGTAGTTGTTGTTGTACTGACTAAATTTGTTCTTGTTGTTGTTGGTCAGTTGAAGTCAGTGAAAGGCTCAAAAGTGCCAACTCAGCCGATGAAATACCAGGCGAACAGAAATCATGAGCAAGCAAATTTACAAAAAATCATTTGCAGCGCCATCTATTGGAGTCGGTATGAACTTACTCATACGACTTGTCCACTAGCCAACTTGCCAGCAGCGATGCTCAGCTTTGTTCTATGGATTCTCAGAGCGGGAGAAAATACTCTCTCTGTCTTATGTAGGCATCTGTCGAAAGTGACTTTCTGTACTTCATCTGCTTGCTGCTGCTTTATGTTAGCCTGGTAATCCAACTGCTCTAAGTTTTGGTTTGCAAGCGACATCGGGCAGATTTCTTGACAATTGTTGCTCTTTCCCAAATGTAGTTGTTTTTGCTTACATTCTAATATACATACATATACATAAATACATTGCTGCTTGCTACTACTGCTATCCTTCTCTTAACGGTCGCGTGCTGATCATACGCTTGCCACCTCATTCCTACTACCGCTGCTGCCCCCTCTCTCCCATATATACACATGTATATGTGTATGTATGTGTCTCTATTGAGTGTCTTCGTTGCATACATGATACAATAACACAAGGTAGTCTCGTCGGAAAAGCTGCCCGTTATCTATACCATACATAAGTGCGAGTGAAACGACTGCGCCTAGTGAGTGCGAAAGAATCGACGGTAGAGTTTTGTGATTAACCCTTCAATGGCGCATAGGGTTTAATTGTTCCACTATATAAAAAAGAGTTGAAATGTTTTTATAATTTAATTATTTACAGTTTAGAAGTTGACAGTAATCGTTGTTTTTATTTTTGACTACTAATTTTTTTTGTTCAGGTTCTTAATTCTATCATAAAGTTCATATATATATATAATATAATTGCAATATGACATTTTTGTCTTGCACAAGGATTAACATTTAGGGAAAAAATCGTCCGCGCACAACCTTTCGCTTCAACAAGCACGAGCACACTGACGATACCGGCTCGAAGCCGAACGTTAAGGCGCGCGACGAGACTACCTTGTGTTATTGTATCATGGATCATAGCGCAAGTGCTCGGAAAAGCAGAAACAAAATCAAATCAAATCTCGGACTTTGTCGTGTGTGTCGTCGTGTGTGCTTTAATTAATAAATTATTTGCTGCCAAAAAAGGTATTTACATACCAACATTACTTACTTACTTATATATACATATACACCCAATTAGTATATTTGTTTTCTTTGAATTATACATATTTTATTAAAATTGTTAAATATTTGAGCGGGAAAAAAAGTTTTCCTCGCTCTTTATATATGTGCAGCAGCAGCAGCAGCAGCAACAACAACAACAAAAACAGCAAAATAGCGAGTTGGCGATATAACTATCGACAACGAAAGTCGTGCCGTCGACTAACAAAATAAAAACTCTTCACCTAGAAATAAAAAATAAAATCAAAATTAAATAATATTAACTGCCGCAATTGTCGGCCAAACAATTAACCAATCAATTAATTATTTAATAAATAAATAAATAAATTAATAATTAATGTTAAATTAAACTAAATAAAATAACAATAAACTATAGTAGTCACAAACTGCCGCTAAATTCGGCCAAATACTAAAACAACTAAGAATAACTTACTAACGCAAAGCTTAGCGAAATACACAACTGAAATATCCAGTTACTGTACGAGCATCCCGCCTTAACATAAAAACTGTAACCCAGCTGACAAACAATAAAAAAATTATAAAAAAAAATAATAATAATAAATAAAGAAATAAATTAATAAACTACTAATCAATACTAAAATACTGGTGATGCTTTGATTGCTGCTTGCTGTTATCCTTATCTCTATCCCTCTCTGGGAAGTCGCACTTGTCACCTCATTTCCTCTGCAGCTGCCCTCTCCTGTATGCGCCCCTATGAAATGTCCTCACAGCACATACATACATATAGACATATATGCATGCACAAGGACCAAACTGCCCATATCTAACTCACACACTCTGTATAATCTTTCTCAAACCAACTTACCTGTTATATAACAATTTTATAAAAAAAAAAAACCGTTTTTTTTGCTTTATTTTCTCTACCCTATTGTCTGAACAGAATAATTAAAAAAATAAATAAAGATGCCAAATCAAACCGACAATAAACCAACCACTATCAGTAACATCCTAGTTACCCCCAAAAACAATAACCCAAATTCTGAAGTCCTCCAAGAAATTAAAGAACAAGCCAAGAAGTTCCTGGCCAATAAACTGGAACTAAAAGAAATTAAAACTAATACAGATAAGGCTAATAGTGACACGGAGGGAGCCAAAACAATAAAAAGAAAGATGCCAAATCAAACCGACAATAAACCAACCATTATCAGTAACATCCTAGTTACCCCCAAAAACAATAACCCAAATTCCGAAGAGACTAATAGTGACATGGAGAGAGTCAAAGCTGGTATGATAAAAAAACGCAGCATCGAGAGAGCCACTACTCTTAAAAAGAAACCCATTGTTGATGCGAGCGCATTGCTAAGTGAGAGGCACACCTCCGCTCCGCCGACCGAACATACATCCAAAAAACCCCAAAAAGCAACAAAGACCAATCAAAAGAATAGTCCCAAAGAATATATTGTGGATATCGAGAGCGTCAGCGAGTGAGAGGATGACTGCGGTACGGAAAACAAAGTCCCCGTCGTTCTGGAGCCCCAAAGCAGCGTGAGCAATGAAGGTGTCGGTGGTGGCGGGGACACGGAGGAGGTCAAGGTCGGGATGACCAAGAGGCGTGGCGCTGGGAGGGCCTCTTTTCTCGGGAAGAGATCTGTCTCTCCCATCCTACACCCAAAACTCCCAAAAATTCCAAGAATCCCCAAGGGGCAGCAGGAGTCAATAAAAAATAATAATGATCCTGAAGGACATGTTGTAGACATCGAGAGCATCAGCGAGGGGAAGGATGACTGCGGTGCTGAACGGAGGTCTAAGTGGACAATGGTACATGAAGCTCCCGCTGTTCTGGGACTCTCCAACAAGAAACAAGCAACGACATCAACGATGAAAACAAACCGCTAAAAATAATCATCCCCTATATCGCCGACGCGGATGTTCTTTTAAACAAGGCTGCACAGCTGTTTGGAAGTGGGTTCCAGGTCAGAGCAAATACGGGACTTGGTCTTGAGATCCAAGCCTCAGACTCTGTCACTCATGTTGGACTCCAGGAGCTTTGCTTCGATGAAAAACTTAAATACAAAATACCAAACAGCAACGACCTACAGAGGTATAGAATAATCATAAAAGGACTCCACGCTGCAACCGTGGACAGAAGAAGAGCCTACCAATGCCACAAGTGCCAAAGCTTTGAGCATGTGATGAGGGATTGCCAGGCAAAGGAGTTTACATGCTTTAAATGTGCTGGTAAGCACCCCTCACACGCATGCTCAAAGCCCCGAGATGTAGACGGCCTATGTGTGAATTGCGGAGGAAATCACGTGGCAACCTACCGCGGTTGCCATTTTTACAAATTAGCATCCCGAAGGCAGATGACCAATAAGAGGCGGCGGACCAAGTTATCACTTAAGGTGGACCTGATAAGTGGGCGTGGTCGGGCAGGCGAGCTTAGCTAATCTAATCAATTGCTACTTAACAGTTCAGCACAATTTGAAGGCATTGCAAGTGATCTTTGAAAGCAAAAATTGGCTTGCCAAAAATTTTAGTGAATGTCTGCCAAATTGTGTATGCCCACTTGACTAGGCGGCGCACCAAGATATTAGAGAGGGCGAAAGGGATAAGTGGGCATGTCTTATGTAGGCATTTGTCGAAAGTGACTTTCTGTACTTCATCTGCTTGCTGCTGGTTTATTTTAGCCTGGTAATCCAACTCTGCTTTTGGTTTGCAAGCGACATCGGGCAGATTTCTTGACAATTGTTGCTCTTTCGCAAATGTAGTTGTTGTTGTTGTAATTTTTGATGTTGTTATAGTTGTTGTTGTACTGACTAAATTTGTTGTTGTTGGTCAGTTGAAGTCGGCGTGAAAGGCTCAAAAGTGCCAACTCAGCCGATGAAATACCAGGCGATCAGAAATCGTTAGGAAATCTAAAATTTATTTTTGGAATTTGTAAATTTTCACGTGTTTTCCAGGTATGGACAACTAGAGTTTTGCGCGTATAATGGCAACTTGTATATCAACAACAACAACAACAGCAAAATAGCGAGTTGGCGATATAACTATCGACAACGAAAGTCGTGCCGTCGACTAACAAAATAAAAACTCTTCACCTAGAAATCAAAAATAAAATCAAAATTAAATAATATTAACTGCCGCAATTGTCGGCCAAAAATTTTCCACTGCCGCAATTCCGGCCAAATTATATTATATTATATGTTACAAATATATTTTCATTAGACTGCGATACATATATCGCTATCGCTATCGCTGTTTGTTAATTGTCACCAATAGTAAAATATTGTTGGCGCCGTTGCTTGCTTGCTTACATTCTAATATACATACATATATATACATACATACATTGCTGATTGCTACTACTGCTATCCTTCTCTTAACGGTCGCGTGCTGATCATACGCTTGCCACCTCATTCCTACTACCGCTGCTGCCCCCTCTCTCCCATATATACACATGTATATGTGTATGTATGTGTCTCTATTGAGTGTCTTCGTTGCATACATGATACAATAACACAAGGTAGTCTCGTCGGAAAAGCTGCCCGTTATCTATACCATACATAAGTGCGAGTGAAACGACTGCGCCTAGTGAGTGCGAAAGAATCGACGGTAGAGTTTTGTGATTAACCCTTCAATGGCGCATAGGGTTTAATTGTTCCACTATATAAAAAAGAGTTGAAATGTTTTTATAATTTAATTATTTACAGTTTAGAAGTTGACAGTAATCGTTGTTTTTATTTTTGACTACTAATTTTTTTGTTCAGGTTCTTAATTCTATCATAAAGTTCATATATATATATATATAATTGCAATATGACATTTTTGTCTTGCACAAGGATTAACATTTAGGGAAAAAATCGTCCGCGCACAACCTTTCGCTTCAACAAGCACGAGCACACTGACGATACCGGCTCGAAGCCGAACGTTAAGGCGCGCGACGAGACTACCTTGTGTTATTGTATCATGGATCATAGCGCAAGTGCTCGGAAAAGCAGAAACAAAATCAAATCAAATCTCGGACTTTGTCGTGTGTGTCGTCGTGTGTGCTTTAATTAATAAATTATTTGCTGCCAAAAAAAGGTATTTACATACCAACATTACTTACTTACTTATATATACATATACACCCAATTAGTATATTTGTTTTCTTTGAATTATACATATTTTATTAAAATTGTTAAATATTTGAGCGGGGAAAAAAGTTTTCCTCGCTCTTTATATATGTGCAGCAGCAGCAGCAGCAACAACAACAACAAAAAACAGCAAAATAGCGAGTTGGCGATATAACTATCGACAACGAAAGTCGTGCCGTCGACTAACAAAATAAAAACTCTTCACCTAGAAATAAAAAATAAAATCAAAATTAAATAATATTAACTGCCGCAATTGTCGGCCAAACAATTAACCAATCAATTAATTATTTAATAAATAAATAAATAAATTAATAATTAATGTTAAATTAAACTAAATAAAATAACAATAAACTATAGTAGTCACAAACTGCCGCTAAATTCGGCCAAATACTAAAACAACTAAGAATAACTTACTAACGCAAAGCTTAGCGAAATACACAACTGAAATATCCAGTTACTGTACGAGCATCCCGCCTTAACATAAAAACTGTAACCCAGCTGACAAACAATAAAAAAATTATAAAAAAAAATAATAATAATAAATAAAGAAATAAATTAATAAACTACTAATCAATACTAAAATACTGGTGGTGATGCTTTGATTGCTGCTGCTGTTATCCTTATCTCTATCCCTCTCTGGGAAGTCGCACTTGTCACCTCATTTCCTCTGCAGCTGCCCTCTCCTGTATGCGCCCCTATGAAATGTCCTCACAGCACATACATACATATAGACATATATGCATGCACAAGGACCAAACTGCCCATATCTAACTCACACACTCTGTATAATCTTTCTCAAACCAACTTACCTGTTATATAACAATTTTATAAAAAAAAAAAACCGTTTTTTTGCTTTATTTTCTCTACCCTATTGTCTGAACAGAATAATTAAAAAAATAAATAAAGATGCCAAATCAAACCGACAATAAACCAACCACTATCAGTAACATCCTAGTTACCCCCAAAAACAATAACCCAAATTCTGAAGTCCTCCAAGAAATTAAAGAACAAGCCAAGAAGTTCCTGGCCAATAAACTGGAACTAAAAGAAATTAAAACTAATACAGATAAGGCTAATAGTGACACGGAGGGAGCCAAAACAATAAAAAGAAAGATGCCAAATCAAACCGACAATAAACCAACCATTATCAGTAACATCCTAGTTACCCCCAAAAACAATAACCCAAATTCCGAAGAGACTAATAGTGACATGGAGATACGAGTCAAAGCTGGTATGATAAAAAAACGCAGCATCGAGAGAGCCACTACTCTTAAAAAGAAACCCATTGTTGATGCGAGCGCATTGCTAAGTGAGAGGCACACCTCCGCTCCGCCGACCGAACATACATCCAAAAAAACCCAAAAAAGCAACAAAGACCAATCAAAAGAATAGTCCCAAAGAATATATTGTGGATATCGAGAGCGTCAGCGAGTGAGAGGATGACTGCGGTACGGAAAACAAAAGTCCCCGTCGTTCTGGAGCCCCAAAGCAGCGTGAGCAATGAAGGTGTCGGTGGTGGCGGGGACACGGAGGAGGTCAAGGTCGGGATGACCAAGAGGCGTGGCGCTGGGAGGGCCTCTTTTCTCGGGAAGAGATCTGTCTCTCCCATCCTACACCCAAAACTCCCAAAAATTCCAAGAATCCCCAAGGGGCAGCAGGAGTCAATAAAAAATAATAATGATCCTGAAGGACATGTTGTAGACATCGAGAGCATCAGCGAGAGGGAAGGATGACTGCGGTGCTGAACGGAGGTCTAAGTGGACAATGGTACATGAAGCTCCCGCTGTTCTGGGACTCCAACAAGAAACAAGCAACGACATCAACGATGAAAACAAACCGCTAAAAATAATCATCCCCTATATCGCCGACGCGGATGTTCTTTTAAACAAGGCTGCACAGCTGTTTGGAAGTGGGTTCCAGGTCAGAGCAAATACGGGACTTGGTCTTGAGATCCAAGCCTCAGACTCTGTCACTCATGTTGGACTCCAGGAGCTTTGCTTCGATGAAAAACTTAAATACACAAAATACCAAACAGCAACGACCTACAGAGGTATAGAATAATCATAAAAGGACTCCACGCTGCAACCGTGGACAGAAGAAGAGCCTACCAATGCCACAAGTGCCAAAGCTTTGAGCATGTGATGAGGGATTGCCAGGCAAAGGAGTTTACATGCTTTAAATGTGCTGGTAAGCACCCCTCACACGCATGCTCAAGCCCCGAGATGTAGACGGCCTATGTGTGAATTGCGGAGGAAATCACGTGGCAACCTACCGCGGTTGCCATTTTTACAAATTAGCATCCCGAAGGCAGATGACCAATAAGAGGCGGCGGACCAAGTTATCACTTAAGGTGGACCTGATAAGTGGGCGTGGTCGGGCAGGCGAGCTTAGCTAATCTAATCAATTGCTACTTAACAGTTCAGCACAATTTGAAGGCATTGCAAGTGATCTTTGAAAGCAAAAATTGGCTTGCCACAAATTTTAGTGAATGTCTGCCAAATTGTGTATGCCCACTTGACTAGGCGGCGCACCAAGATATTAGAGAGGGCGAAAGGGATAAGTGGGCATGTCTTATGTAGGCATTTGTCGAAAGTGACTTTCTGTACTTCATCTGCTTGCTGCTGGTTTATTTTAGCCTGGTAATCCAACTCTGCTTTTGGTTTGCAAGCGACATCGGGCAGATTTCTTGACAATTGTTGCTCTTTCGCAAATGTAGTTGTTGTTGTTGGAATTTTTGATGTTGTTGTAGTTGTTGTTGTACTGACTAAATTTGTTGTTGTTGGTCAGTTGAAGTCGGCGTGAAAGGCTCAAAAGTGGCAACTCAGCTGATGAAATACCAGGCGATCAGAAATCAGCAGAAATCGTTAGGAAATGTGAGTGTGAGGACTAGATGTACGAATTTTGGTATGTAGGTAGATATTTTTATTGCGCAACTTTTGATATACAACTTGCCATTATACGCGCAAAACTCTAGTTGTCCGTACCTGGAAAACTCATGAAAATTTAAAAAATTTTAAATTCCATTATACGCGCAAATGAAAATTAAAAAAATTCCAAAAATAAATTTTAAATTTCCTATTACAAGAGAACTATAAGGACTAGATGAATGAATTTCGGTACGTAGGTAGATATTTTTATTGCGCAACTTTTGATATACAACTTGCCATTATACGCGCAAAACTCTAGTTGTCCGTACCTGGAAAACACATGAAAATTTAAAAAATTCCATAAATAAATTTTAGATTTCCTATTACAAGAGAACTATAAGGACTAGATGAATGAATTTTGGTCTGTAGGTAGATATTTTTATTGCGCAACTTTTGATATACAACTTGCCATTATACGCGCAAAACTCTAGTTGTCCGTACCTGGAAAACACATGAAAATTTAAAAATTCCAAAAATAAATTTTAGATTTCCTATTACAAGAGAACTATAAGGACTAGATGAATGAATTTTGGTCTGTAGGTAGATATTTTTATTGCGCAACTTTTGATATACAACTTGCCATTATACGCGCAAAGCTCTAGTTGTCCGTACCTGGAAAACACATGAAAATTTAAAAAATTCCAAAAATAAATTTTAGATTTCCTATTACAAGAGAATGAATGAATTTCGGTATGTAGGTAGATATTTTTATTGCGCAACTTTTGATATACAACTTGCCATTATACGCGCAAAGCTCTAGTTGTCCGTACCTGGAAAACACATGAAAATTTAAAAATTCCAAAAATTAATTTTAGATTTCCTATTACAAGAGAACTATAAGGACTAGATGAATGAATTTTGGTCTGTAGGTAGATATTTTTATTGCGCAACTTTTGATATACAACTTGCCATTATACGCGCAAAACTCTAGTTGTCCGTACCTGGAAAACACATGAAAATTTAAAAATTCCAAAAATTAATTTTAGATTTCCTATTACAAGAGAACTATAAGGACTAGATGAATGAATTTCGGTACGTAGGTAGATATTTTTATTGCGCAACTTTTGATGTACAACTTGCCATTATACGCGCAAAGCTCTAGTTGTCCGTACCTGGAAAACACATGAAAATTTAAAAATTCTAAAAATTAATTTTAGATTTCCTATTACAAGAGAACTATAAGGACTAGATGGATGAATTTTGGTATGTAGGTAGATATTTTTATTGCGCAACTTTTGATGTACAACTTGCCATTATACGCGCAAAGCTCTAGTTGTCCGTACCTGGAAAACACATGAAAATTTAAAAAATTTTAAATTCCATTATACGCGCAAATGAAAATTTAAAAAATTCCAAAAATAAATTTTAGATTTCCTATTACAAGAGAACTATAAGGACTAGATGAATGAATTTTGGTCTGTAGGTAGATATTTTTATTGCGCAACTTTTGATATACAACTTGCCATTATACGCGCAAAGCTCTAGTTGTCCGTACCTGGAAAACACATGAAAATTTAAAAAATTCCAAAAATTAATTTTAGATTTCCTATTACAAGAGAACTATAAGGACTAGATGAATGAATTTCGGTATGTAGGTAGATATTTTTATTGCGCAACTTTTGATATACAACTTGCCATTATACGCGCAAAACTCTAGTTGTCCGTACCTGGAAAACACATGAAAATTTAAAAAATTCCAAAAATAAATTTTTATTTCCTATTACAAGAGAACTATAAGGACTAGATGAATGAATTTCGGTACGTAGGTAGATATTTTTATTGCGCAACTTTTGATATACAACTTGCCATTATACGCGCAAAGCTCTAGTTGTCCGTACCTGGAAAACACATGAAAATTTAAAAAATTCCAAAAATTAATTTTAGATTTCCTATTACAAGAGAACTATAAGGACTAGATGAATGAATTTCGGTATGTAGGTAGATATTTTTATTGCGCAACTTTTGATATACAACTTGCCATTATACGCGCAAAACTCTAGTTGTCCGTACCTGGAAAACACATGAAAATTTAAAAAATTCCAAAAATAAATTTTAGATTTCCTATTACAAGAGAACTATAAGGACTAGATGAATGAATTTCGGTACGTAGGTAGATATTTTTATTGCGCAACTTTTGATATACAACTTGCCATTATACGCGCAAAACTCTAGTTGTCCGTACCTGGAAAACACATGAAAATTTAAAAAATTCCATAAATTAATTTTAGATTTCCTATTACAAGAGAATGAATGAATTTCGGTATGTAGGTAGATATTTTTATTGCGCAACTTTTGATATACAACTTGCCATTATACGCGCAAAGCTCTAGTTGTCCGTACCTGGAAAACACATGAAAATTTAAAAAATTTCCAAAAATAAATTTTAGATTTCCTATTACAAGAGAACTATAAGGACTAGATGAATGAATTTTGGTCTGTAGGTAGATGAAAACAAACCGCTAAAAATAATCATCCCCTATATCGCCGACGCGGATGTTCTTTTAAACAAGGCTGCACAGCTGTTTGGAAGTGGGTTCCAGGTCAGAGCAAATACGGGACTTGGTCTTGAGATCCAAGCCTCAGACTCTGTCACTCATGTTGGACTCCAGGAGCTTTGCTTCGATGAAAAACTTAAATACAAAATACCAAACAGCAACGACCTACAGAGGTATAGAATATAATCATAAAAGGACTCCACGCTGCAACCGTGGACAGAAGAAGAGCCTACCAATGCCACAAGTGCCAAAGCTTTGAGCATGATGATGAGGATTGCCAGGCAAAGGAGTTTACATGCTTTAAATGTGCTGGTAAGCACCCCTCACACGCATGCTCAAAGCCCCGAGATGTAGACGGCCTATGTGTGAATTGCGGAGGAAATCACGTGGCAACCTACCGCGGTTGCCATTTTTACAAATTAGCATCCCGAAGGCAGATGACCAATAAGAGGCGGCGGACCAAGTTATCACTTAAGGTGGACCTGATAAGTGGGCGTGGTCGGGCAGGCGAGCTTAGCTAATCTAATCAATTGCTACTTAACAGTTCAGCACAATTTGAAGGCATTGCAAGTGATCTTTGAAAGCAAAAATTGGCTTGCCAAAAATTTTAGTGAATGTCTGCCAAATTGTGTATGCCCACTTGACTAGGCGGCGCACCAAGATATTAGAGAGGGCGAAAGGGATAAGTGGGCATGTCTTATGTAGGCATTTGTCGAAAGTGACTTTCTGTACTTCATCTGCTTGCTGCTGGTTTATTTTAGCCTGGTAATCCAACTCTGCTTTTGGTTTGCAAGCGACATCGGGCAGATTTCTTGACAATTGTTGCTCTTTCGCAAATGTAGTTGTTGTTGTTGTAATTTTTGATGTTGTTATAGTTGTTGTTGTACTGACTAAATTTGTTGTTGTTGGTCAGTTGAAGTCGGCGTGAAAGGCTCAAAAGTGCCAACTCAGCCGATGAAATACCAGGCGATCAGAAATCGTTAGGAAATCTAAAATTTATTTTTGGAATTTGTAAATTTTCACGTGTTTTCCAGGTATGGACAACTAGAGTTTTGCGCGTATAATGGCAACTTGTATATCAACAACAACAACAACAGCAAAATAGCGAGTTGGCGATATAAACTATCGACAACGAAAGTCGTGCCGTCGACTAACAAAATAAAAACTCTTCACCTAGAAATCAAAAATAAAATCAAAATTAAATAATATTAACTGCCGCAATTGTCGGCCAAAAATTTTCCACTGCCGCAATTCCGGCCAAATTATATTATATTATATGTTACAAATATATTTTCATTAGACTGCGATACATATATCGCTATCGCTATCGCTGTTTGTTAATTGTCACCAATAGTAAAATATTGTTGGCGCCGTTGCTTGCTTGCTTACATTCTAATATACATACATATACATACATACATTGCTGATTGCTACTACTGCTATCCTTCTCTTAACGGTCGCGTGCTGATCATACGCTTGCCACCTCATTCCTACTACCGCTGCTGCCCCCTCTCTCCCATATATACACATGTATATGTGTATGTATGTGTCTCTATTGAGTGTCTTCGTTGCATACATGATACAATAACACAAGGTAGTCTCGTCGGAAAAAGCTGCCCGTTATCTATACCATACATAAGTGCGAGTGAAACGACTGCGCCTAGTGAGTGCGAAAGAATCGACGGTAGAGTTTTGTGATTAACCCTTCAATGGCGCATAGGGTTTAATTGTTCCACTATATAAAAAAGAGTTGAAATGTTTTTATAATTTAATTATTTACAGTTTAGAAGTTGACAGTAATCGTTGTTTTTATTTTTGACTACTAATTTTTTTGTTCAGGTTCTTAATTCTATCATAAAGTTCATATATATATAATATAATTGCAATATGACATTTTTGTCTTGCACAAGGATTAACATTTAGGGAAAAAATCGTCCGCGCACAACCTTTCGCTTCAACAAGCACGAGCACACTGACGATACCGGCTCGAAGCCGAACGTTAAGGCGCGCGACGAGACTACCTTGTGTTATTGTATCATGGATCATAGCGCAAGTGCTCGGAAAAGCAGAAACAAAATCAAATCAAATCTCGGACTTTGTCGTGTGTGTCGTCGTGTGTGCTTTAATTAATAAATTATTTGCTGCCAAAAAAGGTATTTACATACCAACATTACTTACTTACTTATATATACATATACACCCAATTAGTATATTTGTTTTCTTTGAATTATACATATTTTATTAAAATTGTTAAATATTTGAGCGGGAAAAAAGTTTTCCTCGCTCTTTATATATGTGCAGCAGCAGCAGCAGCAACAACAACAACAAAAACAGCAAAATAGCGAGTTGGCGATATAACTATCGACAACGAAAGTCGTGCCGTCGACTAACAAAATAAAAACTCTTCACCTAGAAATAAAAAATAAAATCAAAATTAAATAATATTAACTGCCGCAATTGTCGGCCAAACAATTAACCAATCAATTAATTATTTAATAAATAAATAAATAAATTAATAATTAATGTTAAATTAAACTAAATAAAATAACAATAAACTATAGTAGTCACAAACTGCCGCTAAATTCGGCCAAATACTAAAACAACTAAGAATAACTTACTAACGCAAAGCTTAGCGAAATACACAACTGAAATATCCAGTTACTGTACGAGCATCCCGCCTTAACATAAAAACTGTAACCCAGCTGACAAACAATAAAAAAATTATAAAAAAAAATAATAATAATAAATAAAGAAATAAATTAATAAACTACTAATCAATACTAAAATACTGGTGATGCTTTGATTGCTGCTTGCTGTTATCCTTATCTCTATCCCTCTCTGGGAAGTCGCACTTGTCACCTCATTTCCTCTGCAGCTGCCCTCTCCTGTATGCGCCCCTATGAAATGTCCTCACAGCACATACATACATATAGACATATATGCATGCACAAGGACCAAACTGCCCATATCTAACTCACACACTCTGTATAATCTTTCTCAAACCAACTTACCTGTTATATAACAATTTTATAAAAAAAAAAAACCGTTTTTTTGCTTTATTTTCTCTACCCTATTGTCTGAACAGAATAATTAAAAAAATAAATAAAGATGCCAAATCAAACCGACAATAAACCAACCACTATCAGTAACATCCTAGTTACCCCAAAAACAATAACCCAAATTCTGAAGTCCTCCAAGAAATTAAAGAACAAGCCAAGAAGTTCCTGGCAATAAAACTGGAACTAAAAGAAATTAAAACTAATACAGATAAGGCTAATAGTGACACGGAGGGAGCCAAAACAATAAAAAGAAAGATGCCAAATCAAACCGACAATAAACCAACCATTATCAGTAACATCCTAGTTACCCCCAAAAACAATAACCCAAATTCCGAAGAGACTAATAGTGACATGGAGAGAGTCAAAGCTGGTATGATAAAAAAACGCAGCATCGAGAGAGCCACTACTCTTAAAAAGAAACCCATTGTTGATGCGAGCGCATTGCTAAGTGAGAGGCACACCTCCGCTCCGCCGACCGAACATACATCCAAAAAACCCCAAAAAGCAACAAAGACCAATCAAAAGAATAGTCCCAAAGAATATATTGTGGATATCGAGAGCGTCAGCGAGTGAGAGGATGACTGCGGTACGGAAAACAAAGTCCCGTCGTTCTGGAGCCCCAAAAGCAGCGTGAGCAATGAAGGTGTCGGTGGTGGCGGGGACACGGAGGAGGTCAAGGTCGGGATGACCAAGAGGCGTGGCGCTGGGAGGGCCTCTTTTTTCGGGAAGAGATCTGTCTCTCCCATCCTACACCCAAAACTCCCAAAAATTCCAAGAATCCCCAAGGGGCAGCAGGAGTCAATAAAAAATAATAATGATCCTGAAGGACATGTTGTAGACATCGAGAGCATCAGCGAGGGGAAGGATGACTGCGGTGCTGAACGGAGGTCTAAGTGGACAATGGTACATGAAGCTCCCGCTGTTCTGGGACTCCAACAAGAAACAAGCAACGACATCAACGATGAAAACAAACCGCTAAAAATAATCATCCCCTATATCGCCGACGCGGATGTTCTTTTAAACAAGGCTGCACAGCTGTTTGGAAGTGGGTTCCAGGTCAGAGCAAATACGGGACTTGGTCTTGAGATCCAAGCCTCAGACTCTGTCACTCATGTTGGACTCCAGGAGCTTTGCTTCGATGAAAAACTTAAATACAAAATACCAAACAGCAACGACCTACAGAGGTATAGAATAATCATAAAAGGACTCCACGCTGCAACCGTGGACAGAAGAAGAGCCTACCAATGCCACAAGTGCCAAAGCTTTGAGCATGTGATGAGGGATTGCCAGGCAAAGGAGTTTACATGCTTTAAATGTGCTGGTAAAGCACCCCTCACACGCATGCTCAAAGCCCCGAGATGTAGACGGCCTATGTGTGAATTGCGGAGGAAATCACGTGGCAACCTACCGCGGTTGCCATTTTTACAAATTAGCATCCCGAAGGCAGATGACCAATAAGAGGCGGCGGACCAAGTTATCACTTAAGGTGGACCTGATAAGTGGGCGTGGTCGGGCAGGCGAGCTTAGCTAATCTAATCAATTGCTACTTAACAGTTCAGCACAATTTGAAGGCATTGCAAGTGATCTTTGAAAGCAAAAATTGGCTTGCCAAAAATTTTAGTGAATGTCTGCCAAATTGTGTATGCCCACTTGACTAGGCGGCGCACCAAGATATTAGAGAGGGCGAAAGGGATAAGTGGGCATGTCTTATGTAGGCATTTGTCGAAAGTGACTTTCTGTACTTCATCTGCTTGCTGCTGGTTTATTTTAGCCTGGTAATCCAACTCTGCTTTTGGTTTGCAAGCGACATCGGGCAGATTTCTTGACAATTGTTGCTCTTTCGCAAATGTAGTTGTTGTTGTTGTAATTTTTGATGTTGTTATAGTTGTTGTTGTACTGACTAAATTTGTTGTTGTTGGTCAGTTGAAGTCGGCGTGAAAGGCTCAAAAGTGCCAACTCAGCCGATGAAATACCAGGCGATCAGAAATCGTTAGGAAATCTAAAATTTATTTTGGAATTTGTAAATTTTCACGTGTTTTCCAGGTATGGACAACTAGAGTTTTGCGCGTATAATGGCAACTTGTATATCAACAACAACAACAACAGCAAAATAGCGAGTTGGCGATATAACTATCGACAACGAAAGTCGTGCCGTCGACTAACAAAATAAAAACTCTTCACCTAGAAATCAAAAATAAAATCAAAATTAAATAATATTAACTGCCGCAATTGTCGGCCAAAAATTTTCCACTGCCGCAATTCCGGCCAATTTATATTATATTATATGTTACAAATATATTTTCATTAGACTGCGATACATATATCGCTATCGCTATCGCTGTTTGTTAATTGTCACCAATAGTAAAATATTGTTGGCGCCGTTGCTTGCTTGCTTACATTCTAATATACATACATATACATACATACATTGCTGATTGCTACTACTGCTATCCTTCTCTTAACGGTCGCGTGCTGATCATACGCTTGCCACCTCATTCCTACTACCGCTGCTGCCCCCTCTCTCCCATATATACACATGTATATGTGTATGTATGTGTCTCTATTGAGTGTCTTCGTTGCATACATGATACAATAACACAAGGTAGTCTCGTCGGAAAAGCTGCCCGTTATCTATACCATACATAAGTGCGAGTGAAACGACTGCGCCTAGTGAGTGCGAAAGAATCGACGGTAGAGTTTTGTGATTAACCCTTCAATGGCGCATAGGGTTTAATTGTTCCACTATATAAAAAAGAGTTGAAATGTTTTTATAATTTAATTATTTACAGTTTAGAAGTTGACAGTAATCGTTGTTTTTATTTTTGACTACTAATTTTTTGTTCAGGTTCTTAATTCTATCATAAAGTTCATATATATATAATATAATTGCAATATGACATTTTTGTCTTGCACAAGGATTAACATTTAGGGAAAAAATCGTCCGCGCACAACCTTTCGCTTCAACAAGCACGAGCACACTGACGATACCGGCTCGAAGCCGAACGTTAAGGCGCGCGACGAGACTACCTTGTGTTATTGTATCATGGATCATAGCGCAAGTGCTCGGAAAAAGCAGAAACAAAATCAAATCAAATCTCGGACTTTGTCGTGTGTGTCGTCGTGTGTGCTTTAATTAATAAATTATTTGCTGCCAAAA